>NC_044920.1:19594948-19833424 GCF_003576645.1 Ipomoea triloba
CCCCCCCCCCCCCCCCTTAACCCACTATCTCCCTAACTTGACAAAGTTGGCAGGAAATCAGGAATGGAAGCAGGTTAGTACAAAAAAGAATAAAATTTAGTGTTATAATATATATATTTTTGCCCCCACTACCTTCCTAGCATGGGCTAGTATGGAGCCATGAGCCATCAGCTATGAACCCAAGGACCCAACAAATACATATGTTTTTTTAAACAAAATCTAGATCTAGTTTTCTTACTCTACTGAGCAACTGCTACTGCTCGCGGCTCCAGATTTTCATCTTCATTTTCAACATTACAAGTCTTTTTCAACAATTAATCTGGTATTCCTGGTAATGTTTTCATTTTGCTTTGAAATTTTGAATAATTACTTTGTAAATTTGTATTGTTATATATTTTGTGGAAGAATGCATGTATTATTAACTCCAAATCTCCAATGTTCAAAATTTCCCAAATTACTCTAATTTTATTTTAATCTTTTTGTATGTGCTTTGTTGAATACTTGAATTTGTGTAGGAATTATGAATTTATGATTTATCAATGTGAGTTGTGCCTCCTGTGAGCAGTTTGCCATATGAGCCGTAGAGCAGATTTGCAAAAATGCAGAATTAATTTATCCTTATTGTCTTAGAGGTATTGGTAATGATTTTTTAGTTTTTAGCTTGTGATTTTGTCTTAACCTGTGATTTTGTGGTTTTTATTGAATTTGTTTAGTTTAGGAATGTAAGCAAACGGGCAGTGTCTCAGTGAGTATGCCTAGATTTTATTGGTGTTGTCATAATTTTCTTATTTTTGTTTTATTGGTTCAGTTATGGAAAATTTTTTCAAAAGAAAATCAAATTTTGGAGATTCATCTAGTCAAGATAGTCACGGTCTCACGGACCTTGTAGTTGAACATTTTTTAATTTAGTTTGCCTTTGTTCCTTGGCCCCCCCTCATACGAAATCCTGGTTCCGTCCCTGAGCACTAGGGATGCCATGTCTAGGAGACTCAATGCTGCAGTTGAGGGTAAGCACTACTACTGCACCCCAAGTCTTAATTCATTTCCTTTTTTCTCTATTCTTTTTGTCCTTCGATAATTTTAACTATGATCTTTGGCACGTTGGAGGCATTTGGACCTGAAAATAAAGGCTCTGTTTGCCTAACTTATTTAGGAGCTTATAGCTTATTTTAAGCTACTAATAAGCTATAAGCTATGTTTGGTAATGTTCATAAAATAAGCTAGTAGCTTAAAATAAGATCTTATTTTTGAATGCTATCTAAGGTAGCGTTTCAAAGTAAGCTAGTACCTTCCTAACCTTTTTTTTTTTTTTTTCATTTTTAACCTTATTATTTTAAAGAAATGATATCATTTACCTTTCCCGATTAAAACCTTTTTGGCTTAACCTATTTGACTTTTTCTCTTTGATATGTTTGGTTGTAATTTCAATTTCACAATTGTGTTTAAACATTGATTTTTGTATGAACTAACCTTATTAATTATAAACATTTTGTTTTACTTTATATGTTTTCAAATATATGTTCTTACTTTATATTTTATAAAAATATATTGATTTCACTATTTTATATTTTAATATATAAACAAATCTATTTAAATTTAAAACTATTTAAATTGTACGAAGATGCCTTTTTAGTCTTTTTACATTTATCAGTTTATCAAAAAGTTAATTTTACCAAAAACTTTTGAGTATAACAGTTAGCTTAATAGCTCTTCACATTTCATCTTCGAGTTTATAGCTTTTCAGTTTTCAGCTACTTTCCAGCTTTCAGCTACCTTTTCAACTAAATTTGTCAAACATAGCCAAATTGTTGAAGGCCACACTGACAAATTATATCGTGAACCAGAGTCCATTTTGAATGATACATCTTGATTCAAAATGAGGCCGTTTTATATTAAGGGCGAACCAATAATAATAATAATAATAATAATAATAATAATAATAATAAGTTACAGGAGAATATAGTGGAGTCCCTATGAGTATTCCTAAAGCTGGAAGCCTGCACTCAAAACACGGTTGGGTGTGTAGGAAGCTGCAAAATAGGACGGTCACGTGTTCTATTAGCGGTGGTAATGCTGTTCCAAATCGTCTGGAAGGAGGAGGATCAGGACAAGGTTTGTAAACAATATAATTAAGAAAGAGATCTTTTGAGAAATGAAGTATATTTTTTTCAAATAATAACTGTATACTAATAAGCTTTTAGCTAGCTAGGCAGGCATATATTATTAGTACAATATAATGGAAGCTAAGCTTTTGGATGGCAAATTAAATCCCCTTTTTCAAGATGATTAGTGAAACGGTCATGGGTTAAATTCTCACCCGTGAGAAGAAAGAAAGAATCGAGATAAAAGAGCTTCTCTATATAATAATAGCATTGCACATTTGTAGGGGTAAACTCAGTCAAGATGTCCAGAGACTCACACTTATAATCATATAGATCACGAGTTTAAATTCTTGCCTTCTAAATTTGAACTGATTAACTATGAGTAATCTAGACTGATTTACTTTCTTATGTCTTTAATTCTAAGGTCAGAATGCGAGATTTATTTCCAACTTATCATCATTCTACTGGTGATTGCAGGTCCACATTGCTGTTGAACTTGAGCGCCGCGCCCGCCACAATAGCGAACCACAGAGGCAGAAGAAAGATTAATAAGAACAAAATTGGATATAATTGCTTGCATTGCAAGTTTCTGATTTAGTATGAAACCAGTATTTATTCCGAGTCTTGTTAATTAGGAACTAGGATGTTTAATTTGTTTGTTTCCAATTTTAAATTTTGATTTGATACATGAATGTTCTATATGCATATTTTTCAAATTTTGTATTTTCTTTGGATGCGTTTAAAATTTCAAGTGTGGTTGTTTTGTATAATTTAATAAATTATTTTGGCTAAAGTGTCATCTAGCACCATGAACTATATCCAATTATTCATGCCGCATCCTGAACTTTCATATCGTATATATCAAGCCGCAAACCAAAATAAAAAATTCACCTAGAACTTTTAGCAGGTTTCCAGGTCTTCCTGCTGACATGGCGCATGTTTTCAAATGATGTGGCATTTCTTTTAACCTTATGTTGTCCATGTAAGCATTTACATAAAAATAAATTTTTTTTAAAAACAAAAAATACAAACAAAAAAAAATTAGCATTTCTATAAATTTGGAAAATTGAAAAAATACTAAATAATAAATTAGCCAAAAAATATAAATTCTGAAAAAAAAATTGAAACATTGGAATTGCAAAATTGAAAAGTATACATTATGAAAATAAAGAGAATAAAATTCTGGTTATTTTAATATAATAATTTTGTTTTTTTTTTAAATTTTAAATATGTAAACGCTTACATGGACAACATAAGGTTAGGAGAAATGCCACGTCAGACGCCATGTCAGCAAGAAGACTTGGAAACCTGCTAAAAGTTCTAGGTGAATTTTTTATTTTGGTTTGCGGCTCGATATATACGATATGAAAGTTCAGAGTGCGGCATGAATAATTGGATATAGTTCATGGTGCTAGATGACACTTTAGCCAATTATTTTCTATGTTTCAATATGGTTCATGATATTTGGTTATTTATTTGGCATTTTATTCAATTGCATTTTGTTAATGTTGAATTGCGATTTCTTTGTTATATACTTTTAATATAAAACATGGGATTACATTAATGTATTGTTTAATATAAATAAATTAATTTCATAATTTAATAATATTATTAAATTATTAAACTGATTTATTTATATGTGCTAAAATATTAAGATTTTGCGCATATTACTGTATTTCTTTAAACATAAATTCGTCAACTAAAGTGCAAATTTTACTTTTAATTGATGCTCATTGTACAATTTACTTGCAATTGTAATACATTTTACTTGTGTGCACCAATTTTCACTTACAAGTGTAATTAATTTATCTTGTTAACATTTATGCATCTAGATGCATCTAGTGATAACATTACGTGCACCTAGTTATAACGATGAGAACTGAATATTGTATTGATAGAGTTCTTGTTACAATGATAAAGAGTAGAAAATGTATATATACAAGTAGAGTCTTAGAAAGCCTAGAATAGATAATCCTAATATGAGTCAAATAGATAGAGTCCTAATACTCCCCCTCAAGCGGAAGGTAGACTGGTAACCTGAAGCTTGTCTCTAAGAAAATTAAATCTAGGACTAGGCAAAGCTTTCGTAAAGATGTCAGCTAGTTGATCTTTTGTTGAGATAAAGTTCACCTGAATGTCACCATTAGCAACCCTATCTCGAACAAAGTGATAGTCAATCTCCACATGTTTTGTCCTGGCATGAAATATAGGGTTGGCACACATGTAGGTAGCACCCAGATTGTCACACCACAGCTTTGGAGCTCGAACACCATCGATGTTGATTTCTCGTAGTAATGACATGATCCAAATAACCTCAGCACAGACATCTGCTAAGGCCTTGTACTCAGCCTCCGTGAAATATCTTGCAACTGTCTTTTGCTTATTGCACACCCAAGACACAAGATTGGTGCCAAGAAACACTGCATACCCACAAGTAGACTTGCGATCTTCAGGACAACCAGCCCAGTCGGAATCAGAGAAGGCATGAAGTTCCCTAGACTTTGACTGAGTCACACGTAGCCCGAAAGATAGAGTGCCCTTGACATACCTGAGTACTCATTTCAACTGCTCCCAATGGGTCAGAGTAGGAGCATGCATATGTTGACAGAGCTGATTGACCGCAAAGGACAAATCCGGTCGCGTGATTGTGAGATATTGCAGAGCACCAGCCAAGCTTCTGTATTTGGTTGGATCATCAAACGGATCTGCATTAAGCAACGGAGGTTTGGACGCAGCAATAGGTGTTGCTAGAGGCTTACAATCAGTCATACCAGCCCGTTTAAGGATATCTGCCATATATCGCTTCTGAGAAAGGAGAACACCAGTGCCAGATTTCACAAGTTCAATTCCAAGGAAAAACCCAGGATAACCAAGATCTCTAATCTTAAAGGCAGAAGCCAATTTGGATAGAAGATCAGCCACCAATTGCTGATCATTTCCCATAACCAATATGTCATCAACATATACTAACAAGTATACACAGACAGAACCACGAGAATAGTAAAATAATGACACATCAGTCTTTGAAGTGATAAAATCAATCGAAAGCAAAAAAGTATGCAAGCGATTAAACCAAGCCCGTGGGGCTTGCTTTAAACCATATAAAGACCGTCGCAACAAACAGACATGATCATGCAAGTGAGTGTCAACATATCCAGGAGGTTGACGCATATAAACAGTTTCAGTTAACGTGCCATTCAGAAAAGGACGCATATAAACAGTTTCAGTTAACGTGCCATTCAGAAAAGCATTATGTATGTCAAGCTGCCTAATCACCCATCCTGAAGAAATAGCCAATATGTCAAGCTGCCTAATCACCCATCCTGAAGAAATAGCCAAACTTAACAGCAATCTAATCACCCATCCTGAAGAAATAGCCAAACTTAACAGCAATTTGACTGTAGTGGGTTTAACAACTGGACTAAATGTATCAAAGAAGTCCTCACCAGGGACCTGGTTAAAACCCTTTGCTACCAGCCTTGCCTTGTGCCTTTCTATTGAACCATCAGCTTTACGTTTGGTTGCCTTGTGCCTTTCTATTGAACCATCAGCTTTACGTTTGGTCCGAAAAACCCACTTGCAGCCAATTTCAGCTTTACGTTTGGTCCGAAAAACCCACTTGCAGCCAATTATATTCTTACGTTTGGTCCGAAAAACCCACTTGCAGCCAATTATATTCATACCTGAGGTCCGAAAAACCCACTTGCAGCCAATTATATTCATACCTGAGTGAGGAAAAACCCACTTGCAGCCAATTATATTCATACCTGAGTGAGGAAGGACCAGGACCCAAGTCTGATTATGTAGGAGTACATTGAATTCTTGATCCATTGCCTCACGCCATTCTGGAAATTTAACAGCATGAGTGTAGCAAGTAGGTTCTGGAGGACAAACCAGACCAGACAAAGCCAAAAGTGGAGCCACAGACCGACTCCTAGTAGCCATCGTGTGGGACCGAACAGTCGGACGTGTGGACCTACCACGAGGCCGACCCCTCCGAACAGTCGGACGTGTGGACCTACCACGAGGCCGACCCCTCTGGCGAGCCGGGGCAACAAACCTACCACGAGGCCGACCCCTCTGGCGAGCCGGGGCAACAATAGGCTCAGCAGATGATGTGGACTGATCATGATCAGCACGCACAGGTGGCTGTAACTGCAATACGGACTTAGCCCAAGGTTGCTGCGTAGACGGTGGTAGCTGCACAACAACTTTACTAACAAAAGGAAACACATTCTTATCAAAGTGCACATGTCTGCAAACATAAATCTTATTAGTCTGTAAGTCCATGCACCTGTACCCCCTAAAGGACGTAGGGTAACCTAGGAAGACATAGGGAGATGACCTGAATGACATTTTATGACGGTTATAGGGACGCAAGTGAGGATAACACAGACAGCCAAAAACTCGAAGGAAAGAATACGAGGGAGAAGATTTATGTAATAGCCTATGAGGACTGGAATTTTGTAACACAGCGGAGGGCATTTTTTTAATCAAGTAAACAGCAGTCTCAAAAGCAAAATCCCAAAAACGAGATGGCACAGAAGCATGAGCCATAAGAGTGAGACCGGTTTCAACAACATGTCTATGTTTCCTCTCTACACGCCCATTTTGTTCATGAGTGTAGGCACATGATTGTCTATGATTAATTCCTAACTGAACAAACGAAGAATGCAGCTTTTTGTATTCTGCTCCTAAATCAGACTGAACAGACTTAATTTTACGATTAAAGGAGCGTTCAACTAAGGCACGAAACTAATCAAATATGGCATACAAGTCAGATTTCTGTTTCATAGGAAAAAACCATGTATAACGAGAATGATCATCGACAAAAAGAACAAAATAACGATAACCAGAGGATGACAAAACAGGAGCTGGTCCCCAAATATCAGTATAAATTAAATCAAGAACATTCGAACTAGTAGACTCAACACGTGGCAATGGGAATCGAGCAGATTTACCCAATTGACACGCAGAACATAAAGTAGAAGTACAACGAGAAGCACGACTAGAACTACTAACAGAACAAAAAGGAAGAATTTGACTTAAAACTCTTTGATGAGGATGACCCAAACGATCGTGCCACACCGACGAGGAAGCACGCGAGGAAACAAAAGCCTGGGGACTGACTTTTGGAACAGGAAGCGCATAAAGACCACCCGAACTATTGCCGCGCAGGAGGATTGCTTTGGTTGTTATATCCTTCACAACAAAGAGAGACGGATGAAACTCAAAGAAAACGTCATTATCTTTAGCAAAACGCTGAACAGATAAAAGAGAAGAGGATAAACCAGGAACATGTAAAACATCATACAATTGAAAAACCCTAGTAGGAGTAGGAAAGGTAACATGGCCAGTATGACTAATAATCAAACCCTTACCATCACCAACACGAAGAGAATCACCACCATTATACTCCTCAGATGTAGATAATGCAGCAATATCAGGTGTGGCATGGTTCGTTGCCCCGGTGTCAGGAATCCAAAGATGCGAGTCAGAGGCAAGATCTGGAGTTCCTTCTGAGTAGGTTAAATTAACCTGAGGACGCGTACCAACCAAAGAGTAACAAGCAGGAGCAATGTGACCAACTTTACCACATAATTGGCAACGTGGCTGCCAATTATTGTTTCTGGAACCACGCCCACGAGACCTGCTGCCTCCACGTCCTCTCTACACAGCCTGCTGCTGCCCATTCGGCCAAGAGTTGCCGACATTGGAAGGACGAGACGGAGCCCAACCGCCACGCTGCGAACTGCCGCCACGCCATGGACGCCGCCCCCCACCACCGCGGTGAACTATAAACGCAGCAGCAGAGGACGGCTGGACACCGCCATACCCGTCGCCGACCGAGAACTCGTGCGACCCCAGTAAATCAGCAAGAGCAGGAAGACTTACCGGCCGACCATTGACGTTCAAGGAGGCAATGACGGAGTGATACTCTGGTCGCAAACCTCTAAACACATACATATTAAGCTCCTCCAATGGCACTGAACGCCCAGCAAGGGCAAGGTCCTCGACCAGAACTTGCGCACGGGCTATGAAATCAACAGCCGAAGCATCCCCCTGGCGGATTGTTTGAAGCTGACCGAGAAGGTGCATGATCCGAGCATTACTAGAGGAAGCTAGAGCTCATTCAAGAGCCACCCAAAGTTCCTGCTACGTACGACAACCAACCGCAAGATACATGACCTCCGACGATAAAGACGAAATTAGCATGAAGAGAACCGCTTGATCTTGACGTACCCACGGAACGAACAATGGATTAGGCGTAGCAGGTGGCAGAGTAGAAGAAGCAGCCTCAACAACCGGATTAGATGGAGCAACAGTAGGTAGAAACGCAGGAGGGCACGAATTCGTACCATCGACGAAACCGATTAGTTCATGGCCACGTAAAAAAGGAACAACTTGTGTTCGCCAAAACAAGAAATTCTTATTGGTGAGCTTGATGCTCACATAGTGATGTGCAGTAGAAAGAGTTGCAACAGCCGTGCTCACATAGTGATGTGCAGTAGAAAGAGTTGCAACAGCCGAAGAAACATAGTGATGTGCAGTAGAAAGAGTTGCAACAGCCGAAGAAAAAGTGGAAGAAACAGCAGCATCAGAAACGATCTGTTCGGATGAATTAACAGATCCGTCAGCCATCGGGAAAGAAACCTAGGCTAGTTGATACCAGATGAGAACTGAATATTGTATTGATAGAGTTCTTGTTACAATGATAAAGAGTAGAGAATGTATATATACAAGTAGAGTCTTAGAAAGCCTAGAATAGATAATCCTAATATGAGTCAAATAGATAATCCTAATATGAGTCAAATAGATAGAGTCCTAATAATAACGTCAGATGCAACTACATCCTGAACACGTGGCGCGCTGCGATTCGTCCGCAGTTCTCTCTTGGGCGGCCCGTACGCACCTAAACGCCATCCTATGTATATATATATATATATATATATATATATGTATATATATATATATATATATATATATATATATATATATATAAATATAATATTACATTTCCATAATAAGTAATGTTGCCAAGTGCCCCTTACTTATAAAGAAAAATATAATACTTTTGAGAAAAATGTAATACTTTGAAATTGAAACGTAAAAGTATTGTATTTTCCCTTACAAGTGACACCCGCCTCATCAAGTGCGTCCGCCTCCTTTGACGTCCACTTCATTAAGTGCGTCCGCCTCCTCAAGTGGCGTCCTCCTCATCCAGCGCGTACGCCTCCTCAAGTGGCATCCGCCTCATCCAGTGCGTCCGCCTTCTCAAGTGGCGTCCGCCTCATCAAGTGCGTTTGCCTCCTCAAGTGGCGTCCACGATTATCAAGGTACCTATTGGTCATGGTCCACCATGATTAATTCTATTAAAAAATAATAATAATAAAAGGAATAAAAAAATTTCACACTTTATTCCCTTAGGGCCGGCACGAGATCCGATTTCGCTAGCTACTTGACAGGAGGGTGTTTTTTGGGTTAAGCCTAAGGCTTGGTTACGAAAACACCACACTCTATTCCCTTAGGACCGGCGCGAGATCCGATCTCGCTAGCTACCTGACGGAAGGGTGTTTTCTTGGTCAAGCTTAAAGCTTGATTACGAAAACGCTATCCCCTAAGGAGTAATACGAGCCTACGGTCAGTCGAAGTGAGCTCGCACGCGAAACGTTAAAAAAAAAAAAGAGGTCGGGGCCCCGTGCCTCGGCCACATTAGACGAGGCCATGCCTCGGCCAACAATCGGTCGAGGCAAATTGGCCTCGGCCAATCTACAATGGTCGAGGCCCCGTGTCTCGGTTATTATCGCCGAGGCCCAGTGCCTCGGCTATAATGGCCGAGGCCTTGCACCTGCCTAAATCGACCGAGGCAGCCTCTTCCATAATTGGCCTCGGCCCTGTGCCTCGGCTATAGTGGCCGTGGCAGCCTTTTCCACAATTGACCTCGGCCCCGTGCCTCAGCTACAATGGCCGAGGCCTTGCCCCGACCAAAATCGATCGATGCCCTGCCTCAGCCTACCTTTAAAAAAAAAAGAAAAAAAATTATTAATCTCGCTTCTGCTCTATTATTACTCCCTAGTTGACTCAGCTACGCTCGTAAATTGGGGAGTAGGAGGTTGGTGATAGGATAATTAGGCAAACATCACCCGATCCGAACCACAAGAAGGCAGATAGACTCAGGAAAGTAAACAGTCATCCGTTACACAAGAAGGACACATTGAAGAGGAGTTACTCCAACGGCTCCTTGCTTGGAGTCATTACATGCACTTAGTGTACGTAATGATACAAACTATGCATTGGTAACATATTTACCGTCAATTACTTTTACGTATTTCTTAATGTGTCAAACAAATATAGGCTAGCTACTTTAATCTAGTGAACTCCCAAAACAATGTTCAAATCAAGAATTTAAGAGTAGAAATAGAAGTTATGAGTAAAATTAAATTCAGAGTATTTTCCTTTCTTTTGTCTTCACACCAAACTATCACATTGTGCAGACTGCAGACGAGCCACATTGACTGTGGAAATTTCTTGCCACCTAGTTAATTAGCTTTTAAGGGCATCCACAATAGTGCATTTTTTTTTTGTTTTTTTAAGGAAAAAATTTAAAGAGTGATTTTTAACAAATGAGGATAGCTATAAAATAAGGAGTACAACTTCTTTTATCATCAGCTAACCAATTAAATCTCTTTTCTCTTCAATTTCTCTAATTGGAAAATGGTTGCCACTTCCAAAAATACTCCATTATTATTTCTCTTAGGTCTTTTGATAATCACATTTCTCTTCACAACAATTTATCACGCTGTGCAGACAGGCGGGCCACATTATATTTACCGTGGAAATTTCTTGCCACCTAATAAGTTATTTCATTTTCAATGTTCACTTATAAAGTAAATGAGGATGGCTATTTTTTTTGGTGAAAAAAAGGGACTCAGGGTCCCGAGGATTAGCTTTGCCGACACGAAGCGACACTCTGAGCATCATGAACCAGGAAATCCCTAAGAGCTTCTAGGGGGTGATCCATGATGGAGGTTCCACGGGGAGCATCTTGACCCCAAATTCGCAAGGAGATCAGCACATTGATTACCTTCCCGGAAGACGTGCACGATTTTGAAGTCGTGGAAGTTCTCCATGAGAGCTTTACAGTCCAGGATTAGTGTATTTGTAGAAGTCGGATTACCGATTTGGTCCTCCAAAGCTTGCACCATGGCTTCCGAGTCGGTTTCAGCAAAGAGATTGATGAGGCCTCTATTTTTAGCAATAACGAGACCCTCCCGAAGACCCCACAGTTCCACCATGAAGCTATTCGCATGAACAATATTAGACACAAAACCTGTAATCCAGCGACCGTGATGATCACGGATCAACCCTCCTGCGCTTGCAAGGCCGGGGCTTGATTTTTTCGCTCCGTCAGTGTTGAGTTTGAAGGCGCCTGGCATGGACGGAGTCCATGAAACCCAAACTTGATTAGCTGCCACAGGACCTTTATGATTGAGAAGGAATTGGCGCGCTTCGTACGAATCTTTCCTTGTCTTTTGCAGAATCTCCAAAGCGGTCGCCCAAGAGCCTCTGAAGATGCCATTATTCCGTGCCAACCAAATGTTCCACAGCATGTAGGGGAAAGTCACGCTCCAATTGGTGTCCAAACCATCCCGAAGCTTACTCGTACAATCCTGCTTTATCCAGTGCTTGAGAGGGAGGTGGCTGGCTATGCTGAAGTTTGCCGGCGTGTCTGCCATCCTCCAACAATTTATCGCCATTCTACATCGCCTGAAGATATGGTTGAGGGTTTCTTCCGGTTCTCCGCAGCACTGACAAGTTGCACTGTCCGTCAAGCCCCTCCTTTGTCGTTCTGCGTTAGTGAGAAGCCCATCCATGGTGATTTTCCACAAGAAAAGCTTGACTCGTTCCACACATTTGGCATCCTAAATCCATGCATGCGTCTCACTCTCTTCGTCAGAAGCTGCAATAACAGAATAAGCCGAGGCAACAGAGATCATACCTGAGTTGGAGTGCGGCCAGACGATAGTGTCTTCTAAATCATTTATGGCCGAGATTGGGACTGCCCTAATGTCATCAACTATGTCCGTTGGAAGCAAGCGGTCAAGGGTCGACGTATCCCATGTTCTATCAGCGGTGATGAATCTGTTAACCATGAGCGGATCCACGGAGGAAGGGATGGTAATGTTGGGTAAGCCATTGAGAGGACCTTTACCTACCCACCAGTCGTCCCAGAAGTTGATTTTGTCACCATTACCAACTTTCCATTTGACACCGTCTAAAAGAACTTCTCTTTCCCTTATAATACCCTTCCAACCCCAAGACCCATTCCTAGGGCTTGGGAGTTGGAGGAAGTCTTTACCTTTGACATACTTTTCACGGAGAGCCGTGACCCAGAGTTTGTCTTGGTTTGTATAAATTTGTCCAGCCAACTTGGTGAGGAACGCCAGGTTAAAGTCTCGAGCTTTTCGGAGACCGAGATCTCCAGTTTCTCAGGGTTTGTAAATGTCATTCCAGTTGACCGAATGAAGTTTTCGAGTATTTTCCGAGTGTCCCCACAAAAAGCTCCTGCAAACTCTGTCAATGTCATTACAAGTACTTACCGGTAATGCTATAGCTTGCATGGTGTAGGTAGGGACTGTAGCCAGCGAGGACTGAACAAGGACTCTTCTACCCGCCATACTGAGAGATGCCGCTTTCCAAGTTGCCAGTTTCCTCTTCATTTTATCCAAGATTGCTGCAAACATATTCTTTGAAACATGTTTTTGGAGCATAGGTATCCCCAAATACGATCCAAGTTCCGGAGAGATTGGGATATTCATTCGATCTCTAATCCGTCTTTTTGTACCTGCATCCAAGTTAAGATAACAGTAAATCAAGGATTTAGTGAAGTTTACCTTAAGACCGGAGGCTTTGCTGAAGGTGTTGAGGCAGTTTATCATGACTCTTGCTTGCCCTTCCGTTGCCTCACCAAACAGCATGAGGTCATCTGCAAAGAAGAGATGGGAAATGCCGGTGCCTCCTCTCGAGATTCGGACTGGTTTCCAGTTGCCCGTATCAACTTTTTTATGGATTTCATACGCCAATCTCTCCATGACCAAGTTAAAGAGGTAGGGGGCAAGAGGGTCTCCTTGCCTGAGGCCTCGACCAGGGCTAAAAGGAGGGAGGCGACCACCGTTCCAAAGGATAGATAAATCACTATTCTGAAGAGAAGATAGCATAAACTTGATCAGACGGCTACGAAAGCCAAAGCTATTCAGAGTGTCATTCAAGAAATTCTAGGAGACGCTGTCATAAGCCTTGTGAAGGTCAATCTTAACAATCATATACCCTTTCTTTCCTCTCATGCGGTTCATGGTATGAACTACCTCCTGTGTTAAGATCACGTTATCCAGAGTAGATCGACCTGGGAGAAAACTGTTCTGATGAGGGCCAATCACTTTACACATAATAGGTCTTAGTCGATTGACTAAAACCTTGGAGATAATTTTAAAAGCCACATTAAGGAGAGTGATGGGTCTGAAGTCTGCCGCTGTTTCCGGAACGTCTTTTTTCGGAATGAGGGTCATGAAGGAATACAACTTTGTATACCATCAGCAACTAATTTAACCAAATCTCTTTTCTCTTCAATTTCTCTAATTGGAAAATGGCAACCACTTCCAAGAATGCTCCATTATTATTATTTCTCTTAGTTCTTTTGATCAACACATTTCTCTTCACGTTTCCATGCACTGCTCGACCTGGTACGTAATCACTACTCAACTTGTGGCTATCTATTTTATTGTCATCATCATCCAAACAAACTAAAACAACTCTCTTAAGCTGATGTAGGACAAAGGGAACCAAAAGAACACAAACAATATAACTCAAACTCAAAGACTTTCAATAATATTCAACTTGAACTTCTGAATACAAAAGTTTGTTTAAATAGATAATTAGGAAAACTGAAGAGTTGCAAATATTAAAAGCATGGGAAAAGTAAAATAATCATAAAGAGAATTACAAATATTAAGAATATTGAAAGCTAATCCAAGTTTCAAATAGAACTAGCCGCCAAACTCCATGTCTCTTAGAATTCATGTATTTAACCATTATAGCTTCAATTCTTGTGCGGCATCATAAGCACATCCTATTTGTTTGTTTGTTTGTTTTTTTTTTTTTTTTTCAAAATACTATTTGTGATCCTTTATCTATAATGACTTGTTAATTTCAATTATTACTTTGATTAAATTTATTTTAATTTACCACTTTTCATATCTATCAAATTTGATCAATTTAAAAATACCATACTGTAAATAAACTAATTAAATTTGATAGAATATAATAGGTAGTCAATTAGTGAAGATAATTATTATTGTGATAAGGAGAATAGCTAGCCACCACTCTTCCCCATTTTATTTCTATATTTTTAATCATTTGGTTATTCCTTTGTATAAAAGATCGTCAGAACTAAATAAAATAATAAAACAAAATAAAATAAGCAAAGCAGTCGCTATATGCAAGAATTGAATGATTGTTCATGCATAATCATAATGAAGTTTCGTGATCGTCCACCAGGAGGAAGACTAGGAGGTATGTCAACAATAAAGAGATGATTTCACCAATTATATATTTTCAATTGTATGTGTACAATTATGTAGTTCATACATGATTACACAAAACATCATCAAAAATTATTATTGATAATATATGTTACAAGTATGTAGGGCATATATACTGATATCAAGTATAATCTGTATTAATACCTTTGACTTGTAAATTTTTGTGATAATTTTGACTCTTAAAACAATTTTTTTGTCTCCGCCCCTAGAGCTCCACGTACTATAAAATACTGAATATTTGTAATCTGTAATTCACTTATAATTCTAATGGTGTTTGCAGCTCCACGTTGCTGTTGAACTTGGCACGGAGGAAGCACATATATATATATATATATATATATATATATATATATATATATATATATATATATATATATATATATATATATCTACTATAATAAAGCAGAACCCTATGAAAATAAAATAGAAAAAAGTTCCCGCCTAAAAAGAAGCTGCATCTTGAGTGGAAGGTAATTAGTGACAGCAGTAAACATCTATAATAATTGAGCCCACACAAAATGCAGGCGTTTTAATTCCTTTTGTCTTGAAACTGATATTTAAATGTCAAAACTTGAAAGGTTGCTTAAAAGCTCTTCGTATACTTATAACTATTATTACAAGTCATTAATACATGTGTGAACACAAAATGAATTTAAATGGGAATGACTGCTGAAATTTCAAATTAATATTAATTTTAAAATGAACTTTCCTATATATATGTGTTTGGAGAGTGAAAATGAGTAGCATCCATCGTAACCATGAGGCTGCAGGGGAAACGCTGCCAGCGTTTCTTGAGCTTTCAAAGCAGATTTGGGAAAGCATCCAGTAAGGGGAAGAAGACATTTGCTTGAAGACGTGTTGAGGACTAGAATTGGGAACAACTCCAAAGACGAGCCTTTTACAGGGAGGAGGTGAGCTGATGACAAACGGCAGGCTGCAAAAAGAATAGAATTCTGGAAAAATGAAAAATCAAATGAGGTATCAAATCTACTTATATCTCTCTATCTATATATATTATATAAAAACACAATTGCTAGCTGATTTTAATTTATACCTGGCTTTAGTATATACAATGTCTATCATTAGTCTCTTTTTACAAAAAAAGAAAAAAAATTATTTGTCTGAATGAAGCTTTGGACTCCAGTGGGGGCTGGTCGTCCAATATACATCCCACAAGGCAAGTGCAAAACTGATAGGGATTATAGTAGATCAAAGGATAACTAAAGTATGTGAAAAAAGAAAATAAAGGACTCTAACCTTAGTGGATGTTTCCTACTATCATTCTGAATTTCATGGGACAATGTTTCCTAATATCATTCTGAATTTCATGGGACAAAAATGACTATTAGAAAGGAGGAAGTAACACATACAACAGATTAAGGGTGAGAAATATGAGAGTATTTTAGCCAACACAATAATGCAAATTAAAATGATTAAAGTAACATTTTCCTTGATAAGTAATATTTTATCAACATATCATGTAAATATACCTCATATTGTTGTTTTAAACTTTGTGTTGATGTAGTGCCTTACATCTGAGTCTAAAATGTTGTTCTGTTATGCATGTGTGATAACCTCTCTCATCAACTTCCTGTTGAAAAAAGGGAAAAAGTCATGTTAAACATATAATTCCTTTAGTATTATTGAATTCTTGAATGGATCAACATAATGTTTTATAATTTTACAATATCCAGTGCACATATATTATTATTTTCTGTTAATATTTGGCTTATAATCGAGCACAGAATCAATGCTTGAGGACTATCATTTCCAATCCAGAGAAGGGAACTTTAAGAATACCTACATCAGTTAATGGCTAATGTAATTTTTTTTTGAGTTAATGTATTTCATTTAGTGTTCTGTAGGATTGTTAACATCTTTTTCGTCTTTTAATGAAAAAAGTGTTTCATCAAAAATCCTGTATTGTATCTTTATTAATGATTAAAATATTTAGAGAAGGGAACTTTGAGAATACCCACATCAGTTAATAGCTAATGTAATTTTTTTTTAGAGTTAATGTATTTCATTTAGTGTTCTGTAGGATTGTTAACATCTTTTTCATCTTTAAATGAAAAAAGTGTTTCATGAAAAATCATGTATGGTATCTTTATTAATGATTAAAATATTCAAATCAATTTTATTATGTCTTGGAAGATATGTGGCAATTTTACATTTCATGGTTGCGTACAACTGACAATTACATATAAAACCTAATATTTAATAGTTGATTAGCTAACTTAACAAAATCACTAACTCAACAAGCTACCTTTATTTGAAATTCTACAAAATCACTAACTCAACAAGCTACCTTTATTTGAAATTCTAACCAATGGACACTTTAACTCAGTTACATAAATATTCAGCACATAAACATTTAATTGTGTTGCAGTTACATAAATATTCAGCACATAAACATTTAATTGTGTTGATACTATTGAGCACATCAACATTTTACTAAATCTATTTAATTGTTAAGTCACGTAACCTTAGCTGAAGTGGAAACTGAAATAGTGAGCATGCATTTGCTATGGTATTTTTACTCAGCCTGCATAGATAATTAAAAAGAGTATAATGTCACAATAATCTCTATTTAATAGATATTGTATTAAACTTGGCTAAGATTAAGCCAAAGAACAATTTTGAAAAAGTTTGTTTTCATCTTTACTGCTATTTAGTAATGTTTGCTCCTATTTTCTTCTCTTTTTGTTTTTGCTTTTTTTAAGGTTTTTACATTTTCCATGTGCATATATCCTGTGGGTCACCCAAATAGGAAGGTGAACATATGCAAACTCTCTGGATGATGAGAGAAGAAATCAATGAACATATGCAAACTCTCTGGATGATGAGAGAAGAAATCAAGGATTCTTCAGTTTTCCTGTATGTGGGACTTGGGATTTGGTTTTAGTGCATGGACCATGTCTGGGAACTTCATTCCATCATGAATAAAGAAAACAGGGAAATTGTTTTCCATTAGATCAAAGTTACTCTACATACCCAAACAAATCACTAACATTACGTAAAGATGTCATTTAAAACTATACAGCACAGTAGAACGTCCAGTAACAGAAAATTTAAAACTATACAGCACAGTAGAACGTCCAGTAACAGAAAATTGTACAAAGAATTAAAAAGATCAAAAGCTATGAACATTAACAAAATGAATTAAAACTTAATTGGTGATCCTGTGTTCAAGAAAAATAAGATAAGTTCACTGCACAAGCATGCTATGAACCTTGGAAATAAATCATCAGCATACCTGTGGTATAAAACTTCACTGCAAAGCTTCTGGGATCCCGGAGGGTTTCAGGGCTTCCACAATCATAGATAACAGTGGAGAACTGAACAAACAATAACAGGCATCTGTACACCTGGTGCCCGGAGAAAATCAGCGCATGTCAGATGAGAAATATCCTGAGTTATACCTCAAAAAAACCTTTGGCACTTGCTCCCTTGGCATGTACAACACATTCTGGAATCCTTTCATAATCAAAATTAGCAAGCTTCTCCAACAAGTGATAATCCTCAAGTAGAATTGCTCCTGTACAAATTGATAGAAAACTAGAATTAGTGGTATATATTTCATGCTAAATATCATGAAATTCTTGNTACGTAAAGATGTCATTTAAAACTATACAGCACAGTAGAACGTCCAGTAACAGAAAATTGTACAAAGAATTAAAAAGATCAAAAGCTATGAACATTAACAAAATGAATTAAAACTTAATTGGTGATCCTGTGTTCAAGAAAAATAAGATAAGTTCACTGCACAAGCATGCTATGAACCTTGGAAATAAATCATCAGCATACCTGTGGTATAAAACTTCACTGCAAAGCTTCTGGGATCCCGGAGGGTTTCAGGGCTTCCACAATCATAGATAACAGTGGAGAACTGAACAAACAATAACAGGCATCTGTACACCTGGTGCCCGGAGAAAATCAGCGCATGTCAGATGAGAAATATCCTGAGTTATACCTCAAAAAAACCTTTGGCACTTGCTCCCTTGGCATGTACAACACATTCTGGAATCCTTTCATAATCAAAATTAGCAAGCTTCTCCAACAAGTGATAATCCTCAAGTAGAATTGCTCCTGTACAAATTGATAGAAAACTAGAATTAGTGGTATATATTTCATGCTAAATATCATGAAATTCTTGATTAGTGGTATATATTTCATGCTAAATATCATGAAATTCTTGATAGCTAATATTCTGGATATGCAGAAACGAATATCCTAGGCAAAAAAACAGTTGCTGTGAAACAAACTAAAGTTTAATCAATGTAAAAAGAGTAGTGTATACCTGTGCATGTCCAGTTCTTGGTTCCAGATCTTACAGATATGGTCATGCATGTTCCAGATTTGGTTCCAGATCTTACAGATATGGTCATGCATGTTCCAGATCGCACTTTATAGCTCCGATTTGGGAATTTTTGAATCCCAAATCTACCTAGAGCAATAAAACATAAGAATTTTTGAATCCCAAATCTACCTAGAGCAATAAAACATAATTAAAATACCGAGCCAAATCTACCTAGAGCAATAAAACATAATTAAAATACCGAGGTTTAGTCTCAAATTTCATATTAGAAATGTAATCAATTCAAATAAACAATATTTAAGATGTAAGCTATTGCTATTACCGTTCATACATCAAAAACCCAGTGATCCTTCGGTGATATTTACCCATATTCTACAAAACTGTAAAGTAAGCACACATTAATGCTATATAATATCTGAATTCGTAGCAAGAACATCTAAGATTAGGAAGTATAACTCTTTAGAAGCACACAGAGAAACATAAATATAAATATATCCATATGAAAATACTTATCAAGATCATTCGAAATGGAATCGACCGATATTTCTCTGTGAATGATCAAAAAGAGAGGAAAACCCCTAACCGGCCGTCAAGGGTTTCTGCCCCAGGTCCACCGGGATACGCCGAAGACAATCACGAGGAGAATCCACCTGAATCGCCGGAGAAGACGGGCCGCCTAGCAGGTCCTGCACCGCCGGAAATCGCCAAACGCGATAAAAGTAAAACGAGAGATTGCCAGATTGAAATGCCAAACGTTTTCTCCATTTTATATGTGGGCTAGGGTTATCCTATGGGTTGGGCTTTTATTTATTATGGTATTTGGACTTTAAAAATAGATTATTTTGGGCCTAAAATATTTATTTAATTAGTAGGCAGTTATGTTTTAAATTGGGTTAGAATTTATATAAATATGTATATATGTTATGAAACAAAAGGAAAATGGTGGATGTCCAAGGTATGATTCGAAACTTGGACCTCTTGCCTAAAGCTCAAGACTCAATCCACTATGCTGCTGGTGTTATTGATGGTAGATGGGAGAACATTTAATACCTAAATGTTTCCTGGAAGTCTTGAGCAACGGATCAATCAGAATAACAACAAAATTAGGTGAAGCCTAGAGGAATCGAACACAGGAACCCGGGAGAGGATAAGCTTCGTAGGCATCAGACTTATCCAACTAGGCTAGCACAATTATATGCAAGTACTGTACATATTTAATATTTATTTATTCATTTCCGGACACTATAAATACCCCTCAAACTCTTTGTAAAATCTATCCCAGAATCATAAATGAATACTTCTTCCTCCTTCTCCATCTCTAGATTCTTCATTTAGTTTCTTCTGAATATCATAGTTAATATTCATATTTTATAACAATATAAGTATTGTTGTATTCTTTAATTTTTTGGATATTCTTTATTATTATTTAGAAAATGGTGATGGTGATTAATAGTTATTCACCTTTATAAATAGTTGTTAGGTTTTATGTAGATGGTATACACATACACATGCATATATTTATTTATACGGATTTTATATATATATATATATATATATATAGAAATGATATTTGGACCATCTCTATTCCTTCCACATATGTATATTTATTTTATGAAAAAATAACTAAATTATAATGTTTTATATTTGGTATCTTATGCAGTCAATTTTTTATATTTGAATACAAATTTATATTTATACATTAGTATAATAGAATCAATATAAATAATAAAAATTAAAACTTAGAAATATATGTATTATGATTGTAGGTATGTTTCGACGTCTGAGGCTGTTTGGCGACTATTCGATTTTGAGGTTCAATATAGAACACTGACCGTTGAGAACTAAGCTTCCACTAACGTTGTTTATCATGAAATTTAATAATGTGTAATATTTTGCTAGGTATATAATATACAATGATAATTTATTTTTTAAAAAATATTGAATTTTTATTCATGTTTTTTTTTTCACTTCAAATACCTTTATTATAGTTGGCATCTAATAAATAAAATCATTTTTGATTCATTTTAATATTAATTACAAGCAAATCTTTAATATTTAACCGTGCATCGCACGAGACAATACTAGTATATATATATATATATATATATATATATATATATATATATAGACACATCGGTCAGCCCATGCAGAAAGACGTAGAATAAAATTAATTGGTTAAAGTTTCACATTTAGTATTTTGAATTAATGTGATTTGATACATCAATGTTTTGTGTACTTTTCTTTTTTGTTTTCTTTCTGTTTGAATCTTTGGTTTTGTTGATTTTTTTTTGGTGAAGTTTTAAATATGATTAATTATTTTCTAGGAAGGTAGAATGTTGACAAGAAGCCAAGCATAAAGACATGGAATATTCATATATTGAAATTGTATTGTGGGTCTTGAATGTACAATTTAGCTAAAGGTTCCAACTTTATTTTAAAAGAATTATTTATCCGAAAAAATAATCAACTAGAAACAGATAAATAAAAGCATAAAAACAATAAAGCAATAAAAGGAACCAGACACTAGAATTGTTTACGCAGTTCGGAGCTCCACTCCTACGTCTGCGGGGCACTTCACGTCAGCCCAATCCACTAGATGATCACAAGGGTTACAAGGAGTCACACAACAACCATCCTACACTAATGGTTACAAAAAGTACTCCTAGCTAAGTCTTCCTCATCTTCAAGCTGACACTGTGCAAGTCATCAAGGTTCGCCAACACGGCCGAACCTTCAAATAAGCAACCAAGTTGATAAGAACACATGAAGCAATGTAAGAAACCAGTATGAAGTCCTCTCGTAAATTCTGGTTTGATAGAGTAATTAAATCGGGATAAATATTGTTGTTAAAACTGTAATGAATCCCATGAGTTTGAGCTCTGTGTATCCTCACTTTTCACAAGTGAAATCCACTCAAAATAAGCTTCAACCAGAAGTATAGATCTGAGCAAAAATAGTGGATCTTGAAGACTAAAACTGGTTTGAATAAAACCGCCCACTGGACTGCTCACTGGCGCTGATCCAGTCTGTGCGAAGAGAACTTTGCCTTTAAACCAGGAAACTGACAAAACTAC
Source organism: Ipomoea triloba (assembly GCF_003576645.1). Taxonomy (NCBI): domain Eukaryota; kingdom Viridiplantae; phylum Streptophyta; class Magnoliopsida; order Solanales; family Convolvulaceae; genus Ipomoea; species Ipomoea triloba. The sequence goes on from NC_044920.1 coordinate 19,617,042, forward strand.
CTAATAAAACTTAAACTAAGGTTTTTGACTAATAACTAAGCCAATTAAAGGTGATCCAAATCTGTATCATTTGTACACTTACATATATAATAGAGTTTATTGTAAAAGTCTAACTCAATGAGATAAAAGTAGGGCCTAGAGCTAGGAAATCAAACTCTTAGATGTCTTGAACTAAGGATTAGGAGTATACAAGTTTAAGCTACGGCAAAGATGGTAATGCACATATAAAAACCACACCATAAACACTTTGTACGGGGTGTCTACCCTGTGATTTGATACTCAAGTTAACATTTTCTCTAGGTGGATCACTCGTAGACCAAGAAGTACACTAAGCATGTAATCGCTCTAAGCCCTTCACTCTCATGGAGAACCTAGACTTTGTGCAAGTGTGGCATGGACTCCCAATCCAACTCTCATTGAATTGGGAATTTGTTGGAGGATGACATTGCATAAAGAAGAAAGGGAGAAAAGGGCAGCAAAGTAAATTCCTATTGGATATTAGTTAGCTCTATTTCGTCCTTGTATATAAGGCTATATCTCTCTGTAATATGAACACAGAACATTTTTCACTCTCCTTCTTCATTCAAATATTGCTTTCTTCCATTACTTCAATAATATTCCTTTCTTCTTCACCTTATTGTGCACTCACAATCCAACATGGTATTAGAGCTCGCCGGTGAGGGAGCCATGCCGCCGCAGCTTTCGACACCGGCGAGACGAATCCTGAAGATCGCAGAGCTGCGCGATCGTCTCCGCATAGGAGTAACAAAATCGAAGGAGGATTCATTTGATCGTCTTCGACAACTGATCCGCAGTGGAAAGTTGAAGCACGAACCTCTCCTTGCAAGGTTCAATCTACTTTTTCTATTTTTTTAATTTGAGCGTAGTTCTCTCCAAATCAAGCTCATGGAGCAGATCTCTGAGGAATTCAAGCAGTGCTTATTGTAGCCTTACTATGCACACAATGCACAATCCAACAGAATTGAAGAACTCATTGTCTTCCCATTCTTTAAATTAATAATAAAATATAAAATGCGCATTTTCTTGTTTGAACACTCCCAAAACTCAATATCTTCTTTCACGGTTTTGGTTCATTCATGAAATTCGAATCTTTAATCTCTAGCCATAATAACATAAAAGATTCGAACTCACTTCACTAGAGTTATGATGTTGCCTTTGAAAACTTGATGAAGAAGACCTAGTTTGACATTCATAAGCAAGTAGATGAAATCCTTAAAAAAAATTCAGATCAATTAAAATTTTGGCAGTGGAAACAAAAACTATGGTGCGTTTGGAAACTAGAAAAATGACTTCTGGAAACTGTTTTATGAAAAACGAGTCATTTTTCAAAAAACATTTTCATTTCCGGTGTTTGGCTGCACAACGAAAAACTGTATTTTTTTTGTGTTTGGTTCATTTTTTGGAAAATGAGCAGAATTGTATACTTCATTTTTCAAATCAAATGGGTCTATTTCGATAATCAATTTTTCATTCACCCATTATCTGTTTTGAGCGTATAATATATTATAAATTTTGTAAGTTGGGACCAAAAAAAAAGAGGCTCGTAGAGCTGTCGAAACGGGCCGGCGGGGCGTAGCTCACCAAATATTAAAAATTTTAAATTTACATAAAAATTAATATAAAAAACGGTAATAAGTGTATACTAAAATAATTTGAATAATTTAAACATATAATAATACATTTGTAATTTCTTTAAACATAATAATAAATAATAAATAATCAAATACATAATATGTTAATCCATAAGTCAATAACAAATCATTTATACAATGTACTAATTTTTTTTAAACAGATTATATATATATATATATATATATATATATATATATAAATATAGAAATCTGCTCAAGTGTGGACGCGTCTTAACGTGTGAACTGTGCGGACACACCACTCAATGTTTTAAAATGCACCACATGAAAATACACAAAAATACCAAAAAACACACCACACACCCAAAATAATGCACCATAACTCCCCTGCCTCTAATTGTGCATTTCCAAACACTGTGTGGTGTATATTTCCATACTTAGTAGTGTATATACACAGACACACACACACACGCTAATGTTAGTAATATTTAATGTTATATATTTATTATTATTTATTTTAATTTTTTTATTATATATTTGGCGGACCCCGCTGGCCTGCCAAGCCCGCCCCCTCCAAAGCCCGCGGGTTAGGCGGGGGCGGACTAAAAAGTCCGTCAAAATATGGGCTCTAAATATCAAATCCGAATTAATATTAATTTTTGTTAGACTTTAAAGTTGGATTGCAAATTCACAATGTTCATATTTGTAGACTTTACTTATTTTTTTGAACTTTGAATTCAAAAAAAAAAAAATGCGGGCCTGCCCACGGGGCCCGCCAACTCGTGTGGGGAAGGCTAGGGTTGCATGAACCCTAGCTCATGGACTAGTGTTGTAAAAACTAAAACCACACTGTTTTGACAAATTTTGCATGTGCATATCCTTCGGAAAATGACTTCCCCCAAAAAAGGAAAGTCATTTTCCCCCAAAACATACATATTTTCCTTTGACCAAGGCATCATCTTCCCCCTCTTGCGAAACATTGGAAACCCGAAAAACATTTTACAGAAGGCATTTTTTTTTATTTTCATTAGCACCCTTAATCTATTAATTAAGGAAATAATTTGATGATAAATTTCTCCTCAACCATAATCTAGTGATAAGACACTACAAGAAAACAACAAAATATTTAGGGTGTGTTTGGTTCACACATGGGAATCGGAATCGGTATGGGTATCAAATACTTGGTAAGGGTAATGGGTTTTGGTGAAAATATTTTGCATGTTTGGTAGTAGGGTGGAATGGGAATGAGTATTAATAGTTAGTGAAGAAAGGAGGAAGGGAAATGAAACTCTTATTTCATTAGGGTATGGGTTTTCCAATTAATGGGGTATTCCAAACCCATAGTAGTATTCTAAAAATCTAGGCAAATTATACCGTGCACCACGGTGCACATAGCAATGTGCACCACGTACGCAAACGACGTCGTTTTGAGCATTATAAATTAACCGTCCGTTTTTTTAGAAATCACGTTTCCCGTTTCGGCCGATCTCTGTATTTATGTTAATATTCTGTGTGTTCCAGGCAATCATTCGTGTATTCTAGGCAACCGTTCTGTGTATTCGAGGCAACCGTTCTGTGTATTCATGTTAGTAACACATGTTGTGATGTGTTTGTGCATTCGAATGTTTAGGAGGATGAGTTCTGTGTATTTTGTGTCAATATTCTGTGTATTCATGTTATTAACATAGGTTGTGATGTGTTTGTGCATTCGAATGTTAGGAGGATGAGTTTTGTGTATTTTGTATCAATATTCTATGTATTCTTGGCAAACATTCTGTGTATTCTAGGCAAACGTTTCTGTGTATTCTAGATAATGATTATGTGTATTATAGATAATGAATTCACTGGAGTCATTCGTGTCCGCGTTCACTAACATCTGTGTATTTTGCGTCAATATTCTGTGTATTCTGGGCAAACATTATGTGTATTCTAAGGCAAACGTTCTGTGTATTCTAGATAATTATTATGTGTATTATAGATAATGAATTCCCTATAGTCATTCGCGTCCGCGTCCACTAACATCGAAACGACGTCGTTTACGTACGTGGTGCACATTACTATGTGCACCGTGGTGCAAGGTATAACGATTGAAAAACCTATCAACCAAACAATAACAATCACTTTGATACTCATACCTTATGCCTAAACCCACCAACCAAACACACCCTAATAGATTTAATAACGGAAAAATTATTACAGATAAACTACTAATGGACCTATAAAAATCCGTTGATAAATTAAACAATTCAAGTACAAATTTCTTCATAAATTAATTAATTTCCTTTTTTTTAGTGAGAGTTTTTGAGGTTCCTATCGTTCCCCTCTGGATAATATTTGATGAAGATAGAATTTTGTGTTCTTTAGGCAAGGAGGTTTGCTGTCCTCAGTAATGTTCCAGGTGTCTTATCTTGTATGATAAAATATATAAATAAATAAATATCAATGTTTTTTTTTTTTTTGAAACAATAAATATCAATGCTAATAATGTTCTCCTCATGTAACATCAATGTAGAATATTCAACTAAACCACACTAAATTTCACGACATCTTCTATCATAACACAGCTGGTAACAAATTTGACTACCTTATACATCAACTACGTTGATGCCTATCGCATATATTTGTTAGTCTTGCTTTGACTAGTCGGATCAAATAACATTCTTATATAAACTTAATACTGCAATTATCGCAGAAAATCTCAATTAAGTAGATCGGACTGTTAGCTTGATAATCAAAAGTTAGATTGATTTTTCTTTTCGTGATTTTTTGTCAAATAAGGTCATAGATCGGGATTTACCTATGCACAACTCAAATAATTGTTGTGTGTTTGTTCCTTTGGTTACTCAAAAAAGAAATATATAATACATCAATTATGCCAATGATTAGTTTTAATTCATTGATGATTTAGTTTGAGACACCACAACATTAATAAAGTTCAAAAATTAATTTTATCGAAGAGCATTTTTGTGTGTAAAATATTTGTCTCATTGATTTTAAGCCGTTTCATACATAAAATCTAAGATTACATTAACAAATGCTAGATTTTTGAAAATGTTAGATTCTTAGGAATGTTAGAATTTTATGTTTTAATTTGTTAAAGTTGAGGTATATATGTAGTACAAATATGTTTGGTTGAGAGTTATATTTTATGTCATAGTGATTATTTTAATTTAATACCCTTTACTTTATTTTTATGTATTTCAATAAAACGGATATGACGACATGCATGGTTAGAAGTTAAAGGAATAAATTTTACTGACCGCGATCCACAATGGATTGTGAATCGTACATCAAAACGATGTCGTTTTGATTAATCAAAACAAACGGATGAAACGGCCTCCATTCCGCGCAATTGCAGTTTCCTTTCAACATAACTGCAGTATCAGTTCAACACAACTGCATTTTTAGACAGACGAAACGTCCTCCGTTCCGCGCAATTGCAGTTCCCTTTCAACACAACTGTAGTATCAATTCAATACAACTGCAGTATCAGTTCAACACAATTGTAGTATCATTTTAGATGAATTGTAGTATCAGTTACGGAGATTTACGAGAGCCATTTCTCCCATTTATTGAAACAACGTCGTTTTTGGACCATGGTCCAAAATGCACTGTGGACCGTGGTCCACGATGCATTGTAGACCGTGGTTCATAGTATAACGACTGGGTTAAAAGGGAACAATAATCAAAAAATAAAAAATAAGATAATCTAAAAAAAATTCAAGAGAGGGAAGGTTATCACATTCCCTTCAAAATATGTAAAAATCTAATGTGGGAGTGAAGTTGTATTCCCTGTGAAAATGGGATAACTTAAACAAAAAAATATGAACACTATATAAGTGAGCAAAGATAACCTTTGTTATAACCAGCTAAGTTGGCATCCGTCCGTGACTGTACGCTCTTGTCTTATATGACTTAAATGAGCTCCTTAACACCTCGTGACCTGACAAAAAAAACAAAAAAAAAAACCTTTAATTTGCTATCTTAAATTAAATAACTTGGACCAAGCAAACCATAAAATATAATAATTGAAGTACAAAAGTTGTGTTTCCCTTTTACTTTTCCTTCCTTTCGTTTTCCAAGCTTATTGAAACAATAAATAAGGATGGCTATAAAGTGAGGCACACACACAACTCCATATATCCTCAAGCTAACTAAATCTCATCTCTTAGCTTTAATTTGTTCTTGAATTCCTCGTATTGCAAGATGAATGCCAATCCCAATTCTCCATTTCTCTTGGTCCTTCTGATGATGTCATTTCTCTTTACGTTTTCTTGTACTGCTCGACATGGTAACCACTAATCATCTTGTTGATCGTTTTCTATATGTTTCATTTATTTTTATATTTATTATGATATAAATAATCATGCACAAACTATTGCTACGCACTTGTGCTCTGATCTATCACTTAATTACTGTATCATAATTTTTACTATGTTTTATTGTTTTACTCATTGCTTTAAACTCGAGAAAAGAAGATGTGTTGGTAGCAGCCGATGTTGGTAGCCAAAAAAGTGATGCCCAATATTATCCTCAAGTAGGAAAGGTGCCGAAGACTCGCACGGGCTTAACTCAACGGTTCAGTAGGCATTATTTGGGAGAAGGAAAGGTGCCCAGAAGGATAAACTGGGAGAGATATGACGATCCTCCGATCTGTTATTCCCCCCCATGTTATTCATCAGGTATGTTGGCAATTAAGAGCTCATTTGAGCAATCAAATAATTTCAATTAATATAATTGAAGTAAATTTGTTGGGAATAACCTATAGTCACTACTCCCTACTTAAGTGTGTGCACCAAGTAAATCCCTCTTTCTTACTCTAGTCAACCTAGTCAACCAAGGACTAAAAAAGAAATCATTATATATTATGAAATATGGACTATTGCCATCAGGTTCATTATTGGTATGCTGAATGTTTCATTTTAGTACATTGAATGTTTATTTTTAAATTTATTGAAGGTCCCTTTAGATATACTACCAAAAAATGAACTTTCAATACACTAAAAATAAAAATTTAGTATACTAAAAATAATAAACATTTATCCTGCAGTTCAATGGTCCAAAGTATAATTTGCCCACAAAAAAAGTAAACGGACTTAAGTTACTCATAGTTAACTGACTCAAGTTAAGAAGGTCAATATAAAGGTCCTGAAAGTTAAATTTATAATATTGTGGATACAAATTAAAGCTTGACTGGCTAATTTAGCAGTGGTTGCCTCCCATGAAAGTTAATTTAAGTTTTAATTAGCTCATTGACTGTCGCAAATTTTTGCTTTTGGAGGTTCTCAAGCATAAAACCAATAGATTTAAATCCATTAATTGATAAAAATTAAAAGGCCATCGTAAAAATCTTCAATTCTCAAGTGACATGGTCAATTTAAATATTATATTGCCTGCCTAGTTATTGTGTTTTGTAGTAACCATTTCTATGTAATTCATAATTCTCTTGGCGTTACGTTGTTGCAGGAACAGGCCGTAATGGTCCTTGATGTTGATCTTGAATTCTTGAGTCTTGAGAACAAACTGAACGAATTGAAAAAATATGTACACTTTCTGATTATTATATATACCAATAAGCTAGCAGCCCTTGCAAAAACTTCATTGCAGAAAGGTTTTACTATTAGGGATTAAGATATATGTAAGTCTATTACAAATTTACAGAACAGTACAATTATATATATTAATAATTCAGGCGTTCTTTTTTGAAAATATCAATGCATTATTTTATACTTATCTTGGAGACTAGGACGCTTTCTTCTATCATCATCAATAGTTCAAGAAAATTATTACAAAAATATAATTATAAACTCTTTACATCGAGTACAATTTTATTAATATCTCAGGTGTTCTCTTGACCTTGTGAAAATGTCATTATATGAAGCGATACTTAACGTTGAGACTATTACTTTTTCTCTGATCTTATTGTCATCAATAGTTCAAGAAAAGTATTATAGAAATATATATAATTGTAAACTAACTTTTTTACATCAAGTACAACTTTATTAATAACTCAGGCGTTCTCTTGAGAAAATATCAACATATTATGCGATACTTAGCATTGAGACTATGGTTGTTTCTTCTATCATCATTAATAGTTCAAGAAAATTATTACATAAATATAATTATAAACTGTTTACATCAAGTACACTTTTATCAATAATTATGGCGTTCTTTTGTGAAAATATCAACGTATTATGTGATACATAGTGTTGAGACTATAACTCTTTCTTCTATCATCATCAATAGTTCAAGAAAATTATTCAAAAATATAATTATAAACTTTTTACATCAAATACAACTATGGGCCAAACATTTTGTAGTCTGATGATGGTATCATTGTTCCTTTCTATAGGGAATTGAAAGTTACAAGTTTGAATTTCATCCCAATTTTACAACTACACTATCATATTCTAATTCTTTAATAATCATAAAACTCATTCATATTATTATCATTTTTTACTTTTGAATAATTGGATTCAATAATGGTGGGTAAAACAAAAGAAAAGAAAAGAAAAAAACAGTAAAAAGTTAAAGCATTAGTATATGTATGTATGTATGCATGCATGTGCGTGTGTGTATTATATATTTATTCATTCATTTCTTATTTATATATTATATATATTTTATTTGTTTATTTGGATTCCAATTTCATTTACAACCAAACAAAGGGGCTTCTTATATTAAAATTCTATTACAATTACTTTTTTTTTTTTAAATATTCTATTACAATTACTAAGCATTTGATTCTAATTACACTTTCAATTCTAATATGCTTAAACAACATGACTGGATTTTAAGGGGTGAAAGATGGGCAACAACACAGGGTTTCAATTTTTAGAAGGTCTAATATTTATTTTTGACCTAGCTACTTAATAAATAAATAAAAAATCTACAATTAATCCTAAAAAAATCAATTTTATCCCAAATCATTTCTCTCTCCTAATAATTAGGACATAATTAATTGAGCATAGCCAACTATTCTCTTTCCCCACAACATAAATGATGTCTTAAGCTCATGAATTTGCAGAGATAACTTGAAGTACAAATTATATATTTTACGTATTGATTTTAAAGATTGCACTTATACTACTTTTGACAGAGCCTCATTTATTTATAAGAACGGGATCACAAAAATCCAAAAATCGACCCTGTTAAACAAAACACCACACTAAATGTGTTCGGCCTTGAAGCTCTCAAGGGAGAGAAATCAAGTTTTCTATCATAAAAAGCTATGTAAATGGACGAAAAAAAGGCTTTTAAATAAATAGTGTTAGGCCGAAAATAAAGAATGACTCAACTGTGAAATTATTTTACGAATTTGTGAGATGCGTCGAATAAAAAATGTAATACTAATAAGTGATTAATTATTTGTTATTTATATAGGGAGATGTAATATTTTTTTTAGGAAAACATAATACTTTTGAATCAAAATATAAAAATTTTACATTTTTTTTTCAAAAGTATTATATTAATGCCCCGCATCAACTTTCAAAGACACTCTATATATAATTTAAGGGGTGGTTTGGCAGAGGTTAAGTTTTAAATATTAACCGCATTAAGATATATAAAAACCCTATCCTGATTAGCATTTTGAAAAATAGTTGATGGGACCAATAAGTTATGCGAATAAATGATTTACCCAACATAAATTTTAGTTGTTTGACCAAGTCAAACAACTAAAATTAGTCAAATCATCTTTTTTTTTTAATTTTTTTTACAAATACTTACCAAATTTATTTTTCAAAAACTAGCAGCTTAGTCAGGCTCCTAAACTTTCCCTAACACATCCTCACAAGTCACAAAATGACAATGAGAAAGACTTCAAGTCAATGCAGTTTAAGTCAGGCTCCTAAACTTTCTTCGCTGCAAATTTTTTATTTAATATTTATAACTTCTTTTCGAAATTCTATTATATATACACTCTAAAATTCTATTTATTACTTTTACTTCTTAATGTGTCAAACATATATAGGCTACTTTAATCTTGTGAACCCCAAAAATATTCACAATAATAATTTAAAAGTAGAAATAGAAGTTATGAGTAAAAAATTAAAATATTTTCCATTCTTTTCCCTTCACACTAAGCTATCACACTGTGCAGACAGGCCACATTGAATAGGTCTTCAAAAATCATAAGGGAATGCTTGTCCACAACTCCAGGGTTACGTGCGAAGGCACACTATCCTAAAAGTTTCTAATATTTCTTTGTAAGTACTAGGAGTAAACAAATTAGAACTTTTGAAATACAAGAAAAATGTCAAACTTTTTAGGTTACTTTTCTAAAATGTTTACAAAGGTAACAACTTGAAATTTTTGTCTTGAAAACCATTCTTTCGTAAGTACTACAGTTACCTAGTTAAGAATAAAAACACTCATTCTTTATATGTATTGGCAATAGATGGGTTTCTCTTTTATATCCATCATCAACATCTATCCTTTTGTTCTTTTAAAACCCGAGTTATGAAGAAACTAAGGTTATTGGAAGTTTTTTTTTTTTTTTTTTTAACTTCCACAATTAGTATTCTCATAATGATTATAAAAATGTAAGTATTTAATATATAAATTATTGTGTACAACTTATGAGAAAATATTAATATATAAATGATTAAGAATTCATTATATTAATAAATATAATATTTATAACTTATGGAAAAAATATAACAATTCCCAATGACCTATCCGAAGATTTTTCCAAAACATTTTGTATCTTCATCGGAAGAATAAATCATCCGAAGAGTTGTAAACTTCCGAGAAGTTGATTTTGACTTCTCGGAATCAGGAAAATTTTCTCAAATCTTTCCGGAACATATTGCGATATCCTATTTTGCAAAGTATTTTTTATGCTTCCGGTAGACAGCCTGGATTAATATATTCAACCATTTACTATACAAATATCCAACAAGTTTTACTCAGCTTTTTAGTTTTATTTTTTAAAGAAAAATTGTAATTTTTATCCTCTAGTTATACTTGTGATACAAATTTAGGCCCCAAGTTATATGCATGACCATCTTAAACCCCTAAGTATTTGCAAAGTGGCGCGTTTAATCCCTAAAGGACAAAATCCGCCACTTTATTAAGTGACATGTAGGTGACAGAAATAGTTTTCGAGGAACTAAAGTCTGTCACTTCACGCATAATTTAGGGGTCAAATATGACCACACATATAACTTAAAGATCAAGTTTCTACCACGGGTATAAGTGTATAATTGAAGGACCAATATAATAATGCAATTTTTCCCTTCTTTATTTTTTAATAAGAAGATGCATATTAGTCTATCATTGTGTGAATTATATTATTCAAACGTTGTAATCACTAAGAAATTTTTTAATTTGTTTCTTTTATTTACGTTTTACCGGGTCTTTCTTTTAAAATATATTTCCTTAGCAGACTAAACATTTGAAAATGGAAACAAAGAAACACAAGGCCGGACTACTATATAATGACCCTCATCAGCCTCATAGCTTCATCTTCAATCAACACTTGAAGAAGTAACCAAACCACATTGATATTTGCTTCTACTCAAAGATGACTGTCACAGCAAAATCTCCATTTCTTTTATTCCTTTTGATTACATTTTTGTTCGTTTTGAACGGCACAGCTCAGCGTGGTAATCACTACTTGTTTATTATGCGTTTAATTAGTTTTATTTATTTATAGAAAAATAGTAATTTATGCCCCTCCATAATATGTCAATTATCAATTTGACTCTTTAATTATTAGTGGTGTAAATATTGCCCTTCAATTTTCAAAACAATACATATATTGCCCCAAATCTGTTATAAAACGACACTATTTTAAACCCCAGGTCCGTGACGGGAGATGCAATACATATACATACCGTTTTGAAAATTAAGGAGCAACATTTACGCCTCTAATAATTCAGGAGTCACATTGATAATTAGCATATTATGAAGGGACATAAATTACAATTTTCCATTTATTTATTTTGTTTATTATGATCGTCTTGAACAACATCCCCGTTTTGAACTCCTGACATATTTTAAGGGATAGGAGTGCATGGCCGCCGCGATCACATTGGAAGAAGAATGCTCGTGGGAGGTAATTGGCATTTCAACGATCCACCGGAGCATGATTCACCACATGGTAAGTCAACAACTAAGAGCAACCCCATTTGTATATTGATCGAATTTTGAATTTTTTGTCAGGTGGGGAAGAAAAAAAGAAAAAGTTAATAATTGAAAAGAAAAAAGAAATAGATTAAAACAAAAATTGTCAATGGTCTCTTTCACTGTGCTAGCTTCTCTTCTCCTTTTTTTTTTTTTCCTGAAATTTTTTTTTTCTTGCAGGAAGTGTTATTTTTCTCTCTTTCCTCTCTCTCTTCCATCACTTCCATGCAAGCTTTTTGTCAATAAAAACTCAAAAAAAATACAAATATTACAAATTACAAATATTATTGTATTTATGTAAATAAATAAATTTTTTTATGCATTTTAATATAAAAAAGGAGGAAATTTGTTTAGAGACCGAGGGACTAGAATTGAATTCCATCCAACCAAAAGCCTAAGCTGATATTTGGAGTGCACATTTATGTTTATATTATATTTATGCTCACAAGTAGGAACTTCTAATTCATTCCTAATTCGGTGGTATTTGCAGGGCCAGATTGCTGTTGAGCTTCGACACTGCAACAAAAGTGAAGTAAAGATGGAAGTGAAACAAAGAAATATATATATATACTCTCTAAGTATTCCAATAAGCTAGCTGTCTTTAAAGATGAATTCGGATGTAGTGTGCTCACCTGTTCTTCTTTATTATTCATAGATTTATTATATTACAGTTAATTAGTTATAGATCGTTTCAACGATGATCAAGAAAATTCTGAACTGTGAAGTTTGAAGAATAATCGCACCACAACGATAACCAAAACAATATAATGAACAACTACAAACTACGATCAAGAACCTGTATGATCACTAAAACATGTCAAATTTGAACACTACAAATCAAATAATAATTGACTAAGAAAAGAAGAATTGCAAAATCTGTAAAAAATATCAAGAGAGCAAAGAATAACGATAATGGCGCATAAGAGGGTAGAGATCTCAAAGTCATAAACCGTTTTGGAAATAAAAGTAAAAAAGTTAATAGTTCCCTTACTACTACTACAAAAGACAGCGACAAGATCCTCAATAGAAGCAGAATAGAAAGCAATGTAACTTGGTTAGTTGTTCTCAATCGAGAACTCGGTTTCAATGTGTTAAAACCACCCAGACTCTGGTGTGACAACTTTGGTGCTACTTATTTGTGTCCAAATCATGTGTTTCATTCCCAAACCAAACATGTTGAAATAGACTACCATTTTGTTCATGACAAATTAGCATTAAATGAACTACATCTGTACAAAAGACCTCTTTACCAAGGCACTCATTATAAGAAGACTTCAATACTCTAAAGGATAAGCACGCTCAATGTTCTCTCTAGAGAACCAAGAAGATGACGTATTACTGTATTTTATTAACATTGGACTTCCTTGTCCATCTAACTATATTATTATAAATTTATCTTTTATCATTTCAAAACTAACTATCAATAACTCTTCTACTTGGTACTGTCAAAGCGGGCCGGCCCGCTCCACCGCAGGCCTAATCTCTGGCGGGTTTTTGCGGGCCGGCCGGCTAGGCCCGCGGGCTAGGGTTGCACCCTAGCCCGCCCCACGCGGGTTCGCGGGCCCCGCGGGCTTTTTAATTTTTTTTTTTAATTTTTATAAATTCTTGTTGATTTCAAAGTTCAAAACAATAAATAGATTCTACAAATACAAACATTGCGAATTTGCAATCCAATTTTATAATCTAACAAAAATTAATATTAATTCAAAGTTCATAAAAAAATAAAACCTACAAATAATATTAATTTTGTGTGTTTAAAAATTCTAAAAATTACATAATATATAGAGTTTATTACCGAAATAGTCCCTCGACTATTGCGAAATTACCAATTTGGTCCTCGACAATTTTTCGTGCCAAATTTAGTCCCTCGACTTTGAAAATTTTAACCAATTATGTCCTCCGTTTATTTTACCGTTAAACATCCGTTAAATAAGGACCAAATTGGTAATTTTGCTATAGTCAAGGGACTAAATTGGTAATTTTTCAATAGTCAAGGGACCAAATTGGTAACTAATTTTTCACTGAAATGGTCCCTTGACTATTGAAAAATTACCAATTTGGTCCCTTGACTATAGCAAAATTACCAATTTGGTCCCGATTTAACGGATGTTTAACGGTAAAATAAACGGAGGACCAAATTGGTTAAAATTTTCAAAGTCGGGGGACTAAATTGGGCACGAAAAATTGTCGAGGACCAAATTGGTAATTTCGCAATAGTCGAGGGACCATTTCGGTAATAAGCTCTAATATATATATATATATATATATATATATATATATATATGTTACACAGCAAGGCAGTACGCTGCCTTGCTGTGTAGCATATATGTATTTTTTTTTTAATTAGGGGCTTGGCCCGCGGGCTGGCCCGCAGCCCGTGCGGGTTAGCGCACGCGGGCTGCAGGCCTTAGCGGGCCATGCCCGTTAGGCCCGCAATTTCGCGGGCTAACTTTCTTGTGGCCCTAACCCGTCCCATCGCTGGGCGGGTGCGGGCCAGCCCGCGGGTTTCGACCCATTTTGACAGTCCTACTTCTACTCTTATGAATACCTCTTTTGCTGAATTTTGTAAATTAAATTGATTAATACAAAATTTTTTGCCAAAATTATTGTTCTCATCCCCATCACTCTATGGACAGTTGGACACAATCCCAATTCCTCCGCTACTAATTTGAATTAATTTGTATCAAACAAAACAGGGAAAACACCAATTATACTCTCAATATAATTATGGAAGTCAAGAAACGTAATGTATTGTGGAACTGTGGAAGTCTAGATTAATTAAAATACAGTATGCACAGCAATCAACCTTCTTCGTAGAATAAGAGCAATCACAATCCTGTAATTTTTAAGATAAATTAAAAATAACCAACATGGTTGGCGTGGTGGTTCAGCACCTTGTCTCTTAAGTATGAGGTTGGGGGTTCAATCCTCACCCATGTGAATGGAGCAAATCATTTGACCAGTTGTTGGCTAGAGGGATACCTTGGGCAAAAACCCAAAAAAAAAAAAAGATAAATTCAAAATATTCACTGTGGAAACAAAAACTATTAATTAAGTAACCAATTTTCTTCTTTTTCTTCCCATTCATCTATTAATTAAGGAAATAAATTTATGATGAATTTCCCGTCAACCATGATGTAGTGATAAGACACACTACAAGAAAATAACAATATATTTATATATTTTAGAACGAAAAAATGGCTACAAATAAAATATTTACAAATTTTAGTATTTTATCGATGAAAACAATAATTACTTACGAATTCTTTCATAGATAAATTAATAATTAATTTTTTTAGTGAGTTTTTGAGGTTCCTATCATTCTCCTCTAGAAAATACTTGATGGAGATATAATTTTTTGTTCTTTAGGCGAGGAGGTTTGCTGTCTTGAGTAATTAGGTGTTTGTTCCATGTATCCTATCTTGTTTGAATAAATCAGACGAAGAGTTATGCCTTATGGAAGAAGAGGATGGGTACAACAGGACAATATGGTACGTAGATAGTGGATGCTCAAGACACATGACATGAAACAAGTCGGAATTGAGCAATTTCAAAGAGAAGAATGGTCCTAAAGTTGTATTTGGTGGGAATTCCAGCGAACAAACCATAGGCGTAGGAAATGTCACAAAGAATGGTCTAACCATTCAAGAAGTATCATTCGTTGAAGGACTAAGATTCAATCTTCTAAGCACAAGTCAATTTTGTGACAAAGGATACAAGGTGTAATTCTCAAAAGATATATGTCACGTTATTTTAGAAAAGGATCATGAAATTGTATTGACTACAAGGAGAAGGAAGAACATGTACGTAGTTGCATTGGATTCAGTGAAGCCGAACACTTACTTGCTTGCTAAAAGCAAAAATGACCTAAGTTAGGAACAAGGTTGCAAAAATCGCTAGGCGCCCCCTAGGCGCCTGGGGGGCGCCTAGCGCCTAGGTCGCCTAGGCGCCGATTAATCGGCGCCTAGGTTTTTTTCTTTTTTTTTTCTTTTTTTTTTTTAATTTAAAAAAAAATTAAAAAAATATTTTAAGTGTTAATAATTGTAAAGTGTTTAATATTGTAAGTCTTTACTCTTTACACTTTAATAGTTATATATTTAATACTTATTAAGTTATTAGTTATTATTTATTAATTATTAGTGCAGTACTTATTAGTTTAATTTAATTATTACTTATTATTTTATTAAGTTATTACTTATTATTAGAATATTAGAGTATTAGTTAATACATTATAACATTATTAATTTAAATGTTTCAGATTTATAATTTTTTTAATTTAAAAAAAAAAAAAAAACCAGCCGGCCGGCCTAGGCGGCCTAGTCGGCCGGTGGCCTAGGCGGCCTAGGCGCCGCCTAATCGGCCGGCTAGGCGCCCGACCGCGGAGGAGGCCGGTTTCGGCCTTCCTCGATGCGGCCGGGCGCCGCCTAGCGCCTAGGCGCCGATTTTCGCCTAGGCGCGATTTTTGCAACACTGGTTAGGAATGACACCACAGACTCAATCATCTCAACTTTAAGGCCATCAATAAGCTTGCAAGAAAAGAATTGGTAGAGGGACTACCAAATGTGACTTATGAAAAATACAAGATTTGCCAAGCCTGTCAAAAAGGGAAACAAATCAAGTCCTTGTTTAAGTAAAAAACCATTGACACCAATTCAAGACCCTTGAGTCTTCTTCATATGGATCTATTTGGACCCGTTGATCTAGTAAGCTTAAGTGGAAGGAAATATACCCTTGTACGTGGTAGTAGATGACTACACTAGGTATACCTGGACATCATTCTTGAGAAAGAAGAATGAAACTGAGAAGATTCTGCCTGATTTGCTACGAAGACTTCAGACGGAGAAAGGGCTAAACATTGTCAAAATTCGGTCTGATCAAGGAACTGAGTTCGTGAATAAAGTGATACATGAATTTTGTGGACAAAATGGTATTCTCCATCAACTATCGGCAGCAAGGACTCCTCAGCAAAATGGAATTGTTGAACGAAGAAATAGAACACTTAAAGAAGCAGCAAGATCAATGATTGCTTTCTCAGGTTTGCCTAAAAGGTTTTGGGCCGAAGCCATCAATACAGCTTGCTATACCCAAAATAGATCTCTAATTCATAAAGTTCATGGGATCACACCCTATGAGCTGTGGAAAGGCAAGAAACCTGTTGTGAGATACTTTCACATCTTTGGTTGCAAATGTTTCATTCACAACAATGGGAAGACACATCTTAAAGCCTTTGATGAATGAGCAGATGAAGGTCTATTCATGGGATACTTAGATATAAGCAAGGCATTCAGAGTACTAAATAAGCGAACCATGGTCATAGAGGAATCTATTCATGTAGTCTTTGACGAATCATCATCGAGTCATGATGTTGATAAGTTAAAAACTAATATGGACTCTCCAAGATAACTTATCTTCTTGAATACCAATGGACTCTCCAAGAACTTCAAGTATGTGTTAATCGTCTGAGTAATAAAATTGATCAGTTGGTCGATGCTAATGATGCCAACAAGGGGGAAAAGAGCGAGGACAAACACCATGGTCATGTTTCAGGAAGTGGTGAGCGAACCAGAGAAGAATTCTTGGCTCTTAAGCCTGCCCCTTCTCCCTGACCATCACCAAAACAAACACAAGGACAATCCTCCAAAGGTCCAGCAGCCAAAAAGCCGAAGGGACAGACCACACGAGGACGCGATGGACAGCTATGAACCTATGTCCCTTATGAAGAAGGAAGTGGAAAATGGTTCAAAGACTGCAACATTCCACCCTTCTGGAAGGACAAAAAGCCAAGGGACAGAGTTGCGTTTGTAAGGAACCAAAATTAACGAATCTTTGAGAAAAAGAAGAAAGATGAAAATCTTTGAAGATTTCGTGCAAAAGTTGGAAAGTGAAAACAATATACAGATCAATGATGAAGATGATTTTAAGTTGAAAGGCATCATACAGATCATGTCCGCAACTCGCCAAAGCTTCCTTGATGGGATGACTGCACCCGAGTTGATCAAATGGTTGAAAAGGCGACTCATCAAAGCAAAGACTCTTGGAGAAGACACTCAGAACTACCTTATGCTTAAAATAAACAACAAGTACTCGTATAAGATTGAAGGCTTGAATGTCATTGAAGCTAGGAAAGTAATCAACGACATGCTCGATTTATGGGATGCCGAAGAATTGAAAAGGCAGAACAGAAAGAAGACTAGCGAATACAAGGAGAAAATATGATTTTCAGTCTTCTTTATTTTTTTGAATTTCTCTATCTTGTAATTTTTTCCTTCTATGATAAATGAAAGACAAAATTTTTGGGGTTTATGCGTGTGTGTGTTCTATCTAGTTTTTATAACTCCTCGTTTTATACAATGTTAAGCTCTACTATTTTTCTATGTTAATAAAAATACATTTTTGGATACAAGTAGCCAAATGGATTGAGTATAGGTGTTGACATCATCAAAAAGGGGGAAATTGTTAGGAACCTCAAGTCATTGATTTTGATGATACCAAAGACTAGAGGAGACCGTCCAATCCTTTGTTTTGTCTTTTGTTTTTCAGAAGGACGAATACTTGTCTAGAACTCGTCTTAGATGAGCCCATAAAAATCAAGAGTAACTCTTAGTCATTCCAAGCAGTAATCAAGGTCAATGATTCGAGCCGAAGACTTGAAGACCAAAGACATGTAGATTGAAGACACGAAGACTGTAGGAGTATAAGGCCGAATACTGGAAGGGCCGAACTCTTGAAGACCGAATAATCAAAGATGATTAATTCGTGGAGATAATAAGAGAATGATAAGGTCAATCATTCTCATGAGTACCCAAGGCACTAGGACTTAAATGACATTCTCTAATATTTGTCTTGTCTATAGCCTTGAGGTTGGGTATGATCTGAATGTCAAACGGATCATAGGTGATGATCCCAATGAGCATTAAATGACATAACCTTTTGTGTAAGACAAAAGACAAATTGTCTTCACACTAAAGTAGACAAACAGCTAGAAACTACTGACATTCCCAAAAGGTCTTATTTTACCCAGCAGATATTACACACTGGATAAAAAGGTTTTGAATTTCAAGTTTCACACCTATAAATACCCTTGGTTCTTCCCATTTGGACAAGGTTGGCATACATACGCGAAAAGCAATAGTAAGCAATTTTTCAGTGTGCAAAATATTCAAAAGCTCATAATCTCAATCCAGCTTACAAAAGAGATCTTGTGAAGTTCAAGTGATAAATCAAGAAGCTCAAACACAAGACTCTCACGTTGGAGAAACACTTCAACCATTCCAACCATTCTCTACTTTGGTGAAGTAGAAAGAGGCGGAGTAGACTTTGAAGAAGTTGAAAAACCTAGTGAGACGTGACTGCCGGGCTTGGTGATCAAAGGAGCACGTTGAGGAGAATATATTGTACTATTAAGGAGACAATAGTGCAATCCTTCACAAGTTGTGAAGAAGAGTGGAGTAGGCTTAGTTAACAGCCGAACCACTATAAAATCTCTCTCACTCTCTCTTTTACTTTCACGTACTGCATACCACCAAACCTAATTTTTCATAAAGCAAAACTTGTGCAAAGTGAACTTAAAATCTCTTGAAGCTTTAAGTTATCCGGTGCGTTTTATCTTTGATCAAGTTCAACCTTTTCAAGGGTTCGTTCTTAAAAGAAAAGTTTTTAAAATTTCCTTGTGAGTCTATTCAACCCCCCACCCCTCTTTCTAGACTCACATCATATCAACCAGGACCAACAAGCTCTGATATTTGTTGTTGTTGTTTTGGTGCAATCAGTTGAATGTATTTGTCTAATTCCTTTGGTTTTTATATTTTTGCTGTATATTCGAGCGGAATGCTTCAATAAGCTGATAATTGTTGCAGTGTTTCTTCATAGATTACGGACTTAGGGCTTTTGCGCAAGTTTATTTCATGCTTACATAATCTCTAGCCCCTGTGGATGAAATCGAAATTTAGTTTTGTGAGGTAAGTTTGCTGCAGTTACATTTGATTATATTAGATCTTTGTCTATAATTGTTGTATGAATACAACAGATCTGTATCTAATCAATTTTGCAGGCATTAGTATGCTGTCAAAGGAAATTATTATCCAATTTTAACTGCTTTATTTTTATTTTACAGAAGAAAAAGTATACTTCAAAAAATGAACCTGAGCTGAATGGTAAGATTCTACATGTCTACTGCATATTTATATATGCAAGAGAGCTCTCTCTTCTCCTATTTTCAATCCCTTTTCTTATTTCATTAGTTTCAATTGGTTACTTTGCCAGTGTGTTCTGTTAACATCCATTTTTATTAAAAAAAAAAAAAATTTGCTTGTAGTAATATATATGCTGGTTTAAAATAACTTCTCTGCTCTTATTGATTGTTTATGTCTATGCCTTAGTAAAAATGTATCGTTAACACCTATATATTCAATGGCTTGTAGTAATAGTCTTTAAATTTCAGGGGTCGCAATGCTAAAACTGCTCTGTTTGATGGTATTGAGGAAGGTGGCATTAGGGCTTCATTATCATACTCTTCTCATGAGATTGATGAACATGAGAATGAAAAAGCACTTGAAGGACTGCAAGATAGAGTCAATCTACTGAAAAGAGTAAGTTTTTCTTTCTTTATTTGTCAAAAAAGAATATGTTTTACTTTCTCAAAAGCCTCTAATGTGAGTCTAGCAAAAAAGGCAACATACGAACAGAATCTTAATTAACTAGAACCATGGACAAATTCAAGATGGTGTGCTAAATTAACTTGTTTCAGTCTTATTTTCCTCACTTGGTGTGTATACCTGTATACACTGAATGTCTATCTGTTTGTTTGCTTAAGGTATTCTCACTATTGTTTGCTTAATTTTTGTTTTTATTTATTGTTTTAATATGATAGTTTTTATTTATTGCATTTTGTAGCGGATTTGCATTTTTGTACTAGTGTATATGTGTGTGTATATCTCTTGACATGGCCAATTTCTGCAGTACATGAAAAACAATACTAAATAAATATATACATATTTATGTTGATAGGTTAGTTGAGATGCTGGATGGTTACCCGAAGAAAGAAAATGAAATTGATAGGATGAAGAAAGAAAATGAGAGCATGTAGATTGAGCTCAGGTATATATATTTGTTTGTATAGTCCACTATATTATGATATGTTTATTGATTTTTTGTTGGATTTAATTGTGCATTACTTGCCTTTAGAGCAGTCTGTTAACTGTACCAGCTGCAGGAAAATTATTGAAACAGTCTCCTACTAGTTGAAGATTGTCAACATGTCAATTCAGTTGCCAGTGTGAGTTTCTTGTTTGCCCATTCATTTACCTAAAAAATTTTAGCATGTTGTGTTTAATTTTAAGTTCATCTCTGTTTTCATAGTCTTTTTTGTGTTCTAATACTGTGATCTTTTGGTGCTATGTACTTTGAACTATTAAGTCAAGAGTTGCTACCTTTATTTTGACTCTACTAGTATCTGAAACTTATTATTTTTTGTGATTGTTTGCAGCTTGGAGATTGAATCAGAAGTTAAATTCTAGAATGCTTTAAGTTAAATTCCAGAATGTTTTAAATTTTCAATTGTATATTCATGAATGAATTATCTTCATAAACTATTCCAAAATGTTTTAAATTTGTTGTATATACTTGCAAAAAAATATATATATATATGTATATATATATATATATATACATATATATATTCATTTCACTAGGGGATTATCTGTAGTGAAATGAATTTTTTTTATTTGTTGCTTCCAATTTTCCGACCACCAAAGTGGTCGGAATTTCTGACCATCGGTGATCGAAAATCCAGATTCGTCGGTTGTTCTGCTGGTCTTTTTTTCCCGACGACTTTAGGAAGTGGTTGAAATTTACGACCAAATTAAGGCCATTTCCGACCACTTTCAAGTATTAAAATACACATGTAGTAGTAGGCAAAATGTTAATAGAGTTTAATAGTTTTGTTACTCTAGTATTTAAAACTGTAACTTTTTTGAAGAGTTGGATGTATATTGCAACAATAAAAAGTTATAGACCAAAACAGCTTGCAAGAAATAATTGAGACTAAAATTACAACTTTTTTTCCTTTATTTAATTTTATTCCAATTTTAATTTACTACCAAACAAATAGAGTTTTTCTACTTAAACCTAACCAATGAGGTACCTCAAATGGCAAGTGAACTCTCTTTGTGGGAAAAAATTTTAGAAAAACCTGAGTTTGATTTTCACAAGTGACGATTCCCCCGAACCATTCCCCCCGAACCAGCACTAGTAACCTGTCAATGATATCCATTTATTGTCCGGAGCGAATAACTCAGCCTTTTAACCTATGGCTTGTTAAAAGAAGAAAAATACTCCGTAGTAACTTCATCCAGTAACCACTTTTAGCTAGCAGCTGTAGGCTTTCCCGTAATAGAAGAAAAATAGTAGGGAGTATATCACTGAAGAGAGAGAGAAGATGTATCAAATCATCCACCATTTATCGTTGAGGAAGCTCACTATCCTTCTCAATATGATTCTAAATCCTTATTCGTGATTATTCAAATATTCTTCCTAACTCCATCCCAACAAAATTTGAAATATATTTGTAGCGAACAACAAAAGTTTGAACCAATATATTCAATCTTTCAATTCTTACTCAAAAACTAGCATATCCAAGAAACTCACAAATTATAAAAGGTAGATTGCTGTTCAACAACATATAAATGGATAGGATTCAAGTACTCTTGTGGCGCCGGGCCTGAATTCATAATTGGAAGAACAAGAATAAATTCCTTCACTGTAGATGCACAACCCCTTCAATATGAATAGCAGAACAAACAAATCTGGAAATGTATTTTTATTAATACCGATCAATGGAGATGGCATAGATATCTTTAGCTCGAAGGCAGTTTCATTTGCACCGGTTCAGATGGAGGGCGTAAAATACAGACCATTTCCTTTGTCTTTCCAAAATAAACCTGCAAGTTTCAGGATCTATGTTAAATATGTTATATCCAAAAGGAAAGGTCGTGATCAGTCGACGGTAGGAATATGAAAACATTTTGCACAATGGCATTCAAGTAATATTACCTGATCGAGGGAGTTCCTAAGTTTGCCCTCCATTTCCTCAATCATCCTTCCCATGTTGCATAAATGACCCTCCGAGAGAGGGAGTTGCATATTCATCTATCAGATATAGGGAACATTAATTACAAAAGTGGCACCAATTACTAGTCAATAAGTTCAAGTGAATAGCAGGATCGGAACAGAAAAATTCCAAGGAATTCAACCACGTAAGCCATCCACATTACTACTGAATTGTTAATATGAGTGAACATGCATAATGGACAGATTTAGGTCTATTTTCTTTTTCTAGTAACT
This sequence comes from Ipomoea triloba, assembly GCF_003576645.1. Classification (NCBI taxonomy): domain Eukaryota; kingdom Viridiplantae; phylum Streptophyta; class Magnoliopsida; order Solanales; family Convolvulaceae; genus Ipomoea; species Ipomoea triloba. The sequence continues at coordinate 19,640,120 of NC_044920.1, forward strand.
CAAAGGTTGGTCAAGTTGAACTTGTGATCTTAATTCTAGGAAGCCACACCTTGACAAGTAGGTTCAGCCACGAGCCATCAACAAATTAGCATAGTCATTTGTGGGGCAAGTAAAAGTGAACTATAATGCAAGAATAATAGCCAAAAGTATTCTTCATAAACAAAAGTGAGCACTATAATTACAGGTATGGTTAACCTTAAAGAGGAAATGACTGTACAGATTTTACTAATTGGGGTTCATTTTGAATTGTTTTCAAAGCTATTATCAATTCCCAAGTTCAAGGGAATGTACCAGTGAACTCAAGGTCCTGAGACCATCCAGAATACATTTAATCATTTATCTAGGAGTGGAAAATTTTAAAAATTAAGGTTAAAATGTTGAGTATGAGTGGCCATATGAAGTCATTTATATAATCATATGTGGCATATCAGTGAGGAAAATTCTTTAAAATGGGGTTATTTCATGACGGCAATGACAATTAAACAGGAAACAAAGTACTAGAGAAGACAGGAAACGTGAGAAAATTCTCCTACAGTTCCTTCCACCTTCTCCTTAGAATGAACTAATGAAGAAAAGCACTCCATAGTGAGACTCAAAAAATAGCACCAAAAATAATACCACATATACTCACTATTTGTGCCAAATGGAATTTGTAATAGCATTGCCATTCTAACAAGACCTTGATAATAATTCAATTACATCACATGAGCAATTTGTTAAATTATATTTCCTTCTGATAAAGACTTCGAATGCACAACTCTAGAAACATTAACTGCAATACCTGTCTTCTTATCGATCCTGTCAAATTGAAGGTGCCTGAGGACTCATTATTTGTGGTCAAAGATAGCATCACAGTACTAGTCAGGCAGTAGTGTGCTGTCCCTTCTTCCTCTGGACCAACCTAAAACAATTAATCAGAATCAAATATGATGATTTTTTATAAACTTAGTTATCTAGGAAAAGGTGAAGAAAGAGACCTTTCTTCTTGCTTTTATTAATGTCATAGTCCAAGCATTACCTGGATAACATGTATAGCATCCCAGGCTCCTTCCTGCAGATATCCTCTTCTACCATGTGCAGATTTTGAGCCATCTATATCACCAAAAGCAATCACAGTATAGATCCAATAAAGAACAAAACAAATATTATTTAGTGGCAGGTGTCTACCTTTCTTTATTAAGAAGCAGGCAATGAAGCCTTCAGTTTCATCTTCCCACATGTAAACGGATGAAATGCCACCTTCATAATACCTAAGAATAATTTGGTCAATGAAGCTGTTATCCAATACATAAAATAAATACAGCCAGTAACTCATTCCAAATTTAAGTAATCATGTTATCCAGAAGAAGAAAAGAGATGTCTCCAGCCTGGTCACGATAAAAAGTGATGTCATGAGGCTGAAGAGAACTAGCCAATAAAAAGTTATATCAATCACAAAATCACAACAAATGACAAATGACAAAGGACGAGGTAAGTAAAGGACCTCACTGGTCACGATAAACAGCAAAGACTTCATTTGCTTCAATTTCAAGTTTCCTCAACTCTGCAGATGGATAAGCTCCATCTTCTAGTGGTGGATGATACGTATTTGACAAAGGCGACCTGCCACAGTGAAAATCATAATAAAAGGAAACATAGAATGACTTTCTAATGACAATAAACAACACAATAAAGAAGACAATCTCAAATAACAGCAAAGAAACAATATACTCAATATTAGTACCACTCCTGGAACTTTGTCTACACGACTACACCCCAGAGGCGTAACATTTTACAAATTAGTGCTTGCTTGGCTTGCAACTAATTGCCACTTATCTACTCCAGGAAGTCATAAGCTGAGCCAAACAATGTTTTTTCAAAGTTCTTTGGGAGTAGACAAGAGGTTATTTGTCTGTTCTTTTGAGAAGAACCAACCTGAGGCCTTTTTGAAAAGCTCTTTTTGGAGAAACATGGACCATTTAATGTAAATTTTATATTCCAGAATTGGTATATTATTCATTGCAAATAATTACAAAGAAATATAATTTCTTTTTGTAAGCTATTTCTAAAATAGACTTTTTTCCCTCTTATAGAGCAAAACAAGCATGTAGCACAGAGATAAGAAACTTTCTCTATAATAAACTTCATATATTAAGATGCCACACACAGGCAATGTTTTAAAAGGCTAAGGCATGCCTTGAGGCGTTTTGTATTTTGAGGCGAGGCGTAAGCCTCAAATATATATATATATATATATAATAGGAGAATGGTTATAGTCTGTAGCTTGATTAACCTACAAATGAAAGCCACTAATCACACTACCAGCATAATATTAAAAACATTTTTTTTAGAAAAGGCTAGGTGTCACACACCCACACTCTATATGCAGTACACCCATATTATTTATATATATATACACACCAAGGTTGTCTAGGCGGACTTTCTAGGTGACATGCCGTGGACTGCCTAGTCGACTAGTCGACTAGGCGGCTGCCTAGGCGATGAATAATATATATATATAAATAAAGTAATTAGTATTTAGTATTAAATATGCAATAATTTAAACATTAAAAGCAACACATCAATTGTTCAAATGTCAAATATAAAATATCCAATGTTTCAAGTTTTCAACTTGCAACTTTCAAACTCTCAAATCTAAGTCTCAACATAAAAAAAGATATTTCTTGAGAATTTGAAACAATAAAGAAAGAATAGAGAAAGAAGAAAAAAAAGAAAGAGGGCAGAAAGAAAGAAAGAAGAAAGAAAGAAGAAAAGAAAAAACGTAATCCCTTATCAGGCAGAAAGAAAGAAAGAAAGAAAGAAAGAAAGAAAGAAAGAAGAAAGAAGGAAAGAAAGAAGAAAGAAAGAAGAAGGAAGAATCAGTCGCACAGCAGAAGAAATAAAGAAGAAAGAAGAAGGCCTCAGCGGCGGTCGTCGGCTAGGCGGTGATGGTCGTCGGCGGTCGTGGCTACGCAGTGGTGGTCGCCGACAGTTGTAGCGGTGGTGGCGGTCGTCGGCTACGGCAGTGGTGGTGGCGACCGTAGAGAAGAAATGGGAGCAGTAGGTTCTTGTGCCGATTTGCGACAGTGAGAGGCAGTCAAACAGTAGGGTTAGAATTTATTTTTTTTAAATACAATACCCGGGTCGAACCGGATTAAAGCCGGGTCGACGCCGGGTTAGGCGTCACTAGGCGACGCCTAGTCGACGCCCAGCTCGCCTCGCCAAAACTAGGCGAGGTGAGCCCACTAGGCGTGTGGGCTCGAGCGCCCAGACGCCTAGACAACACTAATACACACACAGAGGACGCTGGAGGTCGCCGTAGCCTTGACGTCGCAGCTGCTTTAGGTCGCCGTCGCAAGAGTTGAGTCTCGTCCCACTTCGCAAGTCAAAGTGTGACTCGCCTCAAAAAAACGCCTCAGAAAGCCTTGAGGCGTATATGAAGCGTACGCCTCATACGGCTGAGGCGTAAGCCTCTAATTCAGCCGAAGAGGCGTAAGCCTCAGTGCGTACCTGCTAAGCCTCACTCTGAGGCGAGCCTCAAGGCGGGCCTCAAAAAAGCCTTTTTAAACCTTGCACACAGGTAAACTGGACAGCAAATCTAGTCATAGAAGAATAATATAGCAGTGGATTGTCAGTCAGTACTAGTACCAGCTTACTAAGTCATTTTCTGATGGCAGTAATTGTAAATGTATTGAACATTTCCACCACATGATATAGGGAGAACAAATCTAGTCCACATGATAGTTCTAGCTCCTAATAACACCAATACAGAAATAGTAATAACTGAGACATGAAATAAAGCAGTACCTATAGGAGTCCGCATCTCTGTTATATTCGCACAATATGAATTCCTTTCCCGTTTCCAGATCAACCATAACCTGATAAATGCAAATTAAAAACATCATGGAACTTATCCAACAAGAGAAGATTACTAGCATTAATTTCATATGCTCCAAAACAAATCATGAGATATGGCAGAAAAAGGGTTGAAGACTTAAAGAACCACAATTCAAAGTGAAAGAAATGTCTGCAAATGTGTTTAATGCTACTCGTACCAAATATTTTCACACTAAATCTTGTACCATATAAAATAACTTATAGTGTTATTGGCCAATGTACAATTAGCCAATGAATATGAAAGATAAGTACATGAGTCACAAGTGCCCTCAAATATTGTAATAACACAATAGTTGGTACATCATTTTCCTACATACACTCTTTTTCATCAACCCTCCTTATCCAAAGAGCCATGCCAGTTTCTCAGTAGCTAACATCAATACAAAACAAAAGGTCAGCAAAAGGGAATTCTACAATAACTATGGCAGACTATTGCTCTGTGCTACACTAAAAACCCTAAATTTAACTACAGTGATGACAATAAATATAGCAAATCCAAATTTACCATAATTACAAAAGTATAAAACAAAATATCAGTAAATTGAGCTAAATCGCCTAAAAACCTAGCAATTTTTCAAGAGAATTTGTTTAAAGTGACGCTAAAATCTCATTCAAGATATCATATTAACGGAATGAAATTCCTTCTGTCAACATCAATAGATCAATCAAATGAAAGAATAAGAAAATTAGTGAAGCATCTATAGACGTGTAAACGCATACGAAGATTTCTATCAAAAGAGAACGATACCTGGAGAGGCTGATCGACCTGAGAGAGGAGATCTGATGAGTGGTCCGGCAAGAGGCTGAGCAAAGCAGAGAGAGCCGTCTCCATGCGCTTAGGCGGCATTCTTCTCATCAATCCCAGCGCTGCCTCCATTCTTCTTTCTTCACTCTCCCTCCAACTCGGAGCAGAACAGATCTTTGTATATGTCTGTGATGGTGTGTATGTAATACACATATTTTCATCGTACTCTAATAAAGTATTAATAATAGAATATTCAATCAATTGTACATAAAGGCGTAATTGTTACTCCGTATTTTTTTTTTTAGAATAAGAGTTTTTTTTTTTTTTTTTTTTTGAAGATAAAAGGAACATTTATTAAGCTTCACATAACAAAGGGTTTACAATGAAAGGGGAGGAACGGATGTCCACACCCTGCGAATAGACAAAGAAAGGGATTTCCAGGCAAGTAAATGGGCAATCTTATTCGCTGAACGCTTAGCGAAAGAGATAAAAACATCAGAAAACAATGATAGTAAATCTTTTACATCTAATAGAATGAAATCAAATTGAGAATCAAAATGAGAATTTTGGAGACTCTGGATGACTTGCAGAGAGTCGGACTCAATTTGGCAGAGAGAGAGGTGATGATCTTTTAACCAGCTGAGTGCTTCGCGGACAGCCATTGCTTCGGCTTCTTTAACTGAGAAGAGACCAGACCATGGAATGTTAGCTGCTGCAACGAAAGCACCATGATCATTTCTCAAAATCCAACTGAAACCCATCGGCTCTTGGTGACATCTACGGCTGCATCAACATTAAGATTTAACCACCCTGTGGTAGGTTTTTTCTAGTTAGTGATGAAGGGAGGCTGTTGTGGAGAGGTGAATACATCTTTGGCCTGCATTTCCGTCCACTCAAGGAGATGAGCTTTTGCTTTTTCCACAATAGCTTTGGGCGAGAAGTTCACATTATTCCAGGTCTTCTCATTTCTTGCGTACCAGATATACCAGCAAATTATAAGGAGTAAATTATTCTGAGACTTGTTCAACAACCTGCTATTCTTCACAAACCAGTCACCAACCGGATCATCAATAACATGAGCAACCTGCAAATTAGAAAAGTGGCAACATTGTACAGCAAAAGGGCAGAAAGCTAAGAGATGGATTATGCTTTCATCTGAACTGGAACATAGAGGGCATAATCTATTACAGTTTACTCTTTTGATGTGAAGGAGGTCAGCTGTAGGAAAGCATGAGGAGCAAGCTTGCGCATAAAAGATTTCACCTTTAGAGGTTGATAAGTGCCAAAAGTACCTACTTTTTGGGTCAATTAAGGGTTGTTGACGTCAATTAAGTGCCTTTGAGTGAACCAATATGTGGTGATTATGCTTTGATGTGCTAACAATTGCAAGATTGCTACTTCTAGAATGTCCTTGAAGTAATTTACTAGGTTCGGGCCGTGAAAGAGTCGGGAGACGATGCATACAATCAACGAAAAGAAGAACCGATCGTGGCACACTTGAAACCAACCCGAGTAAGCAAAATAGTAAAAAGGAGAGGGAAATACCCTGTCCACACGAGCCCCACGCGTGGAACTGGCGTGGAACCTTTCCAGTAACTCTCCACGCTAAGCGTCTACGCGTGGACATGGCGTAGATGGGCAACTTATGCCTAGCGCGGGAAGTATTTAAAGAGGAGCACTTTCAGCTTGGAGGGGGGTTCAATTCAGTTTTTGCACTTTCATTTCTTAGATTAGAGAGCTAGGGTTAAAAATCTAGAGAGAGAAAGTGGATCAATCAAGATTGGGAAGAAGATCAAGGATTAGATTGTGATTTGGATCGTTCAATTTGGTAAAACGCTTTCTTAATTTTTTTGTAATACCTTCAATTTCTATTTGGTGACCTCATTTCTTTTCTTTGAATTGCAGTTGGAATTTTGTCAATTTACCTTCTTACTTTGCAATCTTGCTTTTGTATTGAAACTTGAATTGATGATGTTGATAATCATGCTTGTTAGTGGCTAGTCCTTAGGATTGGATTAAGATTAAGAATTTCGCACTCATGAATTGAGATTATTGAATTGGGAATTGATTTACCTATGTTCTAGCTATGTTGTGGGTGTAATTTTAGTTAATCTTGTGGAATCAAGGGCCCCGATCTCTTCAAGAATCTAAGATCACACACTTGGCGAGATATCGCAAGTGTGTCAGAGCTCGATGCTCACATCTCTTGCCCTTTATGAAATTCGGAAGGATGAGGTCCAGAGGGGATTCGTAGACCAAGTGTTCGATGAAATTCCCCAACCGAATGAGGATTGGGAGATCGAGTGTGACGCCACTCGGTATAGTGTGTTTAGTCCCTTTAGCTAGACCAAATGGCATTTCCAATCCCTACCGTAGCCCGAGAGTGCAAGATCCGATAATTCCTAATCCCATCCGCTTTGTTTTTAATTGAGTTTACTTTATTCGCATTACTTTTGATTAACCAATGCTTTATATCCTCTTGCTTCCAAGTTATGCGGTAGTTAATGGTAGATCGACTAAACTCTCCAAGTTGCCATCCTTGTGAACACGACACTCGGGGAACTTATTCCTCGTTTTAACATCTCCTTCACACCCCTATACAAACAAACTCTTTCAGAGGTACATTACATTTCCATATTGTGGCCCAATCTTTCTGCTCACCCAAAAGAGCCCTATAACAACTTTTAATCGTAAATTGACCACGGTATTCCCTCATCCAAATTAGTTTATCTTTTATGTTGATCAGGGGCAGGGGAATATTGAAATTAATTAACTGACTAGAAGCCAGAGCATAGTCATCAAGGATTCTTTTGAGAGGTTTGAATTGCGGGGAGGGTGGCTTTGCAAAATAGAAAGTTGTCATCCGCGAACAGAAGATGAGAAATCTTGGGAACACCGCGGGCAACCTGAATACCATGAATTTGACCATTGATTCAACTTCTCTTATCATAGCACTTAAACCTTCAGCAATGATGATAAAAAGGTAAGGGGAGATGGGGCCCCCTTGTCTAAAGCCTCTGGAGGGTATAACTGGACCAATCAGACTGATCATGTATAAATGGGAGTGTAAAAGTGGGTATGTTATGTCGTTTGAAAGGTTGTTTGTATGTGGTGAGTGGATGTGAAGTGGTACGGAAGGTGGTAAAACGAAGAGTCAAAACTCCCCGAGTGTCGTGTCTCTCAAGGATGACGAATGGGAATCGAGTTAGTGTGTTGGCATCTAAGAGGTTGAAGAGAAAGAGTTACGGGAGTGCTAAGGGTTGGATTCATTTGTAAGAAGGGGAAGGTTGATAGTGGTTGTGTAAAATAAATAAAGGTAAAGTGGAGATTGAGGCTTTAGGCTTTTCCATGTGGTTTATCTTTGGATGATTTTGTCGGTGCAAGTTGTAGAATAGACTAGGGAGTTCGTGGCACATCACCAAGTGGCGTCACATTTTGGACTCCCACATCCTCATTCGGTTGGGGCATTTCATCGAACACTTTGTCTACCACTCCTCTCGGATCTTGTCCTTTCGGACTAAGAGCGGAGATGTGGGTGAGTTAGACTCGTGAGTGGTCGCTATCGCGCACACACTCACTTCCTTTGGGTTTGCTACCTAATGTGGCCACAAAAGGCACAAAGCTTGAAGAACATCATCCACACAAGTTCAACATCCAACAAACAAGCAATTCACAAATCAAAGCAATAATATTAAACTTCCACATAGATCTACCATGGGGCCACCAATCCCCTATCTAATCTACTCTAACATACTAGAGAAACAAGAAAGGGAAAGGAAAATTCAAAGAAACAAGTATTGAATTAGAAAATGAAGAGAATGGTTACCACCCTTTTGAGAAGGGGATCTTTACAACCTTGATCTTGAAAATCTAATCTCCTCTCTTGCCCTTGATCTATTCTAAAACTTATGAAAGAAAGGAATTTTCTCCCAAGAGGGGAGAAAACCCTCTAAATCTATTCTACCCTATTCTATCAATTTTCTGATCTAGTCTCTTCCTCCTTGGGTTTAGGGCAAAAGGGATTTATATAGGTGACAAAAAGGGGACAAATTCCCAAAATTGCCCTTGGCCCGACCACGCTTGCTCACACGCGTGTGAGTGGCGTGGTGGCTCTCTAGAATAACTCCACGCTCAGCCACACGCGTGTGAGGCTGCGTGGGACGCTACTGTATTTCGGCTTGTTTGTCTTTTGCTCTATTTTAGCTTCAAATCCCTCTCCAACCTGTGAAATACTTCAAAACTCTTTCTAGAAATGTTGTTAGAAGATTTTAATCGCATTTGAGCTAAAATGCATGCAATTGTTGCAATCGGATGTTAAAACGATGCGCTTTTAATCTAATAAAGACCCTTTATAAGTGCTATCCTTGGTGCTTATCAAAGTTTCCACACTTAAACCTTGCTTGTCCTCAAGCAAGCATACTTTCCTAAACACTAATCATATAAGCACCAAGGATAGTTCTTTCTCTCACGGTTAATTGATCAAGTGATGTGTAGGTGTTCGGAGTTGAGCGGGTGAAATCCCCTACACTATCTACCAAAACTGCTAAACTCGTGCCAACCAAATGTGAAAAATATGCTAAGGAAGTCAAGGTCTCGAGAGATGGATAATTTATGAGAAGATTTTTGTTTACACCTTTCAAGCATGCAAGTTACAAAGGAGTTTTCACCTTGTATTTTCTAGGGGCCTCAAGCCGATCCGACTAGTGGGACCGATGCTCACTCCTTAGCCAATTTCCAACCTGACGCCAAAGCCTCTTTACATTATATAAGTGAAGGCAGGGACATAGACCGCTCATCGCCATGGCTTGGGCGATCACTCTATTTTCTCGCTTCCTAGGATAACGTCATCAGGCTACCCAACTTCACATGGAGATCCATGCTTTTTCGAAGGTCAGTACAATGGGTGCCTGAATCCTAGCGAAGTGGCTCACCTCTTCTCTATTTTCTCATCTTTCAAGATCTCTTTGGGGTAACCGACTTCACATGGATCTCCATGCTTTTTCGAAGACAGTGCAATGGTTACCCCTTATCCAGACAAGATGGCTCACCTCACTTTTATCTCAAGGAATGGCCTTAAGCCTTTATTCACGTTTCACCATATCAACCCCTCATGCCTTTTTCTAGGGATTAGGGATTGTTTTCACTCAAAGCTCACTTAGGCTCTCCTTTTGCCCCATGTCCTGCTAAGATTAATTCAGTTTTCAGGCTTCGCTATTCTTATCTTTCTAAAACTCAAAGGATTCACACTCCCACTTCGAGAGATCCTTGACTGGGGTCCAAACAAAATACAAGGTGAAAGCATGCAAGCACTCATCAAAAATTTTCAATTTGGGTCGGAAAGTGCAAATTGGTGCAAAGTGAAGCTTCCAAAGCATATTTAAGACATTCAATCCTTGGCACAAGGTTAGGAGCCCTCCTAGATAGTATTGGCAATAACTCACCCTCTAGGTTCCTATACCTTATCACTTCATCAATCAACTGTTTCAAGAAGTATACACCCTTTCCACACTTAAAAATAAACATCGTCCTCGATGTTTCCATAAGGAACGGAGGAAAAAGGATATATGTTTAAGGGTTCTACACACGCTCCTTTTCCACACTTAAAAGTGTGAACTGGACTAAAACAGTTCTAATAAACAGACTATATCCGACACAACAATTTTATGCAGCTCTTCATTTGCGATTCTAGAAAATAAAGCAAACCAAAACAGGGCATTGAATCAGGATAAAAGAAATACTTACAATTTGTATCCTTATCAAAATTTTGCAATCTATGTTTGCCCTTCAAACACGGTCAGAGTAAAGGTAATAAATTAGGAATTGAAATTATACCTTTCAAGATTGGTCTGTCATGGTGGTTGGTGGAGTGGTCCCTTCTTCTCCTTATTTGTGGGTTGCCTCCCATAAGCGCCACGTTTAACGTCTTTGGCTAGACGAAACGTGTAAGATAAAACATAAAAAGAAATATAGCTAAAAACAAAAGTAAAGAGATTGTCCACAATCAATTGTTCAGAATTATCAGATCACAAGTTATCATCATCAAAATTTGTCTTTTCTTTTCTTCAGTTTCTTCCTCCCTTCATGTTCTCTTGATTTCCTTGATTTCTTTCGAAATCTCATCCAGCTTTTGCATTTGCTCCAAGTGCAATTGGTATTGGAATTTTGGAGGGATATCCAATCAGTGACTGGAGTGAACCAGCTCGGAATGTTGAAGGTAGAGGAGTTGGGGTTTTGTTCTTCAGGTTGTGGTGGAGGTACAGACGGTCCGGGCTCTCTTGGTGGTGGAGAATACATTGAAGAATCCAACGGCGAATACATTTCCGGGAGAGACGGGGAATTGAATGACATCGGAGAAGGAGTGAATCCTGGGGATGTCATGGGCGTGTTAGCATGATCTTCCGCCATCTCCTCATCTACCCTCGTTCGCGCTAGTTGTCTCAAGTGAAGTTTTGCAACGTCTTCGGGAGATAAAGGAACTATGTGCGCTCCTGGAAGCCGATGTTCAAACCAATGCATTTTCATTTGATGACCTAGAGAGACGCATAGCCTCGTCACCAAGGGGCCTATAAAGATTGCCCTGGCTGACTCTTGCTGTTGTGCAACAAGCAAGTTCCTACAAATCGAGCTCATATTCACTGAGTTCCCGGTGTCCATACTCCATAGCATGAACAGTTCCGCCTTTGATACTCGGTCATATGTCTCAGGCCTTCCTTCCCATGAATGAGCAATAACCTTCCATAAAACCTTTAAATCCTCTCTTACGATCTGGGAGACTCTTACCCTCGACCCTTCCCATTCGACTCCTTGTCTTGCGATTATCGACCAATATTTTCTCTAAATGTCCCTGTCTCCAAAGTCATGCCTTAATCTCCTGTACCAGTTCTTCGACTGGTCTTCCTCATTGTAAAATCCAAGGAGAACACCCAAACGGTTGGCCGATATGTGATAGTCTTGGTTGAAGAGTCTAAACTTAATGGTAGGGCTGTAGAGATCTCCAGCCACTCCATCAACTTTCAAGCTCGCAATAAACTCATGCACTAGAGGGATAAAAGTATCATGTCTCCAGCTTAACAAATTGTCCCAATATGGTTCTGCGATCAACCTCTCCAGTCCGTACTTGCATTCATAATTCTCCAATACTGTCAAGTCTACATATCTCCATTGCACAATAGGGAGATTCAACAACTGCCTGTACCGCCCTAGCATGGTTGCTGTCATCAGTAAAATTTGAGTCCCGGTGGGTACTTCAATATAGCGAGTGTTAGCGCCTCTTGCACTGTTTTCTTCTGCCGGGGATTTCCCTCTTTGGAGCCTTTGAGCAATCTGTTGTGCAAGGTCATATGGCGAAGACATCTTCCCTATATCATGGGCAATCAAAGCAACACAAGGAAAAACACTTGCCAATCTTAAATATTGATTATGAACAATATTGCACATATCTAAAGAAAAGATCACAAAAATTCATTGCATGCAACATCATTTTGATATCCTTCAGTAATTCTATCCTATACATGCAAGAACTAGCTCAATCTATTCCATACTCATTTCATAGTCAAAAGGTCAACATATGGTCAACTTCATCTTCTACCTCTAGACTAGCTCAAGGTTGAAAAATGGAAGCATCATGAAAGTTAAAATTGGACCAAATAACTAGTAGAATATAGCAATGTAGTGCCTATAGAGTAGGAAAGTTGCAAACTTTACCCACCATGCTTACTATATCAACAAGGATCTCATCATGACAAGAGGATACCCAAATCAAGCAATTTCAAGATCTAGTCACAAAGAGATGTTAAAACATGAAATTTCTAGTGTATAGAAGCAATGTAGGCTTAATACAAGTCTATCAAGTCATCCCATAACAATATATCTCAAGAAAAATGTCATACAAGAAAAACCCATGGAGATATTCTTCAAAATAGAACAAGTTCTTCATTAAACAAGTAAATAGCAAAGAAGAGTATGTTCTTACCTTGGAAATGACTTAAGATCTTTGATAAAAGTTGAGAGACTTGGAAAGAAATGCTTAGAAAGTGTATATTTTCAGCTTGGGAGAGTTCTTGCTCGTGGTGGGGAAGAAATGAAGCAAGGAAAGGGTTTTAAACCACTTCGCGCGAAAATCCGCGAAAAGTCTGGTACCCGTCCACGCACGCTACCACACGTGGTGGTAGGCGTGGGAGCTCTCTGGTTTATTCCCACGCCTGCTCACACGCGTGTGAGCGGCGTGGCAGCTCTTTGGAAGTTTTCCACGCCTAGCCACACGCGTGGTGGTGGCGTGGAAGGCGTGCTGTGCGAAAGCTTACCTTGGTTTCCTTTCCTTCCTTTGCTAGTGATGATGTTTGTGATTGATTGCGGGCAACTTATAACTCTCGGGTGTATAATCTGTACTTGTTAGCTCAACCGAGGTTATAGAAACTTTATTGAAATAAAACAAGAAGAAGACATACTACATAAAACAAGAAAAAACTTTTAGAAAAAGTAAGATAACATTGGGACTGCCTCCCAAGTGCGCCATGGTTTTATGTCTCCGGGCCAGACGTAAAGTGGCCTATCCTTCAAGGCACACAGATTTTGGGACCCGACCAAGCGTCCCGTGAACTTTTGCTTCAAGGAAGTTCCCAAGATCGGAAACATCTTTGAATACCCACAAAGATAAAGGAATAACAACATGCATGATTGGAAAAATTTTAGCATTAAACACCCTCCTTAACTCTTCTAGGATAGTGTCTATTCCCTTTTCTTTTTCCTCTCTTCTCCCCCTAAATATTTTCTCGTCTTTTTCAAACCATATCTCCTCACACCCTTCCTCAATTTCGAGTGTGGTCAACTCTCTCCACTCATCTTTTTCTATAAGATTGATCATGAAGGACCTATTATTCCCTACCCTTTCTTCCTCACACTCCGTTTCTTCATCACTCCACTCTATTTGATTAGAAAAATCACCCACACTCTCACATGAATAGAATGAAGCATCATCCTCTTCACTCACCATCTCATTTTCACCCAAAACAAAGGATTCATCTTCCGAGAAGTTAAAGCAATCATATTCATATTTAAACAAAAGAGAACCCTTATAATCATTAATAGACATATCAAAATTTTCCATGGAATCATCCTCCCGAAATTTAAAACAATCATAATCACATATGATGGAAGTATTAAGGCGAAGGGAGTCATCCACAAGGGTGTTTTCAAAAAGAGCACAAGGATTTTCAAGACTATTATCATGAAGAAGATTAGGAATTTTACCATATTTTGGCTCTTCATCTTCCCATACTATTTCGATGTTCTCATCCTCACTCTCCATCTCTACCTCCCTTTGATTTTCCAATTCGAAAATTAGGACTTCTTCAAGCACCGGGGCGTAACAATCCTCCACTCCTTCGAAACTCTCCTCTCCCTTAGCATTTCGCGCGTTTCCGACTTCTTGTACAACCCTTGGATGGGCTTCCAAAGCGGGGATGTCATCCATGACGGTGGAGTTAGCTCGGGGTTCATTCATTTTCATGAGCTCCTCCATCATGGACATCATCTTCGTTTCAACTTCTTCTAGTGGAAGTCCTTCTTTCCGGAGGGTAGCGAGATAGTCCTTTAGTTCGCCATTGATTTCGGCTTTTAGTTTAGCCGTATCCTCTTTGGCCATCTTTGTGAATTCGTCAATTTTTGCTTTTAGAATTTCAATTTCATCGGTGGTCGGTGGGATATAATCGCAAGGATCTATATGGGTATTATATGGGTAAGAGGGTAGTGTTTCAAAGGAATAGGTAGTATTGTTTTCTTTGTGGTTTTGTGATGGAGGTGGGTAATAAGTGTTTAGTTGGGAATTGGGAAATGAATTTGACTCGAGAGTATAGCTTGGATCAAGTTGTTGCATCATTTGCGCAAGCTTACTCTCTATGTTTTGGGATATTTCTTTGGAGCTTAATGAGTCAATTTCTTGTGAATTTGGTGGTTGTGAAGGGTAAGTTTCTTGGAATTGCGGAGGTGGTGTTTCATAAGGATATGGGTGATGATTGGGTGTATGAAATGGATAGTGATATGAAGGTGGTAATTGATATGTTGGTGGAATTGGGTAATGGTATGGATGTGGGTAGTGGTATGTTGGTGGAAGGTAAGCATAGGTGGAATTAGGGATGTCAACGGGGCGGGGCGGGGGCGGGGAATGGGGTCCCCGTCCCCGTCCCCGAAGTGTCACCCCGTTCCCCGGCGGGGATGGGGAATTATTCCCCATCCCCGTCCCCGCGGAGATTTTTCGGGGATGGGGAATCCCCGCGGGGATTTTTTTTGAATTCTGTCTATTTGAAAAATAAAATAATATTTACCTTTCAAAGTCTAAAGTTATAGATTAATAAAACTAAAAGAAACACTTTTAACTTTCAAACAAATAACATTAAAATATCCAACTTCAAACACTTAAAATTGTTTCAAAGTTCAAAGTGCAACGTCCAATACATAACAAAAAAGTCCAAATACAAGTACGTAACAAAATAAATGATCTTCAATCTCCATTTCTCACTTCTCAAGGTTAGCGTTGAAGTAGTAACTCTTCAGTAATAACCTGAAAAATAATAATAATTTGAATAATAACTTGATATATATATTTAGTTAAACTTTTAAACAACATAATTTAATAAATACCTCTAAGCTTCTAATTGTTGAGGAAGGAGTAAATCTTCATCAATTTCATAATCTTCCGAACCTACAAATATTATTTTAGAATGGTAAAGTAAATAAGTAATGAATAATCAATTAAAAATAATTCGTTGAAATAAAATTTCTTACTTTCAAGCGACCAACTTTGAGAACACATAAGTGCCTCCAAAATATCTGGATGAAGTCTACTACGATGAGCCGACAGCAATCTACCACCAGTACTGAAAGCAGATTCTGAAGCAACGGTAGAAACGGGAATAGCTAATAAATCCTTTGCAATCTTACTCAAAGTTGGATATTTCTTTCCTTCAGTTTGCCACCATGATAAAACATCCAAATCATCATCAAATGGTGACCTCTTAGCCTCTAAATACAAGTCTAACTCTGATGTCTCAGCCAAATGTGATGCACTTTCCATAAAGGTTTTCAATTTATTCCTAACTGGGTCACCCTTAGTCAAATTCTCCCCTCCAACAACAGACTGAACGTGCTTACTTGAAGATGTTGCTATTGAAGAACACTCATAGTCA
The DNA here is from genome assembly GCF_003576645.1 of Ipomoea triloba. Classification (NCBI taxonomy): domain Eukaryota; kingdom Viridiplantae; phylum Streptophyta; class Magnoliopsida; order Solanales; family Convolvulaceae; genus Ipomoea; species Ipomoea triloba. The sequence goes on from NC_044920.1 coordinate 19,655,924, forward strand.
CGGCACAAATCATTGCAATATGTCTTAACCTTCTCAATTTCTGATGCAGCTTTATCTCCATAAAATGTTTGAAAGAAGTACTGAACAACTCCTAACTTATACCTTGGATCAAGAACATTAGCTACAGCTAGAATCCCATGCACCACTTCCCAATATTTATCAAACTTTGCAAGCATACTCTTAGCCATATTTGCTATCACCAAATCAGTTGACTCAACCCACTCCCACAAATTAACCTTAATCTCAGACATCAATAGGAAGAAAACATTTGAAGTTGGATATTTTCTTCCAGAAAATACATTTGATGCTTTATAAAAGACTTCCAATTTTTCACAAATGTTCTCAGCTAACTCCCAATCTTGTTCAAATGGTGCACAAAGAAAAGAAGACTCTTGTTGTTCCAAACGGTCAAAAACATCTTTGTATTGCAATGCAACAGAAAGCATCAAATAAGTAGAATTCCATCGAGTCTTACAATCCTGAACTAACTGTTTTGAGTATTCTATGCCCAAATGTGTTGCACTTTCTTTAAATAGTTGTTGTCTTTTTGGTGAAGCTAACCAAAAACCAACACTATCTCTAACTCTTTCCAATCCATTCCCCATAACTTTTAGCCCATCTTGCACTATCAAATTCAAGATATGTGCACAACAACGCATATGGAAAAATTTTCCCCCAAATAAAAGATGCTTACGATTAAGTTTGGACAACATGTTATTTATTAAAGCATCATTAGTTGAACAATTATCAACAGTTACCGCAGACAACTTTCTCTCAAGATTCCAATCTAAAACACATTTCAACATTTCTTTTGAAAGAGCCGATGCTGTATGCGGAGCCGGGACATAAATAAACCTAACATAAATACATAATAAACCTAACATAAATACACAATAAAAAATTTCACAATAAGTAACCAACTTGCAAGATAAATAATTTCATAAAGTGTACATACCTCAAAATTAAATTGTGTAGAGTCCAATTGTTGTCCACAAAATGAGCTGTAATATCCATGTACCCCTTCTTTCCATTAGATGAAGTCCACATATCCATCGTCAATGCAACCCTACTTGCGCTTCTATTCATAGACTCAACAAGTGTGGTCTTTTGACCCTCATGCTGCTTTAGAATATCCGCTCTAATTGTATTCCGACTAGGCACCTTGAACAAAGGTTGAGCAAGTTGCATGAACTCCCTAAAACCAGAATGCTCAACCATATTGAGTGAATACTCGTGCTTAACAATCATTCGACCAAGTCCCTGTCTAGTAGCTATGGGGTCAAATGTATAATTGTTTACATTCACATTTCCATCCTTGTCTTTATTGAAGGTCAGTGTTTGTTGCCTTAAGGGTTGGTAAGGTCTCATTCTACAAATCTTGTGATGATCATGCAAATGTTTTGTACCATTTTTACTCTCTCCCCCAAGTAGCTTCTTACAGTACTTACATTCCGCCTTGTTTAGCCCATTAACTTTAATCTTTGTAAAATGCTCCCAAACAGTTGACCTTAATCTTTTGTCACCAACTTTTGGCTCAAGCTCACCTTCAAGATTTATAATAATAAAAAATAAAACCCTTGAACAAAATGTAAATATAATATTTAATAAATATTAGACTAGACAAGAAGCTCACCTTCAATAGTTTGACTAGTTCCTTGAGTTTCTTGAGTTTCTTGAGTTTCTGCTTCATTCCTACCACTAGGTGAATCCACGGGGGATGAATTAGGGTACTCTATTGGTGAGCTCATAGGCGTTGGAGAAAATGAATCACACCCGCCTACATGGGAATTATCACCCTCCATTCTAATAAGTATTAATATAGTGTATGATAAAAGACAATTAGTTTCAAGAATGTGAATGTTTAATACTTACTAAACAATAACATATAAAGTATAAATTAGTTGAAAACCAATGACAAAGCAAATATTAGCGAGATTCAATATTGTGACCTTTGTTCAATGTGCTTGAAGCACACATTCAAATTAGAAGCCGTATTAGAATTATGAATCTTCAAACTAATGTGCTTGAAGCACACATTCAAATTAGAAGCCGTATTAGAATTATGAATCTTCAAATTAATGTAAAACAAGCTTTAACTGAAGCTACAAAAGGTATGCCTTCTATTTCTAAATTAGTTTCAATATGCCTTCTAACAGTTCACAGTTCACAGTTCACACATCATATAAATTAGTTTCAATATGCCTCACAGACTCACAGTTCACACTTCACACATCATATATAAACAATAACACTATAACAGATAAAGTATACTCACAGAGTCACAGAGTCACAGTTCACAAAATCTCAAAATCTAACAGTTCACACTTCACACATCACAGATTTTATGACTAAATGCCCAATCTGTACAGGATGTCTAAATGCCTAAATGCCTAAATAAACATTCACACTGTAAATTTCTTTGCAGGATGTGAGGGTGCCTAAATAACATTCACACTAAATGCCTAATTAGTAATTAGGTTGCTCAATAAATCATTTAAAGCAAAATACCTGGGTTGGAGAATGGAGATGTCACAGGCTCGCAGCGGCTGGGTGATGAGTGATGAGGCTGGACAGTGCAGTAGGAGCCGACAGAGAGACGCAGTCACGCAGCGGCTGGGCGGTGAGGCAGTGAGGCTCGGCGGTTGCTGTCGACGGTGAGCAGTCGCGGCTGGGCGGTGAGGCTAGACGATCGGCAGCGAGACGGTAAGTGTAACCCCTCGCCTATTCCGATAAGTTTAGAGTTCGAAAAATATTTTTAAGCTACGATATTTACGAGATGGTCTCTCGTTACTTCAAGAGGATTTTTTTTTTGTAAGGAAAGTTATTAATAAGTTACGATCTACGTACCGGTCTCGAACCGTAAAGATTTTTAAGGATGTATATACGGTTTGAATTTTCCTAGAGATTAGATTATTAAGTATGATACGATTAAGCCTAAACTTCTAATTAGTTCAAGTGAGAATTTAAATCGGACTGTAAGGGGTAAAATTGTTACGAACCTTGTACCTATATTTCGCGAGATACCGAAAAATTCCCAATTTGAGGGATTAGCGACGGGATTATTTTTAGGATAATTTTGGTGTTAGAATTTTCCCGAGTTAAGCTATAATCCTCCGAACTTTCATCTGATTTAACCCCAAACTGGCGAAATAAATTAAGATCTTCCTAGAGACACCATAGGGAGTTGACATGTGGCAAACATAATCCTAACTTGGATTGGATCATTAATAGCATGTCATATAGGTATGGGAAAGTTGCACTTGATTTCTTAATCTTCAAGCTAAGCTCACATCATCTCTCTCTCATCTCTCCCATTCCCTCTCCCATTTTCGAAAATACAAAGGAAAGAAAGAAGAAGGAAAATCTTAGTCTTCTAACTTTGTGATCCAAGAACTCCCTAGCTATCTCTTCAACTCAAAGTGCTCTATTGTAGGTAAGAACTTTGGTTTGTTCGGTTAAATCCCTCCTAGAACTTAAGCTTAAACTTAAGGTTCATGAAAATATTGTTGTTATGGTGATATTTTTAGGATCTTTGGTGAAGGACTCCAAGGAAGGCATCATCAACTCTTACGTTTTTTTTTAGGTTTCTACAAAGGTAAGGAATCCCTTAAGTCGGTTCAATCACTTGGAGGTGAACAAATGCTAGTAAATTATATGACTAGGAATTTTTACGTGGAAATTATGTGTTAAGTTCGTGGATCTACAAGTTAGCCTAAGAAACTACACTTTGGATTTTTGGTAATTTTTGTATACATGTTCATAGCTAATTTATGCATGTATATGTTGAATTTATGCCCATATAGGCTTATACTTGTGAAAATAGTGAAAAGAAATCAGGATAGATTCTGGCAGTAACTTCCGAGATTTATTGGGAAAAATTGGTAAGGTATTTTGATCCTATTTTTTTTAGACATGTAGTTCTATAAGTGTAGAACCCGCATATAAAATTTCATAATGATCGGAGTAGCATAAGTATGGTTTTCGAATTTTTCTCCAAAACTGGTCCAGAGAGAAAATAATTCTGGACAGCACACTGCCGAGGGCAAAAATGGAATTTTCTGTGTTTATTCGCGGATCAAAATGACCAAAACTTTTTACGGACATCAAGTACTATAAGTTGGGGTTCTACCATAAAACTTTCAAGTGAAAAAGAGTTCGGGAACTATCTTTACCGGCTCAATCTTTCTGACTGCGCCAAGCTGAAATTTCTGGCAGATTTGGGTGGACGCGGCCTTGGACGCGCGTCCATCGACGCCCAGAGTTACGGCATCACGGCCGAAAGGCCAGACGCGGACACGGACGCGCGTCCGCTGCGCGTCCGTGGGCGCCCAGTTTCGGCGCCATTTACCGAACGTGCGGACGCGGCTCGGACGCACGCGTCCGCAGCTGCGGCCAACCGCGAGTCCGCCCGACGCGGACTCGTTTTCGACTTGTTTTTGACCAAACTTTTTCCCGATGTTTTTAATCCCGAGTGTTATGATGTTTGAAAGGCCTACGGGCAAAGGAGATCTATTTTTGAAAGAAATATCTGTTTTGGAAAAATTATGTACATCACTTTAGAAGAAAATATTGTTGTTGAGAAGTAAGTAAAACTCTTGTAACTTGAGGAATTGTGTTGGAAAGCCTATGAGTAAATAAAAATGTTTATAAAACTTACGTCGAAAAAATGTATGCTATTTTGGTAAACAGGTTGTCAAAACCTTATTTTTGAGGAAAATACTACTTTTAAGGAGTGAGTACATTACGTGAGAAAAACGAGAAAATGACGATTGAAAAGCCTGCGGGCACTGAGAGTATTTTGAAAATCCTTCTTGGGCTGATGAGATAGCCGATTTCAACTATTGGACTCAAATGAGAAATATGTCCAAAAGAAATGATTTGAGAAAGAAAAACGGAAGGAAGAATCATGTTTTCAAACCCTTAGTTTCTAAAGCGAGTTGAGGAGGACCTTGATTGACCCACGGGTGGCTTTAAGTGCCATGGCCCAGTGGTCGTTGTGGATATTGTATGACCAGTTCATACTGCAGGGCGAAGTCTATTCGTCGATATGTTATAGTGTATGACCAGTTCATACTGCAGGGCGAAGTATATTCGCCGGGTACTATATAACTCGTAGGATGAGGTATTCCTATGGGGGTGTGCACACTTAAGGTATAGTTACTCCAGAAGTCCGGGTAGATGTAGTTTTTATGGACCTAGCTGGGCCAGCTAGGAATCATTTTAACGAACCTTACGTCCAGGGGATCAGTGTTAGACCGGGTGATGACCACTGAACCCGAGTTCGATGATCCAAGTGGTCAGAGTGGGAGTTATGAGAATGCTCCAAAGGCCTCACGCTCACTAAGAAGAAACTAAGGAAGTTTTAAAGATGAGAAAAGAGTTACTCTGTAACGACTTGAGAAGGAAATGATTCTATCCAAAATGTGACGAATTTTGAGCACGGAAATGTGCTGTTGAACCTCCTTTTGAGTTAAAATGAGGGAACTACTGGAAACGAAATATTTTACAAACTTGTCTGAAAAACAGAAAAATGTGTTTTAAGTGGCAATGATGCCGGTACCTTTATACGAGAAAAGTTTACGTGTTGAGTTAGCTTTACGCCTTATATTATATTATCTACTATTGATAACCTGATTGCAGGTAGAGCTATAACTCGTGGGTAAATTTTACAACTTACAAATTATTATATTTTCGAAACCTTTGTCTACTTTTGAGTGACAATGGATTTCCTTACTTAGCCGTCGTGCTAACTACACTTCATTGTGTACCTTATCAGATGAAGTCTAGCATGGGTATGCCCCTGCTTCTGTTTCTGATCCTCCAGCTCTGGCTCATGCTTCTGTCCCAGTTGCACTCCTGATCCCGTTCCTATCCCTGTTCAATCAGTGGTACCCATTTTGGGCTCCTGCCTTCGTTAATCCGTTATGCCTCAAGAGAAAAGTCAAGTCTGACCTTTTTGTACATATCTTTTGTAGCCATGGTAGTACTAACATGGCTAGTAAGAACGGGAATAGTCCAAACTCTTTGTTGATAGGCTGTAAGAAACTCTTATATATAGATGTATATTCGTGGCTAGTATAGCTACTCTTTTGCTGCATGTATATAAGATTATGTTGGATTTTGACGATAAGAAACACGATCCTTGTCTTTAGTCTGTTAGCCTGTGCACCTAGAGTGAACTCTATTTGTATTCGAGTGGGGTTCAGTCTGGGTGTGGCGGTAACTACTCCGGAGATACGGCATAGCCGAACCGGGGTGTTACAGTAAGGGCCGGCGGCGAGACGGTAAGGGCAGACGCAGAGAGACGGCACTCACGAGTCACAGTAGAGTGCAGAGAGAAGAGAGTAGAGCGGAGAAGCAGAGATGCGAGAGCGGCGCAATGAATTAATTTCCTTTCTAGGGTTTTATTATTATGTAATATACTTTTACATATTAATATATATATATATATATATATATATATATATATATATATATATATATATATATATATATATATATATAATATATATATTTTANATATATATATATATATATATATATATATATATATATATATATATATATATATATATATAATATAAATATTTTCGGGGAATCGGGGATGGGGCGGGGAATGGGGAACGGGGAACGGGGTCGGGGTCGGGGCGGGGATCACATTCCCTGTCCCCGCCCCCATTCCCCGAATTAATTCCCCGAACCCGCCCCCGTCGGGGCGGGGATCGGTATTCCCCGTCGGGGGCGGGTTGAATTGACATCCCTAGGTGGAATGGGGGTAATAAGGATATGGTTGGGGTTGAGGATTTGTATAGGATTGTCCTCTATGGTGTAGGTAATCATGGGGATTCATTTTAGCACTTATTGGTAAGCTTCAAGAGGTTTGATTAAAGAGAATTTCCTGCACAATAGCTTAGCCAACAACAAATAATTTTGCAACTAAAAGTAGTTGCAAGTGAGCACAAGATATTCAAGATAATATAAGCTCACTTCTTCAAGCAAATAACAAAAATAAGAAAATAAAATAAACAAAAAGAAAGCAATTCAAGAACTCTTAAAATTCTACTTCTAAGACGTCAACACTATTCGAAACCGTTTGCCATCCCCGGCAACGACACCATTTTGAAAGGTTGTTTGTATGTGGTGAGTGGATGTGAAGTGGTACGGAAGGTGGTAAAACGAAGAGTCCAAACTCCCCGAGTGTCGTGTCTCTCAAGGATGACGAATGGGAATCGAGTTAGTGTGTTGGCATCTAAGAGGTTGAAGAGAAAGAGTTACGGGAGTGCTAAGGGTTGGATTCATTTGTAAGAAGGGGAAGGTTGATAGTGGTTGTGTAAAATAAATAAAAGTAAAGTGGAGATTGAGGCTTTAGGCTTTTCCATGTGGTTTATCTTTGGATGATTTTGCCGGTGCAAGTTGTGGAATAGACTAGGGAGTTCGTGGCACATTGACAAGGATTGTTCGTATGGGTGAGTGGATGGTTAAGGTATGGAGGGTGTTAAAATGAAGAGTCATAAACTCCCCGAGTGTCGTATCTCTCGCGGATGACAAATTGGAGAATATACGGCTTTGCTACCTTGGTTGGTTTGAATAACATTAAAATGGATCATGTGGATTTTGGTAAAAAGGAGATATTAAGAGGGCAAAGGTTAATGAAATGAAGTGGTAAACAAAGGGAAATAGAGGCGGATGGGGCGAAGATATCATGGAGATTGGTTAGAAGGTGTAAGGTAGAGTATTGATTTCTATTGAGTCATGATTGAAGGAGCTTGAAACATAGTCTTGAGTGACGTCACACTCAAGCTCCCAATCCTCAGTCGGTTGGGGAATTTTATCAAACACCTTGTCTACAAGTTTCCTCCGGATCTCATCTTCTCAGATTGAGAGCGGGAGATGTGGGTATTGGGCTACATCTCTTTGCGATATCTCGCCAAAGATATGATCCTACACTCTTGGAGAGATCGGGGCCCTCGATCCAACAAGATCATACAAGACATACTCACAAATTCAATATTCCCCAAAGAAATCAAATTCATAATCAAATTAGATCATGAACACCAATCATCCATTCAATCTAGCCCCTAGGGATTAGCCTCTCATAGGCTTTAACAACATCAAAGCATCAAAATAGAAAAGCATATCTACAAGATCAATATATAAAGTAAACAACTTTAAGGAAAAAGGAAAAGTAAGAGGAAGCCAAAGAGAAAACAAATCTTTAATGAAAGAAGTTACCCAAAAGATCTTCAAAGCTATGGAGATCTAGTTCTCTTCTCCAAGGAGCTCCTCCTTCTCCCCTAATCCTCCCTAAACCTAACCTAAAATGTAGAATAGAAAAATGTGATAAAAGACTCCCTAAACCTAGCTGAAATGTCCCTTAAATACTAAAACATCGCGCAGGTTTTCTGGTGCCGTCCCACGCCTGCCACACGCGTGTGGACTGGCGTGGACAGCTACTGGAATAATTCCACGCCAGCTCACACGCGTGTGAGGCTCGTGGGCGTGGTTTCATCATTTCCGTTTCCTTTTGTTGTTTCCGGTTTGGTCTTTGTGTATTCCCCTGTGGATTGATTCTTCCTTGCAACGATTTATGCTCTCTTTTGGTTGATTTCAGCCTTCATTCCTGTGGGAATTCTACAAAACACTCCACACAGAACTCATTTGCAATTCGTTAGTAAAATAGCATGTAAACACGTAATTGCACTCTCTAAGACTTATTTTTAGCAAGAAATCAACTTAATAAGTTATAGAAAAATAGGTACCTAATGTGGCCACAAAAGGCACAAAGCTTGAAGAACATCATCCACACAAGTTCAACATCCAACAAACAAGCAATTCACAAATCAAAGCAATAATATTAAACTTCCACATAGATCTACCATGGGGCCACCAATCCCATATCTAATCTACTCTAACATACTAGAGAAACAAGAAAGGGAAAGGAAAATTCAAAGAAACAAGTATTGAATTAGAAAATGAAGAGAATGGTTACCACCCTTTTGAGAAGGGGATCTTTACAACCTTGATCTTGAAAATCCAATCTCCTCTCTTGCCCTTGATCTATTCTAAAACTTATGAAAGAAAGGAATTTTCTCCCAAGAGGTGAGAAAACCCTCTAAATCTATTCTACCCTATTCTATCAATTTTCTGATCAAGTCTCTTCCTCCTTGGGTTTAGGACAAAAGGGATTTATATAGGTGACAAAAAGGGGACAAATTCCCAAAATTGCCCTTGGCCCGACCACGCTTGCTCACACGCGTGTGAGTGGCGTGGTGGCTCTCTGGAATAACTCCACGCTCAGCCACACGCGTGTGAGGCTGCGTGGGACGCTACTGCATTTCGGCTTGTTTGTCTTTTGCTCTATTTTAGCTTCAAATCCCTCTCCAACCTGTGAAATACTTCAAAACTCTTTCTAGAAATGTTGTTAGAAGATTTTAATCGCATTTGAGCTAAAATGCATGCAATTGTTGCAATCGGATGTTAAAACGATGCGCTTTTAATCTAATAAAGACCCTTTATAAGTGCTATCCTTGGTGCTTATCATCGTTCCGCTGAGGATTGGGGCTATGGCACGTAATTGTATGAATTAAGAATACTAGACACTAGAGTATGTGAATCAACTAGAATCCAAGCAACTAATAACTGAATGATGGAGAATGAAAGAAAACAATTGACTAAGGAATTAACTGTATGATAATGGAATATGTCAGATCAGGGGAATTGTAATCTTGATGTTCCAATCAACTTAGAATTTGGGTAAGAATAATTAACCAAGGGATTTATGGGCAATGCACATAAGAATTCAATTCAGCTACTTTCGTAATCAATAAATAGAATTAGGCTACAATTGCCCCACTGTCGTGATGCATCAATCATAACCTTAAGCACCTAAGCATTGTAAGCCCCCAAAATTACCCCTATTCTCATAGTAGGAAAATTAGGTTGAAATTGGTAAGGCTTGAGGTCTCCATCCAACTTTCGTTGTAATGAATCCCTCTCCTAGACTAGCAATTAATTGTGGCCATCAATCAATAACAAGTAGAAAGAAATCCCCAAATCAACATAAACCCTGGGTAAAAGATTCAATCCCTTTATGCAATAATCATAAATTGAACATCAAGATCACACCCTAATCCGAACCCATAAGCGAATTACTCACGCATGATTGAAGTAAACAGAGCAAAACAATAATAAATAACCATAAAAATTGCAGAAATCTTAGGAGAAAGTAAATAAAGGAATAAGAGAACTTAACTGATAAAGAACAAATCCAACTTCAATCCGAGATTCCAAGCTTGAAATTAAATAATCTAATCTAAACTATGCTAGGGAAATATAAAGAGAAGGGGGAAAATAATCTAACTAACTAGGGTTCAGAACTCTGTAAGGGAACTCCTTCAATTGTAGAGAATAGGTAGAATATATAGGAGGTAGATGGGCCTTGACCCATTAGGCAACTTCCAATTCTTTTCCAATTTGTATTCTTCCTTGTAATTTCCTTTTCTTCCAGAACTTGTCCAAAATGTACCAAAATTCTTCCTTTGTTGTTCATTGTAGATAATTCAGCACTTGGACAATATAACACACAAAAAATTCCCAATTTCACTAGGATACAGAAAATAAGCCTCAAAACAACTAAAATAAGGGGTGAATTATTGTACAAAATAGTAGATATCAACTACCCCACACTAGAACTTTTGCTTATCCTCAAGCAATTACCTAGGATAATCCACCCTCCATGCACTGCAACTGATCACACTACCTTCCTGCTCAACCAAACATTCCACCAACCAACTTGTACAACCTAACCTGCTTCAAGAATCATCTCAGAATCACAAGTGAGTTCCCCTCTCAGGCCAATAACCGGGCACCCGAAATTAGGTAGATTAAACCCTGTATGCACATGTGCTCAGTTGAGATTATGCAAGACTTGGCTTAAGATGAACTCCCATAGACATGCCCTTCATACTCACATAAATCACTCTAAAATTGCATGCTAAGATCAAATAGGACTTTATTTGGCTTGTAATGGGGCTAAGGGTGAGTGGCTAAACAAAGAAAGGATATGGAAAAATAAACAAACAAGAGAGAATTTCACACCTATTCACAATTAAACCTAGAGGAGATATGGAAAATATGAATCAAGAGAGCAAAACATAATTGGAAAGATAAGAGTATTCTAAACTAGTGGGGGTGAAGACAATCATTCTAGCAACCTGACTTGCACTTTTATTCATCCTTCTTTTTCTTTCTCACAAACCTTTTCTTCACTTTCAAACTCTTTTTCAAACTTTTCTTTAACAACAATTTCTCACTTTTCTTTTCTTTCTTTTTAATCAACCAATAACTTCCTTCGCGACACCCGCACACTAGAACAAAGATAACAAGAATATCTCTCTCTAAAGTAAGCTCAACAAGGGAAATCTCCTCTAAATTAAAGAACAAATGCTACATTCTCTCTAAGGGTGAATGGAAAATATATGGCTAAGGGCTAAGGGTTAAATGATGGGGCTAAACAAAAAAAACAATACAAAGACTGTGGTTAAGTGCTTTGCACTTATTAAACAAAACAAGGCTCAAAGGGGACAACTAGGGAAAATAATTGTAACACAGGGTAGGTTTAAAAGCTAGGGCTAACAACAATGGCCTAAATCACTTCAAAGCATGCAAATTCTAGATTTCACTATGAGAGCACTAAGACAAGCTATGACAGAACAGGTATCACCGGAATCCCACATAAGCCTTCACTAGCAATGCACAACACACAGGGGAACATTTAGGTTAGAGGTTAACCCAATTATTGACAAGAGACTGAATTGCACACAAGCTCAACCTTGAATCATCCCTGACAAGCTAGGTTGCACAAGTACCACCAAACAAACCACAAACCAGCAGGAAGTACAGTGATCACAGCCACAACACAAGGAAAACATACTATACCTTCAGCTGCAGATTGAGTCCTTCAAGCAAACTTCATCCAAAATTCATCAAAAATAGTACCCCCCACACTTAAACTGGACATCGTCCCTGATGGACAACTAAGGCCCCACGAACTAGAAAAAAAACGAACTAGAAAACATAACATTTTTTTTTTACGATTCGGTGTCACGGCCTGGGTCACGGCCGGGATGCGGCAGGATGCGGGCCGTGACCCAGAGCCCTCAATTGCTCTGTGGCTACTGGAATTTCTGGACCCTCCTCACGGCCTGGGTCACGGCCGGGATCGGACCCATGACCCAGAGCTCTATTTTGATCTGGTCTGCTAGAAAACGACGCCTCGGCCTCACGGCCAGGGTCACGACCGTGACATTGGCCGTGATCCAGGCTCCTCCTTGCGCAGTTTTGTCCTTTTTCGCGCCCAAGCTCGGTTTCACCTGCAAGTTAGTCCAAAATATGTCCTAAAACACTTCTAAACTATTCCAAAGCATAACCTCTTCAATTCTAACCATTCCCCACTCTCTCAAAGGTAAAATAATGCAAACCTCACACCAAAAACAACCCCAGGAATTCCTCGTAAACAAAGAAAAACTTCTAACTCTACTTCGAACTAAAAAAGAAAAAAGAAAAATGCAGTAAAATAAAATGCAAAAAGTAAAGGATAACATGGGGTGCCTCCCATGAAGCGCTGAGTTTACTGTTGTCAGCTCGACTCAACCTCATGGATATCAGGTGGGATTGTGGACCACACGATCCGGTGGCCTTTTGAACTTAGCCAGCTCCCTCATCCATCTTTTGTAGAAACCACCAGGACTAAAGAACTATTTCTTTCGTTTCAACACATTTGACTTTTCAGGGGGTCCAGGATCAATAGGGGAAACATGCAAATCCCCTAACTCAATCTTTCTACTTTCATCAGTGCACTCACCTAGCCCCTCTATCGAGTAACACTCATCAACATACGAGGGCTGGTGCTTCTCCATCTTGAATATGTCAAACTCGATCTTGTTCTCAGCCACCTCCATCATGAGTTTTCCTCTTCTCACATCAATAAGGGCACCAGCAGTAGCTAGAAAAGGTCTACCAAGTATAATAGGAACCTTGGCATCCTCTTCTATATCCATAACAACAAAATCCCCCGGTATAAAGTACTGATCAATCATGACCGAGACATCCTCTAGAACTCCCACCGGACGCTTTATGGAGCGATCCGCCATCTGTAGGGTCATGGAAGTGGGTTTTGTGTTCCCAGGTTGAGCCTCTTACATAAAGAATATGGCATAAGACTAACACTGGCACCCAGATCACACAGAGCACCACCAACTACAAATCCACCAATGATGCAAGGGATGGAAAAACTACCTGGATCTTTCAGCTTAGGAGGTAGTTTATGTTGAAGAACTGCACAGGTCAAGGCTCCTTCGCTCAGATCCACCACCACACTCTTCTCTGGCTTTTTCTTATTGCCTAAAATGTTCTTTAGAAACTTCTTGTACGATGGAATCTGAGTGATTGCTTCAGCAAAAGGCATGGAGATCTCTAGCTTATCTAACATCTTATGGAACTTGCTCTCTCTATCAGACTCCTTTGATTTCCACAACCTCTGTGGATATGGTAACAAGTTGTAAGGTATAATCGAGTCATCTACCTTCTTGTTCTTCCTTTCATGCTTCTTACTTGGAACACTCTCATCCTGCTCAGGAGCTGTCCCCTTAACACTATCTCTCTGCACCACAGGCTCCTCCTCACTATCATCAAGAACATCCTCAACCTGAACACCCTCATCCTTCTTATCAGCTTCCTCAGGCACTGGATCATTCGAAGGAAAAGGTGGGTCCTTCAAAGCTAATCCGCTTCTAGTGGTGACTGCATTCACTTGGTGCCTTGGATTTTCTGTGCTTGCTGGCAGTCTACCATTCGAAGATGAAGGTTGATTAGAAAACTGATTACCTCCTCCTTGTTGCTGAGCCTTGAGACCATCTATCTCTGCTTGTAGCTTGCCAAACTGAGCCATCATAGTGTTCATGAGAAGCTGCATATCAACATCCTGAGAAGGTTTAGAGAAACCTTGACATTGAGTGTTCCCAAAATTCTGATTATTCTAATTATTTCTCCACTGAGCTCCTTGGTTGCCACCTCTGTTTCCTTGATTACCTTGAAAACCTGGTGGATTGTTCCTCACTTGATTGCCTTGATTGTTCCAAGAGGGAACAAACTGATCTCTTCCTTGCTGCTGATAGTGCCCATAACCTTACCCCTGGCCTTGTGGCCTAGAATAACCAATGAGATCAACTTGCTCCACATTAGGCTGAGGGACTTGGTTACCGGAGTTTAACAGATAACATGTCTGAGCTGCATGATTTCCACCACAAATTGCACAACAGGCTACAAGAGGTACCTGTGGCACAGAGTAAGGGCTAGGAACATAAGGATTCTGTGGACCAGTGGAGGCTGAGCAACTGCCTCGACACTTTGAGTAGGGCCCTGTACTAACTGCTTTAGCATGTGTTGTATGGTATCCAGCTGAGCCTGCATTGCCATCTTTTCTCCAACTTCGAACATCCCAGCTGTCTTCTCTCTCTTGGGTATATCATCTCCCTCAGTGTACCAGTAAGTATTATTAGAGGTGATCCTCTCAATCAACTGCTCTCCAGCTGCCGGTCTCATATCAATGAAAATACCCCCAAAGGATGAGGTATCTAGAATAATCTTTGACCGGTTAGTCAATCCCTCATTGAATGATGAAATAAAATCACCTGAGGTCATCAAATTCTTTGGGCACTACCTCCTCAACTCCTTAAATCTCTTCCAAGCCTCAGGAAGATCTTCATTGCCAAATTGCTGAAAATTCTGAATCTGTTTCTTAAACTTGGCAGCCTTGGAAGGAGGACAGCACTCCTGCATGAAAGCTTTGTGGAGTTGTTCCCATGTAATGAAATGGTTGGCTGGAAAGGAATTCAACCAACGCTGTGCTTGATCTCTGAGGGAAAAAGGAAACAGTCTCAGCTTGATGGCCTCACTAGGAACACCATTCATCTTGATGGTCTAGCAGATACGATCAAAATGAACTATGTGGGTTTTCGGGTCTTCAACCCGAGATCCTCCAAACTGATCATTCTGGACCATCTAAATGAGTTGAGTCTTCAACTCAAAATTGTTTGCCTCAATCCCTGGATACACAATGCAATCCTCTTCAGTAAACTCAGGAGCTAAATGGGCCGCCATGGGATTTGCTGGTGGGACTTCCTGGGCAAACTGCTGAAACAGGTTGGGATTCATCTGATGGAGAAGATTTTGCATCCCAACCCCATAGCCTGGCTGCTGATACGCAGGCTGCTGCTGCATGAAGGGAGATCCCAATCCTCCCCCAACATAGACATTCGGGTTTGGATCGGCCCTGAAGTTCTGTGCCTGATTCTGAACATTTGGTACTGGAGGATCAGCACGAACTCCAGGGTTATCCCCAGCTACCTCTCTCTGCCTCGGGTGCTGTTGTGTGTTGACACCGGTATGGGCTGGCTGCCCAGTATTGCTACTGTCTTCGGTTTCCATGTCTACTTCGAAGTCCTGGAACTCTCGAAGCCAATCACGTAACACCTTCTTCTCCCTCCTTAACTTCCTCTCAAGATTTAGATCGTAGGGACGAAGATTCGTGCTCCCTTTCGATCTAGTGTGCATAAAAGGAGGGTAACCTGCTGTCTAACACAACCACAGACACTCTTGGAAGAAACTAGTTATGGGTTAGTGCAAACAAAAAAAAAAATTTCGAATAATGAATAAAAAATAAAACTTGATCTCCTAAAATTCACTAACTCTAATGCTAGCAAGAAATTAATCACACAATCAAAACCAAATAAACCAATCCCCGGCAACGGCGTAAAAATGTGATCATGTATAAATGGGAGTGTAAAAGTGGGTATGTTATGTCGTTCCGCTGAGGATTGGGGCTATGACACGTAATTGTATGAATTAAGAATACTAGGCACTAAAGTATGTGAATCAACTAGAATCCAAGCAACTAATAACTGAATGATGGAGAATGAAAGAAAACAATTGACTAAGGAATTAACTGTATGATAAGGGAATATGTCAGATCAGGGGAATTGTAATCTTGATGTTCCAATCAACTTAGAATTTGGGTAAGAATAATTAACCAAGGGATTTATGGGCAATGCACATAAGAATTCAATTCAGCTACTTTCGTAATCAATAAATAGAATTAGGCTACAATTGCCCCACTGTCGTGATGCATCAATCATAACCTTAAGCACCTAAGCATTGTAAGCCCCCAAAATTACCCCTATTCTCATAGTAGGAAAATTAGGTTGAAATTGGTAAGGCTTGAGGTCTCCATCCAACTTTCGTTGTAATGAATCCCTCTCCTAGACTAGCAATTAATTGTGGCCATCAATCAATAACAAGTAGAAAGAAATCCCCAAATCAACATAAACCCTGGGTAAAAGATTCAATCCCTTTATGCAATAATCATAAATTGAACATCAAGATCACACCCTAATCCGAACCCATAAGCGAATTACTCACGCATGATTAAAGTAAACAGAGCAAAGCAATAATAAATAACCATAAAAATTGCAGAAATCTTAGGAGAAAGTAAATAAAGGAATAAGAGAACTTAACTGATAAAGAACAAATCCAACTTCAATCCGAGATTCCAAGCTTGAAATTAAATAATCTAATCTAAACTATGCTAGGGAAATATAAAGAGAAGGGGGAAAATAATCTAACTAACTAGGGTTCAGAACTCTGTAAGGGAACTCCTTCAATTGTAGAGAATAGGTAGAATATATAGGAGGTAGATGGGCCTTGGCCCATTAGGCAACTTCCAATTCTTTTCCAATTTGTATTCTTCCTTGTAATTTCCTTTTCTTCCAGAACTTATCCAAAATGTACCAAAATTCTTCCTTTGTTGTTCCTTGTAGATAATTCAGCACTTGGACAATATAACACACAAACAATTCCCAATTTCACTAGGATACAGAAAATAAGCCTCAAAACAACCAAAATAAGGGGTGAATTATTGTACAAATTAGTAGATATCACAGACCACCATCATGAGAGATATGGTAGACAATTGTGGAAACACATTCCATAATGAGGGAAATCCATCTTGTGTTAAAGCCCAGCTTGAGAAGGATAGCCTGGAGTCAACTTATAATATGAGCCTGCTTTGTATTGCAGATGTGGGCTGAAATCTACGTTATGCATAGTTCGTGATAGTGGTCAGAAACTCTTTGGTTGTCAACAATGGAAGGTTAGATTACAATTATTGATATAAAAGTCATTTGGGTATGGGGTTAATTCATATGAAGCATTTTCAAATATTAATTCATATTATATGTCATTAATGTAACAGGAAAATGGTTGTAGACTTTTGGTATTTATTGATGATATTCTAATGAATGCTCAAGTTCAATAAATTCCAATCATTGATTCTGAGTCAACAATAAATGCATTAAGAGATTTGAGTTGTATTATTCAACAACTAAGAGATGATCTGTCATCTGTCCAAAGAGAATGAGAGAGAGTTAAGATGTCAACAGGTAGTGTTACTGAAGATGATAAGGAAAATTGGTCCAAGATGCTTACTACTATAGTTGTGATAGGTATTGGTTTTATTAGCAATGTTGCTATGTATTGGGGAAAAAAAAGAGTAATAATCTAAATTTGCCTATTTTGTAAGGTCTTTGGCTTATGTTAGTGTGGGAAAATTAGTATGGCTTGATGGTAAATGTTGTTGGAAGTTGGTGTTGTAATGTTGTATGAAAAAAAATCAATGTGATAATGGGAACAAGTTATTTTGTGTTAAAGCGAAAAAATATTCTCTTTTGCATGCTCAATCAAATTTCGATGTTTTATGTTTCAGATCATATAATGATGAAGCATGTAATGTCCCTTGAGAATTTTCAGGATGATAGAGGCCAAAACCATAAGATGGTAACTCAGGATTAAGATGTTCACAACATGATATTGATGTATCAAGCTGGTCTTTAGCATTGCATGACTTTAGTAGTAAATGAATATATGAATTAATTTGATGCATATTAAAGTGCAAATTGCAATAAAATGTGCAAAAAGTAACATCTAAAATGTAGAAATTTACGTTATCAAATGACTAATATCCACATTCAATATTGACCAATATTCTTAGTACAAGTCATTCACTAATCTCCAAAGTTGTCATAACAACACTAACAATATTCAACATTGACAAAATGAGGCTTTCACAATGGTTAAAGTTTAGAATCCATTGACAACATCATAAGTGTTCAACAAAAAACAAAGAAGGAGAAATCATCCAAAAAACTCCAATAGATCTTCAACTTGGATTGTTTCTTCATTGCCTTCCCTAGTTACACCACTTGGCTTCTTTCTTCTTTGATTAATTACACGTTGTCTTGATTGTCAGGGCTACATAAGGCAAACCATAATTCAAATTCCAATCAGTGTTATATTATAACATTCATAGTATAATTTAAAATGAGTTAATACCCAATTTAATCCTTCACTATAGTGGTTTTTCTTGATTTAGTCCTAAACGACTTTTTGTGCTTAATTAGGTCCTCAACTAGCAAAGCCATATGGTGCTAATTTGAGAGCAGGCACGAGATGAGTTGTTCCTACAGCTAGTCAACGTTGGGTTGCCCCGAAATTAACTAGTGAACGTCAGAAATGGAGGTCTTCGGTTGCAGAGGCTGATACTATTCAAAAGGAAGCCCATGAGGGTTCCATAAACCCCATGCATAACGGTTATACTGGGAAAGGGAAAGAGCTACAACTGATACTGCCTAGGCCTGTGAACCATTTGGTTGAAGGGGGGTTCATGAGTGGAATTGTTGTGGCTGAGCAAAAGAGGAGGAGGTTGGAGGATGTGGCTGAGGGCAGTGTGGGGGTTGCGGCTGATATGGAAATCGAATCACAGGTGCCAAAAAACGGTGTGCCGGCGAGCATTGCTCAGCAACCCCGCCTAGAGTTATGAGTCTTCTAACATGGAATTGTCGGGGGCTTGGCAACCCAACGGCAATTCAAGTACTAATGGATATTATCCATGCAAAGCGGCCAAAAGTAGTGTTTTTTATGGAAACTTTTTTGATTAAGCAACGTATGGAACCAATTAGAGTGCAGTTGGGTTTTAAGAATATGTTTGTTGTAGATGCTAGTGGGCATCGAGGTGGACTGGTTATGTTTTGGCATGAAACAGTTGAGTTGGAAGTCACGGGTTATTCACCAAATCATATTGATACAACCGTGATTCTAGATACAGGCAGTCCATAATGGAGGTTCACCGGATATTATGAGTATCCGGAGAGGTCTAGACGAAAGGAATCTTGGCAATTGTTGCGTGCTTTAGCTGGCTTAAGCTCATTACCATGGGTGATTATGGGGGACTACAATGATTTGATGCATCAACATGAGAAGCGTGGGCGTCTCCCTCACCCTAATTGGCTTATAATGGGATTTAGAGAAACAGTAGCGGACTGTGGCCTTCAGAACTTTGTGTTTCTAGGCAACCAGTATACTTGGGAGAGATCACGGGGTACTCCAGAGATGGTCAAAGAGAAACTAGATCGCATCTTGACTACTAATTCGTGGTTAACATTATTTGAAGGTGCTAAAGCTAGTTCGTTGACTTGTCTGTGTAGCGATCATTTACCGTTGATCCTAACCCCTGTGGTGGTGACTAATACTAGTTGACGATGTCGCTTCTATTTTGATAATATGTGGATTAGAGAAGACAAGTGCAAGGAAATTGCTGTGAATAGCTGGAGCCGAACTTTGGGGCTTGATGTACTTGATCGCATTGAGGTGTGTGGCGCTGATTTATGGAGATGGGGAAAAGGCTATAACAAGGAGTGTCAGAGAAGAATTGATGCATGCAAAATTCGTTTGGAGCGTTTGCGTATGAGTCGAGATAATCATGGCCTTGATGAATATTCTAGCACTAAAAATGAGCTTCTATGGCTTCTTAATCAACAACATATGTACTAGAAGCAACGTGCTAAAGAGCATTGATATAAGGGTGGTGATCTTAATACAAAATACTTCCACAATACTGTTAAGTCCAAAAGGCGTCGTAACAAAATTCACCAATTGTGGAGAGATGATGGTGCGGTAGTGAGCTCAGTTGAGGAAATGGGAGAGGTGATGCTGGACTATTTTTCAAATCTCTTTACAACAACTAATTGTGAGATGGATAAGGTTTTGGAGTGCATTACTTCACGGCTAAACCCTGAGGCTAATAATAGATTGCTAAGACCAGTGAGTGAGGAAGAGGTCCGTCGAGCTGTCTTCCAAATGCACCCTAACAAATTCCCCGGTCTGGACGGGTTAGGTACTGGGTTTTTCCAGCATTTTTGGGATATTGTAGGGAGCGATGTGGCAATGTTTTGTAGGAAATTTTTGGATACTGTAAGCTGCCAACACGAGCCAATGACACACTTATAGTCTTAATCCCGAAAAAGGCCAATCCTGACTCAATGAAAGATCTTCGCCCGATTGCTTTGTGCAATGTGATATATAAAATCGTGGGTAAAGTATGTGCTAATCATTTGAAGACTGTGTTGGATGATCTTATCTCGCGAGCTCAGAGTGCGTTCATTCCAGGATGCTTAATTTCTGACAATATCATGATTGCATACGAAGCACACTATTATCTAAAACGTAAGACTCAGGGGAAAGAAGGTGTGATTGCCTTGAAGGTTGATATGAGCAAGGCGTATGATCGTGTCGAGTGGGGATTTCTTAAAGGTGTGCTCCTGAAAATGGGATTTGATATGAAGTGGGTTGCCCTAATGTCTGAAACTGTGAGTTCAGTTAAATATCATGTGCTACATGAGCAGCGACAATTTGGCCCAATTACCCCGAGTGGAGGTCTAAGGCAAGTTGACCCTCTATCGCCATATCTTTTCTTGTTTGTTACAGAGGGCTTGAGTGCATTAATTGAGCGCCAAATGAGACTGTTGCTCGAGGGGCCCCTCCAATTTCACACCTTTTATTTGCTTATGATTGTTTCCTTTTCTTTCGTGCAAATGTTCGTGAATGTGAAAATATGAAAAGGATTCTTGATGTTTATTCTAATGCCTCATGTCAGCAGATAAATTTTGACAAATTTATGGTTTGCTTTAGCTCCAATGTGCAGCAGAATGTCAGGGATACTGTGATTGCAACTCTTGGTGTGCGTGAAGGTGATACAACAGGGAAATACTTAGGATTTCCATCATTAGTTGGTCGAAGGAAAAAGAAGATCCTGGTTTTCTTAAATGAGAAGATTTTGAATAAGATTCGGAGTTGGAATGCGAGATTTTTGTCACGTGCAGGGAGGGAAATCCTTCGGAAAAATGTGATTCAGGCTCTACTTTCCTGTGCTATAATGGTCTTCTTACTGCCGTTAGGGTTGTGCAAAGAGATTGAAGTGCTATTGAATGAGTATTGGTGGACAGGCACCGTGGGGAATGGCAAAGGGATTCGCTGGAGGAGTTGGTCAGGACTATGTACACTGAAATCAAGAGGTGGTATGCGATTCAGAAAGATTCATGAGATGAATTTAGCACTCTTGGGGAAACAGGCATGGAGATTATTGACGATGCCCAACTCACTCTTGGCCAAAGTTTACAAGGCTCGTTACTACCCTACGTCTTCAGTTTTTGAGGCACGGATGGGCAGTAATTCATCTTTTATATGGAGGGGTATGATGGAAGTGCAAACTGTATCGCTGGCAAATTAATAGGAATAAAAATTGGTGTGGTACTAGAGGAAACTGCAGGCAACTGGTTACTTGCATTAGACATAAGTATTTTCTGGTAAGGAAATTCAGACTCAACAAACGTGACATGGCACGAAATATAAATGCGATTCGTAATCGGCTCAAGACACTTATATGAAGATTGAGAAACAAAATAACCAATAAACACACATGGTGTTGACGGTGGTTTTAATTTTGAAGAGGTATAAGGTCTGAGCCATGGATAACAAAGGCACCCAAAACACTTTATTTTATCATAACTAGGGACTTTATGGAATAATTTTTGATATGGGGAAATATTATTAAGAACATGGGTTGGCATTCTATTTATGAGGAAAACAACAGTTTGAAAAGCATACGTCCAGAACTTAATTGGTAAAGACGCACGATGAAACAGCGACAAACCTGTTTCAACAATATGTCTATGTCGTCGTTCCGCCGTACCATTACGCTCAGGAGTATGCGGAGGTGTTGTGAAATGGGATATGCCAACTGAATTGAATATAGGAACTAGTTTGACAAACTCACCCCCATTATCTAAGAAGACGGATATGATTTGGTGCCCAAAAAACTTTTCAACCAGAGCCTTAAATTGAGGAAAAATGAAAGCAACATCAGACTTCCTTTTAAGAGGATATAACCATACATATTTTGTAAAAAAGTCAACGAAAATGACATAATAATAGCAACCATCAATGGAAACATCCTTGGTGCCCCAAACATCTGTATACAAAAGTTCAAGAGGTTTTGAGCTTTTTAGGGAATTCTGAGCAAATGGTAACTTATGACTCTTACTTACGCTACAAGACTCACAATGAAAAGAATTGACATTAGACAATTTATAGGGAAAATTAGTATTGCGAGCAATAACACTGAGAACTTTATTGGACGGATGCCCCAAACGGTGATGCCACTCGGAGACACTAGTACGGGAAAGAGCATTAATCTGTGGGTGACACGGCATAGTGGCAGAATAAATATCATGCACGTTGTTTCCCTGCATCAGACACGCCCCCGTGCGAAGATCCTTGACACGAAAAAAATACGGGAAAAATTCAACAGAAACTGCTTTAGATTGACAAAGCTTAGAAACTGAAACCAAGTTACTACGCAACTTAGGGACACAAAGAATATTTTTTAAGGATAAATTACGAGTAGGAGTAGGAAAAACAGTAGTGCCTGTGTGAGTAATTTGCAAACGATTACCATCTCCCAAGTGGACTTCATCGGGGCCTCCATATTCAGAAAATGATGGCAAAGATGTTGCACTCGAGGTTGCATGATGTGAAGCACCTGTATCAAACAACCAAGACTGTTGCAGCACATTGTTGACCATTGAAGCATTCACCGATGGATTTGAAAAAGTAGACATCTGTTGATTCCCAATTGTAATACCATTTTCACGGAGAAACCTGGCCAATTTGCGACATACTTTGACTTCATACCCTTGCAGGTTACAAAAACGACATACCAGATTGTTACGGTAAAAACCACCTTGATTTTGACGGTTGCCACGAAATCTTCTTTGGTTGTAATTCCCTCCTTGGTCACGATTGAAGGGCTGGCCATGTGGTCCACCATTAGACTGGCTAGCTAATGGAGTTTGGCGTTGGGTAACATTGGCAGTAGCAAGGTGTGACTATCTGGCGTCTTCAGCGTCCTTCAACATGCGCTCATGTTCAGTCAAAATATTATAAAGATCACCATAGGTGATTCCTGCTTTTTGGACACGAACAGCAGGGATTATGAAAGCATAGTCATCGCCAAGTTGATTTAACACATATGCAATTAAATCATCATCATCAACCGGGCTTTGTGCAGCAGCAAGAGAGTCGGCAATTGAGCGCATATCCTGAAGGTACTCAACAATTGAACGAGAACCTTTTGGATTTTTAGATAACTTGGTTTTAAGATAGATGACTCTACCCTTAGAGTCATTAGCATAGTTGGTCGCAAGTCTCGACCAAGCTTGATGTGCAGTGGCTGCGGACGAGATGAGAGGTTGGATTGAGTCGGAGCAGCTCCCTAGGAGAGCACTGACTAAGATTTGATCCTGTCGATACCAAGTAGTGTAAGCCGGATTCACGGTAGCGCGAGCCGTATCAGTGAATTGAGTAGGTGCTTCTTGTGTGCCATCAACATAGCCTAGGAGATCAAGGCCGATTAACGTGGACTTCACTTGTCGCTGCCAAATCGAGAAATTGGTGTCTGTCAACCGGATGGGGAAGTGGGTTGGTGCAGTTAAATGAACCAGTGATGTGGTTGTAGAAGCGGAAGCCATTGAAGGAAGGGGAAAAAAAAAAAGAGATAGGATCTTTTAGAAAAATTCTGGCTTAGAAAAATATGGCTCTGGATACCATGTAGAGAATGTGAAAAGCTTGTATTATTAAGCTAAAGTCTGTAAGCTATTTATACATGTACATGGAGATAAAGTAGCTAACAAAACTAACAATAAAGAACTATTCTGCAGGATGAAACTAAGCAACAAATAAATGAAAATAAATTAAATCATTAATCCTTAACACATTCTGTTGAGTGGGACTCTGAACTAGTGCGTGATATCTTTGAGACCCGGGATGCGGAGCTGATTCTCAACCTCCCATTAAGTCAACACAAACCCCCAAATTCTTGGATATGGCCTGTTGACTCCAAAGGGAGGTATACTGTGAAATCATGTTACAAACGTCTGCTCGGCGAGGCTACGGATAGCAGGGCCTGGACAAAGCTTTGGAATTTACAAGTGTCACTTAAAGTGAACTTTTTGCTGACAATTAGCATCTGAATTCCTTCCTACGCGCGATGCCTTGCGTATGTACTAAGCATGTTGCCTGCTCTGTTCTCGTTGTTTGTGTCAGCAGCAACAACAGACGGCTATCCACTTGTTTGCTGAATGTAATGAAGTTACATGGATTTGGAACACTTTGGGACTCCCAGTCATCACGCACGGTAACGACAACATCCTTGCTTGGTTTTTCAATAATCTAAATAATCGTATGGGAGAATGCTTGTGTAAATTTATCATGATATGCTGGGTGCTATGGTGCAGCAGAAATGAGTTCGTGTGGAAGGGGAGACCATTTTATATGAATGTAAAAGTGCACATTGCCTTGTCTTTGTGGTCCAATTGGAAAGTTGCTAATCTGCTAGATGATCCGTCCTAGGTGACTCATAGTGCTGTGGAGAAATGGAAACCACCTTCTCATGGTAGATTAAAGCTAAACACGGATGTAGCCATGAATTCTGATAACTCTATTATGGGTATGGGGTGGATTATTCGGGATGAGGATGGGCGTTTTATCGCAGCGAAATCAAAGACCTGCGTAGGGTCTTATACTGTTACAGAAGCTGAGGCGGTAAGAGCTCTTAGTTGGTTGAAAGAGTTGGAGCTTGGAGATGTGGATGTTGAGACAGATTTTCAATTAGTTTTTAATGCTTTATCGTCTGAACCTTTTAATTCCTCGTTTGGCTTTATTATTGGTGATGTAAAAGAAACTGCATCTCAGATTCATGATGTAATTTTTTATTTTGTTAGGCGATCTGCGAATCGTGCTGCACATGCTATTGCTCGGGGAGCCGTTTCTAAGTCAGGTTGCGGGGAGTGGCTGTACTCTCCTCCGTTGTTCCTTGTTAACATTCTGGATTCTGATTTAATGCATTAAGTTTTTATTCTAAAAAAAAAAAGCCTTACCAACATTGACTCTTATATATAATTTATTTATTACTAGTATTTTCTATGCGCGATGAACAAAAATAAGTTTCCAATATTAATATTGTATATTAAAATCTTAGATTTATTTAGCTTTTGGATATTTTTATTATAGTAAATAATAATAATAATAATAATAATAATAATAATAATAATAATAATAATAATATTCTATATCTATACTATATATAAAAGTAAAATCTTCATATTTTATTTTCCCGCCAAAACTTTTGTAGTCAATTAATTAAATATTTTATTGGTCAAATAATTAATAAAGCTTATTTGGTAAGAAAATGTAAAATAGAAATTAACTAATATTTATTAAGTGTAGGGGTGTTAGCGAACAGAACTTTCGACAAACTACTCGTACAAATAATTTATGTTCAATATAGTTACAGACTATATTAATTCATACAAATTTAATAATTAAATTCTTTTAATTTGTACATGCATTTTCCTTAATTTTAATTACTAAAATAAGAAATATAATTAAGAAAATAAAATTATAAAATCAACAAAATATGTGTTCATAAATGTTTAGAATTTTTTTAAAATACATACATACATATACTTATACACTAAATTAATCATATAAAATTTAAATGTTAATTTTTTAATTTCTAATTGTAATTATTTTAATTATAAATCTATCAATATCTATACTTACTACCAATAAAAACAAAATCCTACTTTTGCACCAAAGTATTACTATATAAAATCTAATACGTAGTAACTATTATATTAATTAAGATACTAATTACATGAATATTAGTATAATTACAATTAAACATGGTATAGAAGTATAATTGCACAATATTAGTATAATTACCTAATAATTATTATGGTAATTAAGAAATTAATTACACAGATATTAGTATAATTACAATTAAACATGGGTTGTTAGATTTTTTATAATAATTATAATTAATTCTATCAAATATGGAGGATGAAGAAAAAAAACTAAATTCAATATGGTGAAAATGAATATATGTATAAAAGTATAACGGCACATATATTAGTGTAATTGATTAATAATAATTGCCTAATAATTATTATGGTAATTAAGCTAAACATTGGTCGTTGAATTTAATTTATTTTTATAATAATTATAATTAAATTATTTCTCATTTTCCCATATTTATTTTAGTAATAATGTAATTACATAAGTCAATAAGTCATATTACATATCGATCTTTTTAAGATAATTATATACAAATAAGTCTATATTATTCAATTAATTGTGTGATACTTTTGCACTAATCTTATAATCAAATAAATGTACACGTTTAATATTTGAATTTTTTATAATTTCATCTTTATTTTATTATCTAAATAGTAAATATATAACAAAAAAACATCAAGCAAAGAAAAACATCAGAAACCATAATCGATCCAATCAATTTCATTAATTGCGCTATATAATATTTGATATTATAATTTATATAATTGTATATCGATCCAAATATTTTTAAAATATTATATCAAATTCATTCCGTGCAACGCACGTTCAAAAATACTAATAATTATAAAAATATCAAAGAAGGCCTGCATCCCACCTACCAAACAATTCTATAAATTGAGCTCTCAAAAACGTACCATTGTTTTCACACAGCAAAAACAGATCAGTGCACTATGCAAGGTTTCATTCTCAGAATTTTGATCATTTATCTACCTTGTGTTCTAAAAATGAGCAAAGCCAATTAAAGTATGTGCTCCATCTCAACTAAAAGCCTGCTAATAGTTGGACTGCCCCCTCAACGTGCGCGGTGGTGGATTTCCAACCCACCAACACGTGGAAGTCTTTTTTTGTGGGTGACGCGGAGATTCAAACTCATGACCTTTTGCATGGCTCTGATACCAAATTAAAGTATGTGCTCCATCTCAACTAAAAGCCTAAGCTGATAGTTGGACTGCACATATTATATTTATGTTCACAAAGCCAACTTCAATCCCAATCCCAGCAACCCCAATCCCAATCCCAATCCCAATCCGAATGCAGGTAAAAACCCAATCTACACACTCACAAGTACACACAGTTAAATAACTACTACATTTTCATTTCTGGGTAGAAACTAATTTAATTAATTTAATTGTTTGTTTTTCCTTGTATGATACTATGTAGCCATGAATTCTGAGGATATAGTTTATGTGAGTGCTGCCAGAATTCTCAAAGTAAGATTTCTATAATTCCATCGAAATCAAATGTTTTTCTACTTCTTTGATAATCTATCTTTGTTTAATCATATCGATCTTAATTAGGTGCATCATATCATTCGTACGATGAATTTTTACATAATCAACTTTTGAGCTTTACAAGGGGACCTTATGAATCATTTCAGAGTCTCAACTCTTCAACTGAAGTTCAAAGATGTGTTATAGTTCTTAGAGAGATTCAGGTCACCCGCATTCTATCTTATAGTCCAGTTTCAGTAAAATCAGTTTGCTATGTATTCGGTCTTAGTTTGTTGTGCATTCGGTCTCAGTTTGTTGTGCATTCATAGTGCGAATGTTGTGCATTCATAGTGCGAATGTTGTGCATTCATAGTGTGAATGTTGTGCATCTCGCCCACTTTGTTGTGCATTTGCATTCATAGCCGTTAGATCAGTCCAAATGGATGATCTGGATTAGTCCACAAGGATCTCACCTGATCGGAACCTATATATATATATATATATATATATATATATATATATATATATATATATATATATATATATATAGAAAAGAATAGTATTCTGTGAGCATTTGGATTTGACAATGATTTTATGAAATTATATTCTATCAATACATTTTTATGCATTCTATGGGAAATTATTTCAATTAAGCAGCAAGTGAAATGCCTAAAGAAGAGAATAGTTAATCAGAGTGGCATGGGTTTATGAATATAGGAAGGCAATAAAAGAGTCATTCAAGTGAAACATAAGTAGTGATACTGGGTAAAGGATAAGGAAGTGGAGGCACAAGAACTTCAACTGCACCTTCAAGCATTTGGCTGACCCTCTTCATAGTAGGCCTCAGAGAAGCATCTTCTTGAATGCACCAGATCGCAGTCATTACAAATCGTTTCAGCGTCTCCATATCAGACAATGCCTCTGCGTCATCTTCAACTAATAACTCCAATCTCTTCTCATGAAAACAGTCTGTGAACCAATCAGCAAGAACAGCTTTATCTGCTCCACATTTTTCTTCGTCCTCCAGGCTTCTCCGGCATGCTATGATTTCCATCAGCAACACTCCNAAAAGCCTAAGCTGATAGTTGGACTGCACATATTATATTTATGTTCACAAAGCCAACTTCAATCCCAATCCCAGCAACCCCAATCCCAATCCCAATCCCAATCCGAATGCAGGTAAAAACCCAATCTACACACTCACAAGTACACACAGTTAAATAACTACTACATTTTCATTTCTGGGTAGAAACTAATTTAATTAATTTAATTGTTTGTTTTTCCTTGTATGATACTATGTAGCCATGAATTCTGAGGATATAGTTTATGTGAGTGCTGCCAGAATTCTCAAAGTAAGATTTCTATAATTCCATCGAAATCAAATGTTTTTCTACTTCTTTGATAATCTATCTTTGTTTAATCATATCGATCTTAATTAGGTGCATCATATCATTCGTACGATGAATTTTTACATAATCAACTTTTGAGCTTTACAAGGGGACCTTATGAATCATTTCAGAGTCTCAACTCTTCAACTGAAGTTCAAAGATGTGTTATAGTTCTTAGAGAGATTCAGGTCACCCGCATTCTATCTTATAGTCCAGTTTCAGTAAAATCAGTTTGCTATGTATTCGGTCTTAGTTTGTTGTGCATTCGGTCTCAGTTTGTTGTGCATTCATAGTGCGAATGTTGTGCATTCATAGTGCGAATGTTGTGCATTCATAGTGTGAATGTTGTGCATCTCGCCCACTTTGTTGTGCATTTGCATTCATAGCCGTTAGATCAGTCCAAATGGATGATCTGGATTAGTCCACAAGGATCTCACCTGATCGGAACCTATATATATATATATATATATATATATATATATATATATATATATATATATATATATATATATAGAAAAGAATAGTATTCTGTGAGCANATATATATGGTCAAGAATCTAATTTATATATAGTTAGTTCAGATATAGATCTAAATTAAAATTTTATATGATTGAAATTCAATTCTAGATGTGTTTTTGAGTGTGCAGAATAAACATGATAAATTTGAGGTTGAGTACAGCAAGGAGAAGGCAGCTCTCAATGCCAAGTACCATAAGATATACTACCCATTGTATCAACAGGTATACTGTATACATACATAACAATATTTATTGATATAAATAAATAAATGTTGTTATACTGATCATATAATATATATAATTAGAGAGGTTTAAAATTGTGAGTGGAGTCGTTGAAGGTGAAGGTAATGACGGAATACAAAACATGGGGGTTGGAAGAGACGAGGACAGAGGAATCCCATCCTTCTGGCTGCGGTGCGGTGCGCGGTTCATTACAATTGTAACCTCCTATCGCTTTCTTGCAGGATAATTAGGAGTTGATTAGTATAAATTCTTGTTTAGTTGTGTCTTTTTAGGACATCATTCATTCTCTTGTAATAGCTTTAGACAACTCATTAATACAAACTTTATATTCGTGACTAACAATTCATTGTCTTTTCCATTCTACGGAGTATTACTTTTGTCTTTTATGCTTATTATTTGTCATTTAATAATTGCGTTATTTGAATCGGGCTACCCAGGTCAATATAATCCAAAAAATAAATAATTAGTATTATTTAAAAGAAAAACATGTTATTATCTAACAATACTAAGAATTATTTCTGGATGTTTTAAAGAGAATGTGTGCTAAATACAGTTGATACATCAAGAACTATGGATGAGAAGTTCATGATTGACAAACCCTTCTCTTTCTCTTTGTATGATTTCCCTTTTGTTTAAATATTGAAGATCTTTCGGTTCTTTCATTGAGATGAAGATTTTGCCTCTAAAAATATAAAATTCGGCGATATTTCACCGTCAATTTGGCCGAAAGGATCAAAACTGATAAAAAAATAAAGTTTGACACCAAAATTAAAAAATTTAAAGTTGTGCACCAAAATAATTATATTAGAATATTTAATATCCGGCAAATTAATACTAAACATTTGTATTTTGTAAGTAGTAATCTATACTATTAATAAAAACAAAATCCTCAATTTTAACTTTTCGCCCAAAACACTCTTATACAATTAAGGTTTGCGTAATATTGTAAATTATAGTAATAAAATTCATATTCATACTATTCTCAAAAAAAATTCATATTCATACTACAATTGCACATTAAAATATGGTAATACAATTCCTAATAAAATATATTATTCCCTACATTCATATTCGTAATATAATTCTAGATTAAAATTACTAATCATAATAATACAGTACATATATTTTCCTGCAACATAACGTAATTTATACTATTAATAAAAATAAAATCTTCAATTTTAACTTTCTGCCCAAAATACTTCTATATAATTAAGGTTTGCGTAATATTGTAAAATCTACATCTATCTACACTTATAATAAGAGCCAATAATGTTAGACCCCTAACTGGAACTAAAAGAATGTTGGTGTAATAGTCTGCTATAACATATTGTACTTTGTGTTCTTCTTATTGTGCAACCTTCAATTAAATTTCTAATATATCCTAATCCTTTATAATTTTACCAAATTCTTTCCGTTAAATATAACGGAAGTTTAACGTTAAATTCTTTAGACAATTTGTTTCTTTATTAAAGTTTTTAAACAAATTGGCAATATTCTATAATACAATTCTATATAGATTCCTAACTTAAAATTAGAATATTGAAGTCTTAATAGGATTCTATAATACAATTTTGTATAGATTCCTAACTAAACCATTATTCTACCAAAAACAACGGTATATAAACCCCTCCTCTTCTCACTGGTATTCACCCAAAACTAAACCTAACATATTCTGCAACACACCATCTACTTGACATTCTATAGGTATGATTGTCAAAATATTATCATGCTAATTCTATTATTTGTATTTGTACTCATAATGATTACAGTTAAAAAAAAATCAATGATGGTATACTCATTAATTAGTATAACTTCAGTATCGTTATGTAAATATATCTATTGTATAATCTATTCATCTATACTTGTATCTTTGTATGTAATGTTGTTGTTCTCATTATATTCGTCTATAGTCTACACATTTTAGTTCTCATTATATTCCTCTATAATCTACACATTTTAGTTACTCCTAACTCCCTAATCTATGGTTTTTGAATTTATGTTGTGGTTCCCATTATATTATTTCATAACATCCTTTATGAACATATTTCCTATGGCACAAGGATATTAGTCATGACAAATGCAGTAAAGTTAATTAATATTGACACACAAACTGTGGGCTGGAGTTGTACAGTTCATGTCATTAAGAAAAACGAACCAAAAAACGCTATTGGAACGCCTGAGAAAAAGTATATGCTCATCGTACTTGAGAATGAAACAGTAAATAAATAGTAAAAATTTCCACCTTTATTATTATTATTATTATTATTATTATTATTTTATTTTTATCATTATTAGTGTTATTATTATTATGAAGATGCTCTCATTCACCACCAACATCATTGTAAATGATATATCTAAATGCAAGGAACACGGGTTCAATCAATAGTGTTTGATAATGACATTGGAATGTATGGTATCACTTTACAAACCAACAAATGGTACATCATCTCAAATGTCATTGTCAAACCTGTCCGGACGAACTATAAAGTACTTGATCACAAATACAATTACACAATAATTTTAAATGGTCGGACCAGTGTCCAAACAAGTGACAATGATGACATGACATTTGCTCCCATGTAAGTGGTTTATTTGTTTCTACTTACTTTAGTTGCAATTTAGCTATTTACAATTTCATTATGTTTTATTAAAATATATAAGCATCGAGACTATTTCTTTGATTTTTATTAATTTAGCATTTTTTTTTCTCTCTCATTATTATACGACTAATTTAACCAATTAAAGAACACTAATTTAAAAATACGCATTGGGCATTGGTTTAATCACGCAACGCGCGTGTGATAACTAGTATGGTAATACAATTCCTATTCGTAGTACAATTGTTCATTAAAACATGGTAATCTATACTATTAATAAAAACAAAAATCCTCAATTTTAACTTCCAACAAAAAACACTCCTATACAATTAAAGTTTACGTAATATTGTAAAATATGGTAATAAAATTCCTATTCGTACTACAATTGTAAATTAAAATATGGTAATACAATTTTTAATAAAATATATTATTTCCTACTTTCCTATTCGTAATATAATTCTATATTAAAATTACTAATCATAATAATACAGTACATATATTTCCCTGTAATCTATACTATTAATAAAAACAAAATCCTTAATTTTAACTTACCGTCCAAAATACTCCTATACTATTAAGGTTTGCCTAATATTGTAAAATATGGTAATATAGTTCCTATTCGTACTACAACTGTAATTAAAATATTGTAATACAATTCCTAATACAATATATTTTTTCCTACTTTTCTATTCGTAATACAATTCTAGATTAAAGTTACTAATCGTAATAATACAGTACATATATTTCCCTGCAACGTAATTTATACTATCGGTAATTCATAATCTACTATACTAATAAAAGTCAAAGAGAGTTAGGCCTAAAATGGGTAGAAAAAATGGCGGTCAAATTATTTAATCAAATTGATGGTTCAGATGAATTATTTAATCGAATAGATGGTTAAAATAATTCAGATTAATATTATTAATAGAGATTACCTAATTTAACCTTACTTTTATGATTATCCGTTAAGTTTTCCGTTAAGTATTCTCTTCTCCGTTAATATTCCGTTAACTTTTAACTTACCAATTAATTTCTATAAGAAAGGTCTTAGGTTCGAACCTCATCTCAATCAAATTTGACATAATTAGGTTTCTCACTCTATTTTACTCTTATTAAATTAAAATAAATTAGTAGCTACAACAAAAAATGATACATATGTATTTCTTTAATTTAGAATTATGTGTCTACAATATATACCTTTATTTGAAAAAATTATTCATTATCAAAAAATTAAATTAAATAAGAGAAATAATTTCATTAGTCATACTAGTATTTTCGCCCGTGCGTTGCACGGAATGGATTTGTTATAATATTTAAAGAATATTTGGATCAATATACAATTATATATATTATAACATCGAATATTATATAGCGCAATTGATGAAATTGATTGGATCAATTATGTTTTCTGATGTTTTCCTTTGAATTAGAACAAATAATTGTCCAATTACCCGGGCGTGGATAAATTTTTTTTATTATATATTGAGATAATAAAAATAAAGATGAAATTATAAAAAATTCTAATATTGAACGTGTACATTTATTTGATTATAAGATTAGTACAAAAATATTACTCAATTAATTGAATAATATATGACTTGTTTGTCTAAAATTATCTTGAAAAGATCTATAAGTAATATGACTTATATAATTATATTATGNTAATATTATTATTTCATTTATTCAAGTATAGTAATCACCATTTTTTAACTAATAAGTGTGAATTAGTATTGTGCAATTAATGATAAAGATTAATAATAATTGGAATCAACAATCAATGATACAATGACCCATGTTTAGCTTCCAATGCACCATTTTTTATAAAATGAAGAATTGGAATGGTAAAACGAACAATTGGAATGAATAATTGAGGATTTATTCAAGTATAGTAACCACCATTTTTACCAAATTACATAAGCATCCGTAAATGGGGAAGATCAAGATTGCAAATTCTACAATATATAGATGAGCATCCGTAGATTGCTAGTTATTTTGCACAGTACAACTAAAAAGATGGATAGTTAAATAAGGTATTATCATTCAAAATCTTGTAATACAAAGTTACAATACAATGTTTTTCCATTAGAAATTACCAATCAAAGTAATGTGATTAAAATATATAATTATAGAAAACATTTGATTGTTCACTACAATCACTCTGAAAATTGTAATTTTACACACGTGATACGCCCATGGCAAAATTGGCCTAGCTACTTGAAACCTTATCAGCAAAAATTAAAGCATATTGAGCTGTTAAAATCAAATTAAATCACAGTACTACAAAATACTCTATGGAATGCAGACTACACCATAAGGATCTCCAACATGCAGAATGAATCAACTAAAAATTAAATCATACCGCATACCATAACAATTCTACGCGTGTTAAAGTTCGATCTTCGACTTCGTAGAATTACAGATTATAGATCTCTAACTAATAGTGAGAGCACAGATATTGGTACGTTGTGAGAGAAGAGTCATTTCTCATCATTATATAGTGGAGGATAAACATAATATGGAAGATTTTTCAAAAGGAAAGTATAATTAATTTTAATTTTATGTAAATATAGATGATTGACATGTAAAAATTTTACTACAATATTATATAATTTTTTCATTCTAATATAGTTAATTACATGTCAATTATATAAATATATATAGATATATAGATTAATTAATTGATATCAATATCAATCTATATAATATATAAATATTAATATATAACAATATTACCATATCACTAATCACCAATCACCAATCACCAATTAATTATTCTTTTTTAAAATAATCACCAATTAATTAATTAATATTAGTATATATTAATATATTATATATTAATATATTAATATTAAGAATAATACCATATACCATATTATCAATTATCAATTATATATCACCAATCACCCATCACCCATTAATATTAACAATATTACCATATTATCATATTATCATTATCATATATTACCATAATAATATTATAGGATGGATAATTAATAAAATAATAAAATAATAAATAAATAAAATAAATGATTTTACCAAAATACCCCTAAGTTTTGGGGGGAAAATTTGGGAGGAGGAAATTGTTTTTATATATAGTATAGATATAGATTGTCTTTATTTTCTCTCATGCAAAGATTCTTTACATTCAAATTTATCAATTGATATTCATTACATTGTCCATTATCTTATTTTTACAATATCTTGTAATTAAATATCAAAGTTATAGTACAAAATAATGTTATATATTTATTTACCAAGTATTTTATTAATACTATGAAAAAAAATAAAATAATTTGAAGCTAATTATATTAACTACTTGGGGATTGGTTGACAAAGAGAGTACTCAAATAATAACCCAACAAATTGAAGTGAAATCATCACTTTATTTTACTCTTATTCAATTAAATAAATTAGTAGTTAGGCCAAAAAATGATACATATGTATTTTTTTAATTTAATACCATGAAAAAAATAAAAAAAGAATAGTTTGAAACCAATCATATTAACTACTTGGGGGATTTGTTGACACTGAAAGTACTCAAATAACCCATTACCCAGCAAATTGAAGCGAGAAATTAAACTACATTTTAATATCTTTGCAATACATAATATTTTAAATTTTCAAATTTTTATTAATTAATTTAATCTTTTTTTCTTAAACTAGAGATTTCTTTATCCACAAGAACTCATTCAACAATAATGGTTGAACCAAATGAACCCCAAGCAGAACACCTAAAGGAAAGTCCATAGCTCCTATATCATAATCTCATTGCATGACGTTGTCATCTATGCTACCAACAATATCCGAATTGCAAATAACACACTACCACAAAAAGGAAGAGAACAAATAGTAAAGACAAAGACAATGACAATGTTACTCAAAAGAGAATTAAGAACACTTAGAAAAATTCAAATTAAAAGTAGTATTTATTTAGACTATCATTTTTAGACCAAATATTTAGACTATCGATTTTACAAGGTTGCAAACATTTATTTTAGTAATAATTATAATGAATTTTGTATATTATCTTGGATTCATATACTTTGAGTTAGATATTTAAATAAAAAAATTCGATATTCAATTACCCATTTATAAACTTCTCCTATATAATCTTGCATTGATATACTTTCAAATACTCCGTATTTATTTAATTATAAACATTGGGCATTAACCCATTCGCGCAATGCGCGTATAAAACTAGTTTTGAATAAAATACAGACTGTTATTTGACTATTAAAATTGCTCTATAAATACTCTCAAAAGCAAAAAACAATTCTACTATTGAATATTTTCTATTCTTTTTTACTATTTCTCATATTTCCCCTTATTGTTTAGTAATGGAGTCTGTTTTTGTCTCTGTCTCCGACCTATCCTAGGACAATGAAAAACTTTTTAAGGTTATTGTTGATGTGTTGTTATTTGTCCAGAGAATATGAACGCTCTACGATCAACCAACAAACACTCATCAAGTGCTTATTTCATTACTCCCAGGTAAAATTTTTTCTAATATAGTTATACTTACTGAATATCAAAATATAAGTGTATCTAAAGATATCACACGTGCCAAATATTCTTAATATATTATAACAAATCAATTCCGTGCATCGCACAAGTGAAAATGCTATAATAATAATAATAATAATGTAAAGTATTTTTATAAATTTGATATTTATATTTTAGGAAATAACTAACACATAAATATATAACTTCAATATATAATGTGTATATTATTATTATTATTATTATTATTATTATTATTATTATTATTATTGAAGAAGATATGAAAATATATGGTGGATGCATGTGTATGGTAATAATAGTGGAAAATATAACGGAAGTTATAACAGTAATGGTATGTTTGTCCAAAATATTGTATGGTACAACTCTTATAGCATAATAATATATAAAAAATGTAATGGAAAAATGGACATAAATAACACTTAGTAGTTTTTATATATATTTATATTATTAGATTATTATTATGTATATATATTGTATATTTTAAAAAATCATATCTACAATCTACACACACACACACACACACCTATATATATATATATATATATATATATAATCTTAATGGCAAAAACTTGTGTGAGACCGTCTCACCATGAGACGGGTCGGGTCAGGTCGGATCTGGTCAAGATACAAATGTAACACTTATATGCATAAATGTCATACTTATATGCTCAAATGTAATACTAATCAGGAATAAAATTTTTGTTACTTATAAGGGTAAATGTAATACTTTTAAGGAAAAATACAATACTTTTACATTTCGATTTAAAAGTATTACATTTTTTCTCAAAAGTATTATATTTGCCCTTATAAGTAAGGGGCACTTGTCAACATTACTTATTATGAAAAATGTATTATTTTTTCTCTTATAAGTAACAAAAATTGTATTCTTGATTAGTGTTATATTTGAGCATATAAGTATGACATTTGCACATATAAGTATGACATTTGCATGACGCTTTGACTCGACCCGACCCGTCTCACGAACAAGGATCCATGAGACGGTCTCACACAAGTGTGACCCAATCTTAATAAGAGTCAATAAAGTTCGGGTTCTAACGGAAAGAAAAAAATGTTGGTGTAATTATTTACTTAAACGAATGGTTCATATTATTTTGATTTTAGTAATCTTTTATGATTTTCCTTATTTACCCTCTATTATATTATTTTCTTCCCTTAAATAACCTACATCCCGTTAGTATAAACATTAGTAACGGAATATTCCGTTAACTTTTAACTTACCCATTAATTTATATAAGAAAGGTCTTAACTTCGAATCTCATCCCAATTAGAATTGTCATAATTGTTAAACATATACTAAAAATATATTAGAGTATATTATAGTCTTATTAAATTAAATAAATTAGTAGCTACAACAAAAACTAATACATATGCATTTCTTTAATTTATATGTTTACAACGCCTTTATTCAAAAAAAAATATTCATTATCAAAAAATTAAAAAAGAGATTAATTTAATTAGTTATATTTTCTTTATTTTATATATTAAAAATTATTCATTATCAAAAAATTAAAAAAGAGATAAATTTCATTATCTTCAAATTCATTAGGAATAATGCTCAAATTGGCCATTGAACGTAACCTGAAAGTGCAATTAGGCCACTGAACGAAAAAAATGTACAATTAGGCCACTGAACACTTCAAATGCATGCAATTTCACCTGATAACAGGTTACCTTCCATTCCATCAGGTTGCCTGCTTACATGGATGGTTGCACTTTCAGGTTATGCTCAGTGACCAATTTGAACCTTATTCCAATTCATTAATTAATTATATTCACTACATTATTCATTGTCTTCTTTTTACACCATTTTGTAATTAAATATTCTGTATCAATGTTATAATACAAAATAATGTTATATATTTATTACCAAGTATTCTATTAATAACATAGAAAAAAATTTAAAAAAGAAAATAATTTGAAGTCAATCATATTAACTACTTAGGGAGGATTTGTTGACAAAGTTTACATTCAAATAACCCAATAAATTGAAGCGAGAAACTATCCTGTAATATTTTTTGGACTATATCACAGTTGTTCACTTTACATGTAAATCGTATTTCTTTATTAATATGATTTAAAATGTATAAATTTTTATTACCAAAAGTAGTATTTAGTTATACTTTCATTTTTAGACAAATTATTTTGACTATCATTTTTACAAAATTGCAAACATTTATTTTAGTGACAATTATAATCAATCTCTTATATATTTTCTTGCATTCATATATTTTGAATCACCGATTTAAATAAACAAATTCAACATTCAATTGCATATGCTTGAACATCTCCTATATAATCTTGTATTGATATACTTTGAAGTACTTTGAAAAAACTAGTTATAAGAAATATGACATGATAATAATGATATGACAAGTATTATAATTGATGCATTAGTAAATATGATTTAAAAGTATCCTAATATGGAAAATAAATTCCTATTTGTGTATTGACAAATTTTATTACGAAATACTTATTTAAAGAATAAAATATTAGGTAAGAAAATTATAATTAAAAAAGGAAACCCAAAAATACCAATCTTTTCCAGTCCCTTAAAAATCTCACTCAAAGCTCACTACGGTCAACACCATATCTCTTCCTTACTTAACCTGTTAAACCCAAATACCAGGAAGCTTCTTACCCATTTGAAATTACACTTTTATCCCTCAACCCCAAAACCCCTTATTATCCCATTTGACCCTTCCACAGCTGCACATTTCCCTTTGGATCATCATTCCTTGGTGATCAAGCCTCTCAATTCTTCATTACTTTTCAAATTATTCTCCGATTTCTATACGTAAATTGATCGGTTTTCGGAAAAACCGTGGCTTTGAAAACATGGTTATGGCTAAAGAGGGTTTATCTGACCAGAGGTTGCCGCCGGGGTTTAGGTTCCACCCGACGGACGAGGAGCTGGTCCTGTATTACTTGAAGAGGAAGATCTGCCGGCGGCGAATTCTCACCGATGTTATCGGCGAAACTGACGTCTACAAGTGGGATCCGGATGATTTGCCTGGTATTTTTTCCACGCTATTGATTTTGCTTTATCATTAGGGTTTTGCTTGGCCCCTATGTATTTGTGTGTTGATTGTGGGTTTTCTTTCTGATGTTTCTTTGATTATTTTTGTGGAGGATAGCGGCATAATGAGGTGTTTGATGACGTCTTGCACTATTTGAAAGTTTATCTTTTGAGTTTTTATCCATTTTCTTTTTATTGTTATTCGGCTTAGTTTATCTTTTTGGATTTGCGTGATTTGAATCTTTTTTATATTCGCTCTACCTATGTGTTTAATTGCTGGTTAAGACAAATGAAAAAATATTGTTTTGAACCGATCCTTGTTGAATATTCCTGTGGTTGTGGTTCTGTTTTATTGGGGATCATATGTGGTTGATTTGTATTGGGCATCTTAAATGTGTGCTTTTGGTTGATTTATTTGGATTTATTGAACAACTTTTTTGAAGTGATGCTAATTGTGATTTTATTTGATTTGTTTTAAAGTACTAAGTTGAAATGTGAAATACTCTGTATGAATGTATTGTTGAATTGTTATCTAATTCATTAAAGCAAGAGTCAAACAACTATCAAGTTATTACCTAACTTTAAAGTATGTGATTTCATTTCTGTATGTATTCTGAGTAACCATGCATGAGTTAAAAACTTTATATGGCTTTCTAGAAAACATTCTCCTTTTGGGTTGATTTGTGTCTAACATCAAGCCATACTCCTGTATAACCATTGATAGCCTTTCCAACTTTAATTGTTTGATAATGTTTTTTTTTAAATTTTTGGCAATTTGATTGACTGTGTTTTTGCAAATTTTGAAATGCAGAGCTATCTAAGTTGAAGACTGGGGACCGACAATGGTTCTTCTTTAGCCCCAGAGATCGAAAATATCCGAATAGTGGCAGAACAAACAGAGCAACCAAACATGGCTACTGGAAGGCAACTGGAAAGGACCGTACTATTACATGTAATTCTCGTGATGTTGGTGTTAAGAAAACCCTAGTCTTCTATAAAGGACGTGCACCTACTGGGGAACGAACTGATTGGGTGATGCATGAGTATACTATGGATGAAATGGAATTGTCAAGATGCCAATCTGC
Organism: Ipomoea triloba; assembly: GCF_003576645.1. NCBI lineage: Eukaryota > Viridiplantae > Streptophyta > Magnoliopsida > Solanales > Convolvulaceae > Ipomoea > Ipomoea triloba. The sequence continues at coordinate 19,696,884 of NC_044920.1, forward strand.
ACAGGATTATTATGCACTGTACAAGGTGTTTAAGAAGAGTGGACCTGGGCCCAAAAATGGGGAGCAATATGGTGCACCGTTTAATGAAGAGGATTGGGCTGATGATGAATGCGTTGGAACTAATCTACATGTTGAGCAGGAAAAATCTGGGAAGAATGTAAGTGATGTTGGGCTTATTGATGATCCAAAACCTAATGATGTGTTGCCTCCCCCGATAGATGGTCTTGAGGAATTCCTGAAGCATATTGCAGATGAACCTTCACTTACAGAATTGCTTCCCGTTGATAATAGTTATGTGGACAAGCTGGTTGGTAACGAGGATACTGCAAGTGTTCTGCTGGATCACGCTGCAGGGGAGGTTTATTTGCCAGTGCAAACTGCTACTCTTTTTTCTGTCCCACCACTGCATAATGAGCAAGACAACTTCGATTCGATACATTCAGGGACATTGCAGCCACAATTTCATGAAGCAACTGAGGTCGCATCTGCTCCTGTAAGTGAAAGGAACCCTAAAGTAGTGGAAGAGGACTTCCTTGAAGATTTTCTGGAGATGAATGACCTTGATGGTCCAGAACTCAGTGTTAACCAGAACTTTGATAAGCCAGCGGAGAACCTGGGGAGCCAGCAGTTCGTTGATTTTGATGATGGACTGAATGAATTCGAGCTCTACCAAGATGCAGCTATGTTCCTTCATGATATGGGGGCTATTGGAGTGGGTCAAGGTGCTGAACAAGCTGCAAATCATGTGGCAAATGGCATTATAAACCCACTCTCTACTGATTTTGGTGATCAAATGATTAACAACCAGCAGTCGTATTTGAATGAGGGTAATGAATTCAACCACCAGTTATGGAGCCATGATCTAAGGTGTAGCACAGTGAACCCGACTGAAGCAAGTCAGAATGCCAACCTTCCATTGACTTCAGGTACAGAAATTGTTGCAGACAACAAATATAACTATTGGGTTGCTTGATTGTAGCAATGACTGATTTTTTTTAAAAACGTTAAATGCAAACTGTTTATGCCTTGGCTAACTTTATGAGGGGCTCTTAGACAGATGGATGATATGAAACTCCATGTCATCCTTCCAAATGGCGAGAACTCTTTTGCCCAAATGGAAATGGGGGAGTTTGAGCCAGCTTCAAGAGCTCAAGAGGAGCTCTACTGCTAATATACATTGCAAGATATCGTTTGCTAATTTTACCGAGTTTTGGTGTGTATAGGTGTGGTTTATGGTAATCATTTGGAGAATCATCCTGTGGGAGCGAATTTGAATCAGAATAATATACAGGATGATGCTACAAATTCAAGCTTCTCTTCCGCTCTATGGGCCTTTATGGAATCTATACCAGCCACTCCTGCTTCAGCTGCAGAAAGTGTTCTGGTGAACAAGGCCTTTGAGCGAATGTCTAGCTTCAGAAGACTAAGATTAAATGCCCGAAACGTTAAAGTTGCTTCAGGTAATACCTCTGCAACTTCAAGGCGTTCCGGCAAGTCTAAAAATGGATTATATAGATTAATTTGTTTTTCTTTACTTGGAGTGTCGTGTGCTATCTTATGGATTTTCATAGGAGCCTCATAGTTGCAGGGAGAAACTCTTGCCTTTACTTTGGCATCTTAATGAAATCAAGGGAAATCAATATAGTTTACAAATAAAATCTCACTCAAGTAGTCAAGTTTAGGGTAACAGAAGTTACCATTACCTCGGAATGGTAACTTTTTTTTTTTTTTTTCCATGACACTATAAGTCTTGCAGCCTTTTATTTTTACACCTTTGCTGAATTTATGGTAAGTTTTTTAATTTTAAAATTTCATTTTAATTACACTAGGTAACAACTCCATAGTAAAATTAGATAAAGTTAAATAAAGAATTGTGTATTTTTCATATGCATTATAATTAATTTTGAAAAAGGTTCCTGCCTGATATCTCAAGAAATCAGAGGAGTTTAATGCTCCCCTTCTAGATTTTGATAGCTAAGAAGGTTGAAATAGTTCGATTGCTTTAATACTCATATCATTAAAAATTTTGCAATTTTATAGTGAATTGTTTTAATTGTAATCCATTTAAACAACCTAAGAGAGGGGTGACCCCTTTCCTAAACATGCCCTTTTTGGTACTTGTATCAGTTGCATATTACTCAATCTGTCCTATTATATTTGTGTTAGTTACTATTTATTTGTCAAACTAACTTTTTTTTCTTCTTTACTTATTTCTATTAACATTTTTTTAATAATTTTTTAATTTGATTTTTTGTTTAATAGTATTTTGATGTAATTTCTAAATATATAAGTTTTACATACTAATTTTGAAGTTAATATTATAAAAAATTAAATTGTAAATAACTTCCGTCAAAGTTTCGTTAACAAAACTTGTCCCATTTTCCCGACAAATAAAATGCGATGTAGGAAGTATTTTTGCTTTTATAGATTAGATAAGAAATAGAATAGCGATTTGTTGGTTAACGGAAAATAATTTTTAGAAAAACAGAAAGTCTATTTCACAAAGAAAATTTATTATTTACCACGAATTAGTTTTAACTATGCATAAATTAGATGATTCCACTCTAAAATAATGAGATAAGAATCATATTATTAGATAATTTCCTGGCTGAGATGATGTATGAATGAATGTGTGGATAGTTCAATTAAAATTGCTCAGACTTTAAACAAGCATGGTCAAATCCTCTTTTATGCAAACCTCCCTCCCACACGAACACAAATAAGGTTTTCGAAAAAAAAAAAGAAAAGAATTGTCCAACCTAATATATTATATGATACGTATATATATGCACCAAAAAGTCCATAAGGACCATAACCGGTTTTCGAAAAAAAAAAAGAATTGTCCAACCTAATATATTATATTATACGTATATATATGCACCAAAAAGTCCATAAGGACCATAACCATTGTTTACCCAGCAATTATCATTAAATAAATAATTGTCACTTGCCATTTTTAAATAAAACAATTGGTGACTATTTTTCATTAACAAGATAGCCATGATTTGTCTAGATATAGAAATTGAGGTCCATATATGGATGTAAGGTAGCCTTGATTGCTTTCGCCTAGCCTGCGGGCCAGCTAGGGGGCGGGGTAGGAGATATTCCACTCTCCTTCATTACTGTAAATAGCAGACTAGCAAGGTGTTAATCCGAGTCTATAATAGAGATATGCCAATTTTTCAACAATTTCTTTTTGTGCTTGCTCTCTTTCAATTCTCCTCCTTTTTTGCCCTTTCTTAGTCTCTTCATCTCTTTGCCTTTGCCTTTCAATTTCTTCATTGCGAGTGGAAATATAGTCATGTTTGTGTTTCGCATCCCACTTTTTTGTGAAAGGAGACAAGTTGTCAGCTATAAATTTTTCACCAATGTCTTATATGGAATATATATATGGAACAATTGCACCTCCAAGGGTAATGGTGGTCTCTCCTCCATACGAAACTGCTTTTTTCTTGCCTTTGCCTTCCCCCTTTTGCTACTCCTTTAATCAAAGATACAACTTCAGTAGCGGAGTTTATCTTCCCATCATACAAGCTTTTAACTGTTTGAAATTCTCGTAACCATCCGGCCATTACTTATCAATTGTTCAACCTACTTAACCATTCGATTGTTTGGTAACTATTCGGCCATTTCTTAATAACCATTAAACCTTCTTAACCATTCGTAACAGATAAGTCGACCCTTATCATCTCTTCGATCTCTTCCAACCATTTAAATAAACAACATCACGTATTTTGACAATTCGAACCACTATTCGAAGGTAATCCTTAACCTCTTGAATTTTCTTAACTCTTCGAATGAATTATCAATTTAACTCAATCATCCCAAGTTTATGCCTTAGCAATGAAAATTTGCTTTCACTCAGAGGTTTTGTTAAATCTACAAGCTGATAATATGTTTTGACATATTCTAACACAATATCATTCTTCTCAACATGATCTCGGATAAAGTGATATTTTATGTCAATGTTCTTAGTCCTTGAGTGTAGCACAAGATTATGAGTTATGGCTATAGCACTAGTGTTACCACAGTTAATGCAAATTTCTTTGGCTTCTACACCATAATCTTTGAGTTGTTTTATCCAAAGTACTTGTGCACAACAACTTCCAGTTGCTACATATTTAGCTTCAATAGTGCTCGTTGCTATCAAATTCTGCTTCTTACTAAACCATGAAATGAGCCTTCCACCTAACCTACTCTTGCGATCTATCTTGCATACAACGAAATTTGTGTCCGAATAGCTAATTAGTTCGAATAATCCACATTTCGAATATCAAAGCCCAACACTTTGTGTACCCTTGAGGTATCTTATGATCTTCTTGGTTGCTGTTAGATGACTCTCTTTCTGATTAGACTGAAATCTTGCACACACACCTATTGAAAAAGAAATATCTGGCTTACTAGTTGTGAGATATAACAATGAGTCAATAATTCCTCTATATTTCACTTGTCAACTTCTTTGCCTTCATTGTCAACATCCATGTGCAAGGAAGTATTCATTGGAATCTTGACTGATGATTTTTCATCAACACTAAATTTCTTGATTAAATCCTTTGTGTACTTAGCTGGGTTGATAAAAATTACTTCCTTGTTTTGCTTAACTTGTAATGCTAAGAAATAGTTAAGTTCTCCCATCATACTCATTTCAAACTTACTCTTGATTAACTTGGAGAACTTCTCACACAAAAACGGATTGATGCTTCAAAAAATTATGTCATCAACACAAGTTTAAACTAAAAGAATGTGCTCACCATCTTTGATTCAGAATAGGGTTTTATCAACTTGACCTTTCGTGAATCCAAAATTAATTAGAAAGCACGAGAGGATGTCATGCCAAGCTATTGGCGCTTGTTTCACTCACAAGGCATTTTTCAGTTTGTAGATATTATCCTCACCCATATTCACTACAAATCCTAGAAGTTGTTCAACGTAGAGTTCTTCCTCTAATAAGCCATTTAGAAATGTACTTTTTACATCCATTTGGAACACCATGAAGTCTTTGTGAGCTAACAAGGCTAAGAAAATCCTTATAGTTTCCAATCTAGCCATTGGAGTGAAGGTTTCATCAAAATCAATACCTTTCTATTGGCAATAGCCCTTTGGAACTAATCAAGCCTTATTCCTAACAATGATTCCTCATTCATCCATCTTGTTTCTAAAAACCCACTTCGTCCCAGTAACATTTTGGTGCAAAGGTCTAGGAACCAGCTCTCATACATCATTCATTTCAAACCGATAGAGCTCTTCTTGCATAGCTTGAACCCAGTCTGGATTTGTTAGAGCTTCCTCAACCATTTTGGGCTCAATTTGTGAAAGAAAACATGCCATCATGCTTTCTTGAATGGATGATCTTATTCTTTCGCCATCTCTAATATCTACAATTACTTGATCTTGAGGATGATCCCTAAAACACCTCAGATATGTTTGAAAATATGTTGGAGTAGCGTTTTCATCTATTACATGAACATTTGAAGGTGTAGCTTCATCTTCATCTGATTCTTCGAGTAGTGCTTAATGGCCAGACATCTAAAATAGTGATATATTGACTATTCGTTGTTGACTACTCGGTCTAACTATTTGCTGCTAACCTCTCGAATCAACTAATTAGAAACAACTCTTCGAACTGACTAATCTATTGCTTAAATATCTAACTTTTCAACTCCTTTAGTTAGATCATCTATTGCTCGACTAATGTGTATTTCATCAAACACCACATGAATTGACTTATCTACTACCATTGTTCTTTTGTTTAGCACTCTGAAAGCCTTACTAGTAGCAGAATATACAAGAAATCATCTTTCGTTAGCTCTTTCATAAAATGCCTTAAGATTTGACTTTCCGTTGTTGTGAATGAAGCACTTGCTACCAAATATGTGAAAGTAGCTCACAACTGGTTTCTTGCCTTCCATAGTTTGTAGGGTGTTTTCCCATGAACTTTGTGAACTAAGGACCTACTTTGGGTGTAACATGCTATGTTAACAGCTTCAACCCAAAATCTTTTAAGCAATCTAGAAAGTGAAACCAGTGACTTTACGGCTTCCTTAAGTGTTGGGTTTCTTCTTTCAGCGATTCCATTTTGTTGAGGCGTCCTTGCTGTGGAAAGTTGATGAAAAATGTCATTCTGACCACAAATTCCTTAATCACCTTATTAACAAATTCTTTTCCTTGATCTGATTGAATTTTGACAATGGTTGATTCTTTTTTTTTTTTTTTTCATTTTGTAGTTGCTTCAACAATTCGGCCAACAACTTCTTGATCTTGTTCTTTTTCTTCAAGAACATCGTCCAAGTACACCTAGTGTAGTTATCTACTACTAAAGTATATTTTCTTCCACTTAAGCTCACTGGATTAACTGGTCCAAATAAATTCATATGGAGTAGACTTAAAGGTCTAGATGATGATTCCATTGATTTGGACTTGAATGAGGATTTGATTTGCTTCCACTTTTGATAGGCTTCACAAACCCTATCCTTGTTGTAAACCATGTTAGGTAATCTTTCTACAGTAACTATGAACAGATACTATTTTGTAATAGAGTCAGTAGTACTAAAAAAAAAAGGTAATCTTTCTACCAACTCCTTTCTTAATTACTAGCTTGTTGATTGCTTTGAAATTGAGATGCTTAAGCTTGTTGTGTTATTCCCAACTTACATCTGATTTGGTCTTAGCTACTAAACATACCATTGGTTTGGCGGTCTGCCAATCAACAACATACATGTTCTTTCTCCTCCTTGTTGAAAGAGCATTCTCTATTGTTTCTTCGTTCTTCACATAGCATCCATCCTTTGTGAACTACGCTTTATATTATTTGTCACAAAACTGACTTGTGGATAATAGGTTGAACTTGAGTCTTTCTACATAAGCAACTTTCTTGATGATTAAACCATTCTTCACAACTTCTCTCATTCCTTTGGTTTTCCTACGGGTTTCATTTCCTGCGAATACTACTCGTGGTCCATTGACTTCTTGAATGCTAACTAGATTTTTTGCATTTCCAGTCATGTGCCTTGAGTAGCCACTGTCAATGTACCAAATTTCCTTACAGCCATGAAATCAAATATTATATTGATTTAGGTAGTCATACCTTCTTGGATCCTTGGGAGTTAGTGAGTCTAGGCATACCTCGAAACTTTGGTCTCACCGTTCCAAGACTAGGCGAATTATAGTCATTAAAGATAAGATAATAAGCATTCTCATAATTAAAAGGGATGTTTTGAAATTTCTTGGGTCTTTTAGGTACGTACATTTTTTCAACTTGTGGCTAAGACACATTGTTATGCACTCTAGAATGAGATTGTTGCCTTAGTCTATGAAACCTCTCAAATCTTTCTTTTGACATAGGTTCATACATGGACCATTAGCTAATCTGCATCACAAGAAAATAGCCTTCCGGCACCCCTAATTGGTTTTCTAGTAAACCTCTGGGTTTTCTGAACCTTTCGTGTTGACTTCTCAAGAACTTATTTGGTTGCCTTCTCGAGTTATTACCCTTCGAGTAGTTATTTGGTTTAGCTCTTGGAAAGTTACTCTTCGATGGCTGACTTTTTGTAGGTTGACCATTCGTTCTAGTACTACTTGGTCTATTCCATATAGTCCTTTGAGTACTTCTCGGGTTATCATTCGAATTGTTACTTCTCTAAGGTTCCACAACCTTTCGAGTAGTTTGACCATTCGGTTGACTATTCGTTTGTGATGCTTTACCTTTATCAACTATTTTTCGTGGTTCAGACAAACTATCTTGACCTTTAACAAACACATAATTTTAACCTCCATTGGTTGAAGGATCTGTTGGCTTGGTCAACTTTAGATATAAGGGAGAGCTAGAGTCAGAGCCAATTTCTATTTTGCTACCAAGTGGTCTTTGCACATTTACCATTTTATCCATTATTTTGGATAAATTGGCGAAAGGAGCTATGACCTCACTCAAATTATGAGGCTCGCACTTCTCTTGCTTTACACTCTTCCTTAAGTTAGATAATTTGAGATTCGAATTGACTGAGTTTTCATTTTAGAATTTTTAGCAATTATGCTTTTGAAATTCTCACGTTTAACCATGAGTCAATTAGTTTCCTCCTTAAGTTTGATTTGAGAGTTTTTTACATTCTTGAAATCCTTCATCAATGATGTTTGTGGTATATGGGGTGAGGTGAATGTGGTATGGAAGGGTGTTAAAACGAAGAGTCAAGACTCCTCGAGTGTCGTGTCTCTCAAGGATGGCGAATGGGAACCGAATTAGTGTGTTGGCATTTGAGAGGTTGAAAGGTAAGAGTTATAGGAATGGCTAAGGGTAGGGTTCATTTGTAAGAAGGTAGAAAGGTTGATAGGAGTTGTGTAAAATAAATGGAAAGGCGGAGAATGGGGCTTTAGGTTTCTCTATGTGGTCTATCTTTGTATGGACTTGCGAGCAAAGATGTGGAATAGACTAGGGAGTTCGTGGCACTTTTACCAAGTGGCGTCACACTTTGGACTCCCACATCCTCATTCGGTTGAGGCATTTCATCAAACACTTTGTCTACCACTCCTCTTGGATCTCGTCCTTTTGGACTAAGAGCGGAGATGTTGGTGAGTTAGACTCGTGAGTGGCCGCTATCGCGCACACACTCACTTCCTTTGGGTTTGCTACCTAATGTGGCCACAATAGGCACAAAGCTTGAAGAACATCATCCACACAAGTTCATCATCCAACAATCAAGAAACTCACAATTCAACTAGCAATAATATCAAACATCCACATAGATTAACCTTGGGGCCACCAATCCCCCATCTAATCTACTCTAACATGCTAAAGAAACAAGAAAAATAAAGGAAATCTCAAAGAAAAAAATATTAGATTAGGAATTGGAGAGAATAGTTACCACCCTCAAGAAGGGGATCTTTACACTTTTGTTCTTGAAATTCCAATCTTCATCCTTGCCCTTGGATCTAATCTAGCCTAGAAGAAAAGGAATTTTCCCCCAAGAGGGGAGAAAACCCTCTACAATTTCAGATCTATCCTATTCTAAATTGTCTCTCTCTAGGTTTAGGGCAAAAGGGATTTATATAGGTGACAAGAGGGAACAAATTTCCCAAAATGGCCCTTGGCCCGACCACGCATGCCACCACGCGTGGTGGTGGGCGTGGATGGTTACTGGAAATATTCCACGCCCAGCCACACGCGTGTGAGGCTGCGTGGGACGATACTGCATTGCGTCTTCGTTTGTCTTTTACTCTATTTTAGCCTCAAATCCCTCTCCAACCTGTAAAATACCTAAAAACTTTTCCTAGGAATGATGTTAGAAGATTTTGATCACATCTGAGCTAAAACGCATGCAATTGTTATGATTGGATGGCAAAACGTTACACTTCTAATCCATTTTAGACCCTATTTAAGTACCATTCTTGGTGCTTATCAATCAATTTGAGAACTGAATCCATAAAATCCTCACATAAACTGGAATTAGAACTACAATAAGATGAAGATTGAGAATTAACCTCATCTTCTTTGACCATTAGACACAATTTTTCATTTGATTGTTTTTCCACGAATAGGCAAATAAGCCCATTTTCATATCCCGAGTCTTCACTTTCATCACTTGAGTTGGATGACTCTGACTGGTCGGGCTTGTCAATCACAAGTGCCTTTCTTCGACAATCACTCCTTGGATTACTCTCGAGTTACTTTTCGATGTTCTGCCACTTGTCTCTCCAGGAGTGTTCCTTAATGTTTTGATTGGAGTTCTTGAGATCACTTTAGTGCTTGCTTACAACTGGATATGGACATTTAGTTTATAGTGCACTGGTTTCCTACAATTATAACAAATATTTTGGTCTTTGGAGGATTGCGTTCACTCTTCTCCAAGCACTCCTTGTTACTCTGCCTCTTTCTACTTCACAAGTAGAGATACAAAGATTGTCAATAAAATAGTGCTGATCCTCCAACTTCTTGTAGACTTGGTCTTTGAAACTTGACTTCTCGTTGCAAAATATTCGAGCTAGATCTTTGAACTTGAAGCTCTTTTCTCTTCTCTCACTGGTCACTATTTTCTTAGCACTTAGATCGCTTGAACACTTGATAACTTTTTTCTTGATTGACCAACACCTTATTTAGTCTTGATAGAAGGTATTTATAGTGTTGTTTGAAATAAATTCGTTGGAGGGAGATAAATTTCATACATCTCTTAACCTTTGGTTATTGACTAGTGGACAATATGAAATGTTGCTTTATGTCAGATTTTCTAGCTAGCTGTTTGACACGCCTTTACCTGCTCCATTGTACTTTTTGCTCTACAACTTTTGTTTAGGCTTTTAAGGAAAAGCTATCTTGGAATGTGTACTTAGGGCTCTTTTTGTCTTGGTAATATTTCGCATAAATTACTAACTTTTAAGGTTACGAATTGTTTACTCAAAGAATATCTCGAACAGTTTTTTTTCGAGTAGTCAACTCTTACCATTCGAGTTAACGCTTCGAATCTTAAGCATTTATAAACTTTCGTTCGAATAGTTGTCCTTACTATTTGACACACTACAAATACTTACTACTTCGACAAGGTTGGCCCTTCCACTCTTCGGCCATTGTTACCTACCGGTCTTCAATTCTTCTGTTAAGAATAAAATTATAATAGTTTTGATGAGCCAAATTGTATATTTAGAAATCCCCTATTTTGTTTTTAGAGTGTAGAGAGTTGACACGGAAGTCAAGTTTATGACATTAGATTGGTTCGAAGTTTTGTATTATTGTGTCCATTATGTCATGAGACTTGTAATTCGTTTGCTTCCACTATACACATGAGTATGTGTGATCAGATGGACAAGATCTAGGTTATTTATGTTAAAAGGCTTGAGTTTGAATCCCATGGAGAACATTTTAGCCTTTGAAGACTAAAGAATGGAGCTAGTTTGCCTCGCCTTGGTCAAGGGAGGAACTTATGGAGCTAGTTGTGGAGCAAGTAGCTAGTCAAGGTCAAGAACTCTACACCATACACTACTAGTCAAGGTCACCTACACTACACAATGCAAAGAAGAAGTCAAGGTGGAGAACTCTACACCATACACGAGGAAGCTTGGAAACACTATCTCTACACCATACACTACACAATGCAAAGAAGGAACAAATATATTACCTTTGTGATATTAACCAAATGAGTTGAAATGGAGCTTTTGTTGAAGGCTTGAGTATATTACCAACTGTTCTAGCGTTTAAATCCCATAAGTAACATTTTGGAGTCTATAGACTAAGCTTGGGAGGCTTGAGTATATTACCAACTGTTCTAGCGTTTAAATCCCATAAGTAACATTTTGGAGTCTATAGACTAAGCTTGGGAGCTAGTTGACACGGCTAAACCTTTTGGAGTTTGGAGCTACTCTTGGTCAATAGAGTAACCTATAGAGGAAGTCAAATTGTCAAAGGGAGCTACTTGGAGAGTAATTTTTGAAGACTTTGGCAAAGACGCAAAGACTCATGAGCGTGATCCGTACTACATTTATACACGCGTGAAAGATATTTTAGAGCATGTTATGGAGCAACATCAAGTGGAACTTACACTTAGCCATTTTTCAAGTTCCATATACATTTTTGAAGGTCCAGTACGTGAAGCCATGAGCCATATGAAATTTGAAGATGGTGATTTTTTGAAGATCATTGTTTATACTCAAGCAATAATCACCCGTAAAATATTTTGAAAGATCAACTTGCCAAGATCAAATCAAGAATGCAACAAAGTCAAAAATATCAAGCTCTGAAGAATACAGAAGTCCATAATATCAAGCTGAGAAGGCAACAAAGTAAAAAATTGGAGGCTACAAGTTTCAAGGATCAATCAAGCCGAACTAGAAGACTTTGTGAGCAATTTGCAGAGGTAATTTTTCAAAAATTACCAGCGGCATTAAAAGTTGCAGATCAAATTGGCAAAGTTATCAGATCAACGGTATGATCATTAAATGAAGAGGTATGACCATCAAGATCAAATTGGCATGACCAATCAGATCAAGTGAACGTTCAAAATTCGAATGTTCACAACGGGCAAATAATTCTTCGAATTATAAAAAGCCCAAGAAGACTTGAGGATGAATACATGAACATGTGAGAAAAAGCATATGGTGACAAGAAGTGCAAAACATCAAGAAGTACAAGTTCTAAGTACTGAATAGAAAAGATTCAAGTCTGAGAGGAAGAAATTTTTATTTCTTATAAAAACATCTCTACTGTGTGTAGAAAGGAGTGTAGCTTTGTGAAAGACACTTGGTTGTAGCGTAGTTTTGTGCGAGCCGCTCGGGAGCTTAGCTTTGTGCAAGGAGCTTGTGGTTGAGTGTAGCTTTGTGCGAGACACTCGGAAAGTGCTTGTGTAGCACTAGTGTTTCACTATTTGTATTTGGGTGAACGAGATAGTGGAATTCCCTCCTTGGAGTGAAAGGAGAAGAGTGGACTAGGAGGATTACACCACCTCTGAACCACTATAAATCTTTGCCTCTCTTTACTTTACAACACTTTACTTCATTTACATACTTTGTATGTTTGACTCACTAACCCATTTCGTACTATGTTGATCTATTCATCTGGGTTTGTGTGTTTCCACGTTCGCATGTGCTTCAAACTTTGCATACATATTCTTTGAGCTATTTTAAGACATTCCAACGTGTTGCATGCGAGTTATCTCTTCAGTTTTACGCAGTTTTATTTTATAGCACTTTACAGTACGATATTTCACTGTGCATTTCAAGTTGAATTTATTCACTTGAAATTACTTTTGTTTAAGTGTTATAAAGTTTTTAATTGTTAGAAAAGTCTATTCACCCCCCCCCCTAGACTTTTCACCACCCAATCCGGATCAACATCTTCTACACTACGACTTGAACTCTTCATAGCATTCATTCTTCGTAACTCCTCTTCTAGTAGAATTGCTTGTAGTTTAGTTGCCTATCCAAAGTGTAACGATTCGAGTTACAATTTGGACTCCTTAGAACTATTCGAATTGAATGAAAATTCCTTAGTCTAAAAAAGTAAAACAAATTGGCGGCTAAATTTCCTAAGTCTTTTGGTATGTTTAAAATCTAATTTACACTTGTTCCTAACACTTTTTTTTTTAAAAAAAATAAATTAAAAAAGAAAAGAAAAGAAGAAGAAATAGTGCCATTCAACATATCCACCTAAGAATCAAATGCATATATGTTAGCCTAATTAGCTCTACATGAGCGGTAAAAGTCTAAATAGGTAATATTAAGATCCAATTGCAAAATTTTATTTATTGAGTTAATATCGTCTGGGTCCTCCGAGTATAATGATTTTGCCACGTTTAGACCTAAATTTCAAAATGACCACCCGTAATCTTTCGACTTTCAAATTGTTACCATTCGTGGTCTAAGTTAACCAGCTATGGTCCTGCAACTATCAATTTTTAACCAGCCGTAGTCCTTCCATGAGGAGCATAGCTGGTTAAATTTTGAAAGTCCTTCCATGTGTAGTTAACTTGGACTATGAATGGTAACAATTTGAATGTGGAAAGACCACGGGTAGTCAATTTGAAAGTTTGGGACTAAACGTGATAAAATTACTATACTCAGAGGACCTATATGACATTAAAAGGGCTTCATTTGAAATTTTTTCAGTTAAGCTAGGGACTAATTTGAAAATAAAAATTTGTTTTTACTTGTTTTATTTTGTTTTTTAATAGATACTTCTTTCTTATTTATTTATTACATTTTGTGACTTGTGAGAAGAGTAAAAATATGGATACAAAAAGTAGCTTTTTGAGTGGGGCAAAAAGTAGTACCAAAAAGTAGCTTCCATTGTAGTAAGCCTCAAGCAACCTAACTTAATTAAGCTAAGGCTCGTGCCTCGTGCCACCGTGAGCGCCTCATCACGTGGGTTCGACGACCTCCACATTAAACGGCGATCGCATCCTAGCTTGTATAACAATGCTTTATGCATGCAACTTGTACCGTGTGAATATCCGATCGCCCGATCCCCGCCACATATCTTACCAAGAGAACAAACATTCACCGATTTAAACTTAATTTAATTTAACGACAAGTAGTTGTTTACCCCATGCAAAATAATAATAATAATAATAATAATAATAATAATAATAATAATAATAATAAATTAATAATAATAATATCGATATGCATTGAATTGACTAACGCCCAGATAATAGAGAAAAATATATATCATGCATTTTCAATTTTTTTTTTTATTATTACTATCAAGGACAACCAAAAATACTATATATTCTAGAGCAGACAAAAGTTAAATTTATTCGCGATTAAAAAAATATTAATAGCCAATGATGAAATATCATTAATCGAATAAAACGATTCAGATAGAAAAAGTATTATAAATCGCACATTATCTATATATATAGCATTGATATGACATTCATATTTTTTTTAATTGGATTAGGTTCAAGTTATAATAAATTGATTTGTATTGAATACTATAACACGCCAAAAACCTTGTGGTCTAGTACGTGGTACCCGGTTGCACTCCCATATAAAATGGGTGGGTCCAAACTTCTTGACTCTTTGTGTTTCAGTAGATTGAGAAGTGCATTGTAACATAGTTAGTAATACTGAAAAAAAAATACTATAACACATAATATAATAATACTATATCATATAAATATATTATTAACTAATTTCTAGGTGATTGGTCAATAAGAATATAACATTTTATTTTTAATAATAGCATGTCAAAGAATATAATGTACATTAAATAATAATGTTAGTAAAAAGAAATAGTTTTTTTTTATAAATGTTATTGGTGGGAGCACACAAAACAATGTATTTTCGTAAATTGTCAATTGCGATATGAAAGTCGGTGGTAAATCTTAATTGGCGGCCTAGCATCATTCAAACCTAGACTAGGCTTGCCAAATATGATTATTAGCTAGGACGGTGAAGATGATCCGTTAATTAATCATGTATAATCAAGATTAATTTACCTTAATCATATATTTTAACTTGTGGGACTAAGTGCATACACATTCTGAAAATGAGGGGTGATCTTGTAATCAAACGACTTTTTTTACATAGCTAAAATTGGTCTACATAGTTAGAGCTTCCAACATTCATGTTTATATTATGGGAAAATCTTCTATGACATCTGTAAGACTGGTCAAACTTTTTTTTTTTCTTAATAAATATTACATGTTTTTCATAATTATTACAATTTTTTATAAGTAATTTTTCAAACTATAATATTATATTTTGATATAAAAATATTACATCTTTCGTAAAAATATAACATTTTTTCTCATAAGTATTACTTTTTTTTTTTTCATAAGTAACAATTAATCAATTTATCCATGATTAGTATTACGTTCTTTTTTCATAAAGTTGTTCAACCCCTTAATATGACATTTTAATTCAAAAGTATTACAATTTTCCTTATGAGTAACAAACAATTTATTTCTGATTAGTAATACATTTTCAAGCATAAATATTACCTTTACATTTTGACTACTCAACCAATCTCACGGTCTCATAGAAAACTAACCCTTATATTATTGCTAAAAGACATATACAAATTGTTAGAGATACTAGATATATGTGTGGCTCCTGTTAGTTTGACTAGGTTGTAACTACTAATCTATGGTATAGGTTAGGCTTTCCTATTACGTTGTATTATCTATACTCTCATTGGATTGAATCAATAACAGACTTTACATATTCACTTGGTATCAGAGAGCGATAAGTTTCCCTCTTTCTCTCCACACCACACCATGTCGACTCACTCCTCTGAACGCACAGTCACTGCCGCCACCCCTCTGGCTCCGGCCACCCCAAAACCCGCTGACATCGGCACACCACTTTGTGTCGATTAAGCTCACCTCGCAAAATTATCTGTTTTGGCGCACTTAGTTGGTGCCGTTTCTTCGCGGCCAAGGGCTACTGGGGTACGTCAATGGTGATATGCCATGTCCGGTCGCCGTCCTTAACACTGTCACCACCGGCGAAGGCGGCTCCGACGCCACGGCCTCCACGACCGCGATTAATCCGGCGCATGCCATTTGGGTCCAATAGGACCAATCCATTCTTTCCCTTCTCATCTCATCGTTATCAGATGAGGTGATGTATCTGGCGGTCGGTCGCTCCACCTCCCGGGAAGTATGGCTTTCGATCACAGTGGCGCTAGGGTCGTCTACACAGGCATGCTATCTTAACCTGTTTGGCCAATTTCAATCGCTTCGGCAGGGTCACAGTTCGGTGGCAGAATATCTCGGCCGTGTCCAACTGCTAGTCGAAGATCTCGCGTTAGCCGGACGTCCCATCTCCCTTGACGAACAGAACTTGTACGTCTTACGTGGCCTTCGACCGGAATTCCACACCATGATGGCGTCGTTGGCTGTATTATCTATACTCTCATTGAATTGAATCAATAACAAACTTTATAGATTCACTCAAATCACATGCAAAACTTTAAATATTATTTTTTGTACAAAAAATAATTAGTTAAATACTTCAAATATATTCTCGCATCCATCTTCCAACTAATAAGAGACTCACCCCCTTCCGGTTAGAGTCACAAAGTGAATTTCACGCACATTCTTAGATAGCGCACGGCTGCGGGTTTCTCGTAAACTGAAGAGATTTTGTTTTTGATTAATTAGTAGATTTATTATCTTAACACAAGATAATGTCAGCCCATGAATAAAAAAAATTATTATCAGGTTAGAAGGTGAAATATTTTGTTGAAAATTTTTGTCTCTCTAACATTATTTGATGAAAAAATGGTCAAATACACCCCCAAACTTTATATATGAGAAGTCAATTAAGCACTCGAACATTTAAAAGTTGCAATTAAGCACATCAACATGTCAATTTAGTGCATTAAAATTCAAAAATCGAATGGTGATCTATAATAGCAGGTCGCTAAGGTTCCGACGATGTTCTGTCAACCTTTGGGGAAAAACCAATGATTGGCAACCAACAATGGTTGCTTGTAGCCTTCTTTCAAGAAGACAATCAACAGGTCTATCCAAATATTGCGATCAAATCAATCCTCACTTTTTACTTAAAAACATGTTCTCACCCGAACTCTCCTCAATATATAAACCGAAATTTTAAATCAACGAGCTTGAAACCTAATCAATAATTTATTAGCGGTGAATATTCATAACGTAACCGACCATGTTGAGTGGCTATTTAATCAAGGATTAACATTTCCGAGTACCACTTAGGTTTAGTAAGCACACTCTCCTTCCTCGTTTTTTCCTTTCCAAAAGGTTGAATCCCCAACCCCAAGTACCCTCATGCTCTAGCCCGACAAAACATATGGAAGGTCGTAAATCATGGTAACTTAGTTAAACACATAAGTTAGACTTTTGCTTATTACGCACAAGGAGTTCATCCACTTTGAGAAGTTGTTTCTACACTGTAGTTGGTAAGACTCAATTTCTAATTTTTCTTCCCAACTTTCACTCTTATGGCCAACTGAACTATTCAGGTGGGCTCCATTCTCGTTTCTTTCTGCTTCCAATGCACGTACATACATTTGGTGACCAAAATCCTAGGCACCACGAGGAGAATACTCTTTTCGATTCGATCCACGCTAGCTCTTTTCTGCATGAACACGTACATTTTAAATCCCAATTATTGCAAATCACAACCCTTTTCTTCTCGTAAATTGAAATCTTATTAGGTCAATTCCTAGGGTTTGCTCAAAGCATATGCGTTCGACCGTGCACGTTGGCAGGAAACCAGGAATAAGTGAATTTTATATGTATAGAAAATTTCTACATTGTTTTAGACGAGTAAAAGTCTAGATATGATCTGAGTGGATTAATGTTTATAAATTTTATAAAATATTTTTTTAAATAATTATTTGATGGGAGTCGGTGAGTTAATTTCTCAATAATATAGTCCAAACATTTTAGAGGACCTGGGCGAAATTTAAAAAATGGGACCCTTATATGAAAAACTAAAATTTAAATGTAATAATACTAAAAAATAATAATATCAAATAACATGAAACACTATTAGAAAATTTTCAACATTTTTTAAATACAAAAGTAATCATGACAAAAAATTTACGTGCTATGCAAAATCATCGATAATTGCATCTAGATTAACATTCTCTAGCATATCTTTCTCAATACACAAAATCGTCATTAACATGGCCTTAGTCATTTAAATTTTCTTTAGATTGTTTCAAATTTTCATTAAACGATTTTGATTTTTTGAAAATTTTATATAAAACAATTTTAAAAATTGTGTATAAGAAAAGAACAAAAGTACTTGAATAGTTTTAAAAAGTTCCCCTCAGTCTTAAGTTGTATCAATATCACAAACAACTCCACAACTACGATTTTTTTGTTCATTTCTTCTTTCATCACTTCCTATCCCTGTAAATATTACTCATTAGATGATTATAGATTTATAGCCCTAAATCTCTAATGCCCTATAGGTGTGCTGTGTTGCATGTGTGGAGTGTTGCATAGGAAATAAAGACAGAACAAATTACAAATAGAAAAAGCATACAAGTTACAACGGACAATGGGGCCCGAACTGGCAAACAATGAACAATCGTTGATTAATCGAATTGGAAAAAAAATTATTGAAGAAGACGAATGGGTTAGCCGGTTAAGGTGTCGATTCTAATAGATAAAAGATAATTAGGTGTCCTCGACTCCCCGTGTCGATTCTATTTCTAAATTATTTAATTAAGCGTCTATTCTCAGCTTCCTGCAGTCCCATCTATTCTTAATTTTTATGTATACATATACATATATATGGCGGGGCGATGAGCCCCTTCTATCATGGGCCCTGGGCGGTCGCCCATCCCGCTCGTGCACAGGTCCGGCCCTGAATATACTTTTATATATGGCGGGGCGATGAGCCCCTTCTATCATGGGCCCTGGGCAGTCGCGCATCCCGCTCGTGCACAGGTCCGGCCCTGAATATACTTTTTTTGAGTTCTACTGACTCTGTCATCGCCCCTTCTATCATGGGCCCTAGGCGGTCCGGCCCTGGCTCGTGCACAGGTCCGGCCCTGAATATACTTTTTTTGAGTTCTACTGACTCTGTCATCGCCCCTTCTATCATGGGCCCTGGGCGGTCCGGCCCTGAATATACTTTTTTTTGAGTTCTACTGACTCTGTCATCGCCCCTTCTATCATGGGCCCTGGGCGGTCCGGCCCTGAATATACTTTTTTTGAGTTCTACTGACTCTGTCATCGCCTCTTCTATCATGGGCCCTGGGCGGTCGCCCATCCCGCCCGTGCACAGGTCCGGCCCTGAATATACTTTTTTTGAGTTCTACTGACTCTGTTACAATGTAGTATCTGTTCATAGCTACTTTCTCAACCTACTGAAGCACAACGAGTCAACAGTTCATGCGGGAGTGTTAATCGGGACACCGGATGCCACTTGACCACAAGGTCTTTGGCGCCCTGAATATACTTAAGTACTTTCTCTGTCGTATTTCATCTGTTCTACTTATTATTCATTGGTCAAACTAACTCTTTCTTTTTGTTTATTTTCTTTATTATTTTCTACTTATTTTTAAATTTGATTTTTTGTGTTTAATAGCATTTTTAGTGTAGTTTCTAAATATATAAATTTTGTATACTATTACCGAACTTAATATTATGAAAAATTGAATTAAAAATAACTTCAGTCAAGTATATATGGGACGGAGGGAGTATTTATTTAGAAACATGAAAAATATTTTTTTAGAAAATATTTTTTTTAAATGACTCATTTTTTGAAAAATATTTTAATTTTTTAGTGTTTAGCTAAATATTAGAAAATTATCTCTTTATTTTTTTTGGCTGAAAGTTAAGAAATTGCAATTTTTTTTAATTCATTATCCTGAATATATATTATTTGTTATATTGATTTTGATGATAGTGCAATTCATCTATTTCTTTATTTTTTCTTTGTCATGTGAAAAAAAAAAAAAACACTAAGTAACTTTGTCCAAACACATGTCACAAAAACACATAAATCAATTTGAGCTTTTATCACAAAGTCAGCCTCAAAATGTTAGCTTTTGACAAGTGTGCTTAATCCCTAAGTAGAGCATATATTTTTTTATATACAACCAATGATTGTGAGGTTCTTTGAATTGGTGCGCTACAAGAAATTTCACATTTAGTGACAACACAAGTTGTCACTAAAACTATCGCTTTTGGTCACTAATAAAATTAGTGACTAAATTTTGAAATCATCACATGTTGTTACTATATCCTCCGTCAATAGTGATGACTTTTGAAAAGTTGTCACAATTACTCAAGATTTTTGTAACAAAGTTTACTTATACTAAACGTATTATTTGAGTGATAACATTAAGGGTCACAATAAATTTACATTCTGTGACCAAATATGTTATTACAAAAAAATGATCTAGTAACAACTAAAATTGTTGCAATTAATCATTTTATTGTGACAACACTAAACCTATTTTTTGAGTGATAACATCAGACGAATATTCTTTTTTTTTTTTGGGTATGATTTCTATTTAATAGCAAAATTTTAAATCAAAGAGCTTCAAATATCAACTTTACCTAAGGCCTTCTGCATTAGTGGGTTTTGTGGGGTTTTTGGAATAGTAAAACTAAGGGGTGGGTTTTTAACAAATGTGGGGTGAGTTTTTGAAGAATTTTTCCTCCTGCAATTTTGGAGATTTTGGCGGTGGGGAGTGGGGATTGAGGCCCACTGCAATGGGAGAGTTGCGCCTCACGTGCGTGAGGCACAACTCTCACACAGTCGCGCACAGGCGGGCTTGTGCACTCGCATAAATCTATTTTTATATATTTTTTTTACAGTTTTTTATTTTATTTTTATTCTAGTTTTTTCTCTCATTTTCTCTTTCTTAATCACACCTGCAAAATCTGCTGAAAAATTTAACACTATTGAGGATGGCCTAATTAATCAATAATTCATTACCTGTGAATATTGATAACGTAACCGACCAAGTTTTTTGAATACTACTAACTCTATTACAACGTAACCGACCAAGTTGAGTGGCTATTTTTATTTTCTTTTAAAGATTTCCAAGCACGACTTATAGGTTTAGTAAGTACAGTCCTACCTCGTTTCTTTCTGCTTCCAATGTGCGTACATACAGACACAGTTGGTGACCTAAAACCTAGGTACCACGATGGGGAGAACGCTTTTTCGATTGGATCCACACTCTTTTCTGCATGCACACATTTTAGAATCCCAATTATTGCAAATCACAACCCTTTCTTTTCTTCTCGTAAATTGAAATCTTAATTAGGTCAATTCTTAGGGTTTCCTCAAAGCATATGAGTTCGCCCGTGCACGTTGGCAGGAAGCCAGGAATAAGTTAATTTTATATGTATAGAAAATTTCTACTTGGTTTTATTACAAGATTAAAATTAAAATTCTTAATTTTAATTTTAATTAATATTTTATTTAAAATTATTTTAAAATATTATTTTTAAAATTGGTAACTGGCAAAGCAGGTAAAACAAGTCATTTTGGATCAAATTGCATGAGTTTGTGTAGTTCAGGGACCCAATTGCATTGTTTTTGAGTTCGATGGCCTAATTGCATTTTGGTGTGTAGTTCAGTGACCTATTTGACCTTTATTCCTATATTATTTGTTATATAGATTTGATGATAGATTTCATTTTTTTTTCTTTGTCACTTGAAAAAAAATTAAAAATCATCACTAAGTAACTTTGTCTAAACACAAGTCACAAAAGCACTTAAATGAATTTGAGCTTTTATTACAAAGTCCGCCTCAAAATGTTAGCTTTTGGCAAGCTTCTTTTTTTTTTTTTTTTTTAAACAACCAATGGTTGTGAAGTTGTTCGACTTGGTGACTCAAAATCTTGATACAGCTTTGAAACGTTGATTGAGTCTTTAGAGCTTGAAGTATATTAATTGATGTATCTTTGAACTCTTTGAAGATTTCTCTTAGATCGCTTGTAGTTTACTTAAAACGTCTAGCTTGTTCTCTCATTGCTTAATTAATATAATGTTCTTCACCTTTATTTACTTGGGCTTCAATTATTTGTTGAAAAGGGAGATAATTCAAACTTGAATTTTTGACTCATCTCCTTGAATTGACTATTGGATTATTGCCATGCTTTAACTTACATCTCACGTCTTATAAATGAATTAGACATTATCTATTATCTACTTTCTCAAACATTTTCAGCCCAAAGAATCTAAGCCCCCACCACCGGAATTTGAACCTATGACACCGATTTAAAATGGTAACAGGGATGCCATCGCACTACATTGTAGTTGAGCATCTTGCTATCCCTTAAATCATTCTATAAATACTTTTTGACTTAGAGCATCCTTATCAATGAAGTTTTTTCACGGTATTTTAGGAGTTTTTGTAAGTGTGATTAGGAAAGAGAAAATGAGAGGGGATGAAAAAAAATAAAAAACAAATCTGAAATGACCAAAAACAATTTTAAAAAAAATTAAAAAACTGATGTCAGGCGTGCCTGACGCGCCTAGCGCGTGCAGTGCTGGGCGCCATTGTTGCGCTGACGCACGTCAGGCGCAACTTTTTCTCCTTTTTCCTCTTGCAATTTTCCTGTGCTATGAACTCTCATTGGCAGGAGTAATTTTTTTTCTCTCTCTTGGGATCTCTCTCCTCCATGTCACTTGCTATTGTACTATGATCCTCCCACTCACCATTGGTGTGGATGCTCTTAGTATTTTATTCTTCTGCTAGCTGCATCTTTCTGTTGTGAAAAAGATTTGTCCTCTCCAACTTTTAATTTTGTTCTGCTTCAACATTCTACTGCACATTTTTCTATCTCAACTTACCCTTCTATAGTTCTATCGAATCCTACTACAAATTAATCTTTCTGCGCAATTTAGAAGACTAATCTATTATTGTCTTCTTTGATTTTGTACTGAATAGACTTATTTTAAGATTTGATCTTTTAGCTTTGCATTCTAAAATGTAATAAATAATAAAAGTTTGGACTTCGGATCCTAATTTCTTAACTTGTTTTACCTGCATCATCAAAATCTATTTTATAATTTATTATAAACACTACATACTGATAGTGTTTGATAGGATTGTATATGATATATTTAATTATATTGATGGTACTGTTTTGTGTGATAATAAACAATTTTTTTTTTTAAAAAAAAATATCAATTTTACATTGCATACTAAAATTTAACCCCAGTCATACTTTGATTACTTAGGCCCTCCCCAATAAGAGATTCATTCACATTTTTTAAGAAAAGTAGGTTGAGGTGGAAGGGGGAGAAGAGAGAGAGAGAGTGTCAGAATACCTTGCAGGAAGAAGGGGTTTTGGAACAGTAATGTGGGCCCCACAGGAGGAAAACGTACTGCGCCTCACGTAATGTGGGCCCCACTGGAGGAAAAAGTACTGCGCCTCACGCAGTAATTGCGCCCAGGCGGGCGCGTAAATTTTATTATTATTATTATTATTATTTAGTTTTTGTTGTTTTGTTTTGTTTTTTCCTTTTCTTTTTTTCTTCCACCTCATTTTCTCATTCCTAATCACACTTACAAAATCTCCTCAAAATCTACACCAAATTTCTAACTATTGGAGAAGGCCTTAGGTGGTGTTTGGATGGGAACTTCTGCACCCTACTATAGGTTCTGATACCTAGTACCATGTTTGTTTGCCCAGGTACTTTTGGTATTATAATATTGTAATCAAATTCTTTACTAATTACGAAACTTTATTACCCTTTTACTCTTCTACTTTTGAACAATAGAATAAAAAATAAGGGATAAAAAAATGAAAAAATGAAAAGGTATCGTCCACGCATTATATATATATATATATGTATGTATGTATGTATGTATATGTATGTATGTGTGTGTGTGTGTGTGTATGTATGTATGTATGTATGTATGTATATATATGTATGTATGTATGTATGTATGTATGTATGTATTGGGTCATATGAGAACAAGTCCTTAGTAGAAAACTAATAATTAATCTCAACCTTACATCTGGAAAAATTGGATGAACTAATTAAATATGATTTAAAAAATAAAAACACGGTGGCATTTTTGTAATTATCACCGACTTTACTATGTAAACTTGAACACTAAAATCTACAATTTTCAGAATTTTACAAGTTTGCACATTTAGTATTACTAACATTTTGCACATTTAGTATTAAAAGATTGCACTTGCAAAATGCAAAAGTACATTGCACTTAGGGTTTCAATTTTAGAGTTTATGACTGTGTTTTTTGTTTTATTGGTTTAGTGTTTCATCTTTTTACTGCTTAGCATCTAACATTTACAATTTAGATTTAAAATTAAGTTTTTTCATTGATTTTAAAAAATTTACCAAGTTTGCATACTTAGTTGTTTAATATTACATATTTAAGTGTTCAAGTTTGCATAGTGAAGTTGATGATAATTTAGACAATGTCATCGCATTTTTTTTTTAAAAAAACAATTGATCAGAATCATCGAATTTTTACAGATATAAGGCTGAGTTTTTTCTTACCCTTTTTGTGACTAAAAATAGTTCAACACTATTGTTTATGATAATTGTGATAACTATATTTTTTGTCACAGATAGTATGGTAATTGTGACAACTAAGTGTTTGTTAGAAATAAGTTGTCACTATTACTAGAATGATAGTGCCGTAACCTAATTAAGTTGTCACTAAATGTATATGCATTTTGGTGGTATTATAGTTATGGTGGGAACGAATGTAATTGTGACAAAAATATAGTGTGGACACAAATTTTGGTACCTTTTTGTGACAAATAATAATTGTTGGTCACTCTATTTTATATATCTGTGATAACTCTTTTTGTCAATAAAAATACAATTAGTTAATACAATTAGAAATGGGATACGATTGTTAGGAAAAAAATATTGTCACTCATATTGTCATTTTTTGTGATGAAATTGTTATTACAAGTATTTAATTTGTGACGCTGTATAATTTCCTAACAAAAATTACTAAATTGTGACAATAATTGTGTTGAATTCAATTTTTTGTTACTAATGTTATGAGAATTGTGACGAGTAATTATTTGTTATAATGACTTTGTCATTATAATTAAATAGATGAATATTGTGTGAAGTTATGTTGTAATTAGTGTTTACCACTAAAATTGCATTCAAGTTGGTACCAAAGTAATTTGGTGTGAACTAGATATTAAATATTATGGTCAATTAAAATGCAACTAGTTAATGATTCTTAAAATAATATTGTGAAAATATATTTTGTAATCGCTCATATATTAATTTTCTTTTTGTGACATATTAGTTCATTATCATTTACGGAAGTTATCTATGAAAAATTCCACAAGTCAAATTGTTTCAATTCATTCCAATACAAATGTTAAAGAGCTCATACTTATCACTAATTAGTTTTAATTTAAGAATGATAGGACGACCAGATAACCAAAGAACTCCATGGTTAAGCGTGCTTAATTTACAAGATGGGTAACCTGATATATGCTATTTTGTACAATTATTCACCCCTTATTCTAGTTGTTTTGAAGGTTATTTTCTGTATCCTAGTGAAATTGGGAATTGTTTATGTGTTATATTGTCCAAGTGCTGATTTATCTACAAGGAACAACAAAGGAAGAATATTGGAGCATTTTGGACAAGTTTTGGAAGAAAAGGGAATTACAAGGAAGAATACAAGTTGGAAAAGAATTGGAAGTTGCCTGATGGGCCAAGGCCCATCTACCTCCTATATATTTGACCTATTCTCTACAATTAAAGGAGGTTCTCTTACAGAGTTCTGAACCCTAGTTTTTAGTTTATATTTTCCCCAGCATAGTTTAGACTAGTTTTACATTAGATTATTTTATTTCAAGATTGGAATCAAAGATTGAAGATTGGATTTGTTCTTTATCAGTTAAGTTCTCTTATTCCTTTATTACTTTCTTGCAATGTTTATGGTTATTAATTATTGCTTTGTTTTGTTTACTCCCATCATGCGGGAGTAGTTCGTTTATGGGTTTGGATTAGGGATCCATTGTTAATCTTGATGTTCAATTGGTAATTAATTGCATAAAGGGATTGAATCTTTTACCTAGGGTTTATGTTGATTTGGGGATTTCTTTCTACTTGTTATTGATTGATGGCCACAATTAATTGCTAGTCTAGGAGAGGGATTCATTACAACGAAAGTTGGATGCAGACCTCGAGCCTTACCAATTTCAACCTAATTTTCCTGCTATGAAAGTAGAGGTAATTTTGGGGGCTTACAATGCTTAGGTGTTTAAGGTTATAATTGATGCATCACGACAGTAGGGCAATTTTAGCCTAATTCTCTTATTGATTACGAAAGTAGCTGAGTAGAATTCTTTTGTGCATTGCCCATATATCCCTTGGTTAATTATTCTTTCCCTAATCCTGAGTTTGTTAGAACATCAAGGTTACAATCCCCCTAATCTGGCCCATACCTTTATCATATAGTTTTCACCTTAATCAATCGCTTTCTTTTATTCCACATCATTCAGTCTTTGTTACTTGGATTCTATAAATTCATATACTCTAGTGCCTGGTAATTCACACAGTTTCGTGCCATAACACCAATCCTCAGCGGAACGACATTACACCCTTTTTACACTCATCATTTGTGCTCATCATGACCTACTAGGAAGTAAGCATAGTGCAACGCTAAAATTTATCAATTGATATTAGAGTTAAGGTCACGGGTTCAAATTGATCCGAATGGGATGGGTGTAGGTCGAGCTATGTCTAGGTGAGGGTGGGGGTGGGGTTCGAATGGGAGCAGTAGTAGGTGCTGGATTGTTAGGGGTCGACCGGGTTGGGCCCAAGTTCAACCTAATTATAGGTTACCACCATTTAAGTCACTACTAACAATTTTTAAATCAACAATGATTCTCACAGATAAGTACAATTATTGTTACTAAAGTGTCATCACTAGATCATTTTTTTGTAATGACATATTTGGTCACAGAATGTAAATTTATTGTGACCTCTATTGTTATCACTCAAATAGCACTTTTAGTGTAAGTAAACCTTGTCACAAAAGTCTTGAGTGATTGTGACAACTTTTGAAAAGTTGTCACTATTGTAATAGTGACGGAGGATACTGTGACAATAGGTGACGACTTCAAAAATTGGTCTCTAATAAAATTAGTAACCACAATCGATAGTTTTGGTAACGATTTGTGTTGTCACTAAATGATATATATATATATATATATATATATATATATATATATATATATATATATATATATTATCTATATAGAGTCATGATCAGGTGCGGCCGTGCGGTTCACACCACTCAATGTTACGAAATACACCACTCAATGTTAGGAAACACACCTCACAAATATGCACTGTGGTGTGTTTCTTAACATTGTGGTGTGTTTCATTGAGTTTCATTGTGGTGTGTTTCTTAACAGTAAGTGGTGTATTTCGTAACATTGAGTGGTGTGTGACCGCACGGCCGCACGGGAGAGCACGACCGCACCTGGTATATATATATATATATATATATATATATATAGTTCAAATGCGGCGAGCTCCGGTGCGGTCATGCGGCCTAATCAGCACCGTCCAATTTCATTAATCTTACTGAAATTCGCGTATGTTTAAGTGGGGTTATTATGGTAATTTTAGTATTTATATTACATGAATTGGAATGGTGCATTTTAGTACATAGTGTGGTGCGTTTGAATACATGCTGTGGTGCGTTTTATTACGTATGTTGGTGCATTAACTGTGTTGTGAATGGTGTGTTTTAATCTATCCGTTGGTGCATTTTCATACGTAGAATGATGTGTAACTGTGTTGTGGAATGGTGTGTTTTAATACGTCGTCTGGTGCATTTTAATACATTGAATGGTGTGTATTTTAACACATGTGTTTCTAATAAGTGTGGTGCATTTTAATACGTATAATGGTGCATATTTTAGCACATGTTTTCTAATATGTGTAAATTAATATGTGTAAATAGTGTATGCTTATAATCTGACATGAGGCACGTTGTGGTACATTTTAATACGTAGAATGATGTGTTTTATTAAGTATATTGATGAATTTTAAGTGAATAGACGCATTTGGTATATTGTGTGGAATGGGGTGTTTTATCGGTCTTCTAGTGCGTTTTAGTACGTAGAATGGTGTGTTCTGTAACATATATATATTGCGCGTTGATTTGATGAGTTGATATGATCTAATGGCTGAAAATAGGCCACACGGCCACACCTAATGACCCCTACCCTATATATATATATATATATATATATATAATCCTAATCATATGAGAACCACTTCCCAAGTGACAACTTGTAGACAAATTCAAACCATTGATATGCAAGATCTGATAGATGAAAAATCAAGTAAAAAATGAGCAGGGTCATTTTCATAAATATTACAAATTTGTAATATAAGCGGGGTGATCATTTTAATAAATATTACAACGTTTTGTTTATTTACAACAGTTATATCTACTAGATCAGTGGTTTCGATTTGTCCACAAGTTCTCCTGATTATGAATATATATATATATATATATATATATATATATATATATATATATATATATATATATATATATATATATATATATATATATATATATATGAACATATGAGATCACTTGTTTATGTGAGATTGTGAGATCAAATCTTGTGCATCAATGTAATAATTTTAATGGTCTAGATTGATTAAGATTCCAAGTTGAAGTTCTGCGAACGGTGATTATTAATTGTGTACAAACGGTGATTAAGTGTGTGCAAATCGTGATTAAATGTGTGCGAACGGTGATTAAATGTGTGCGAACGGTATTTAAGTGTGTCAATCAATCTGGACCATTACATTTTTTTTAGATTGATGCACAAGATTTGATCTCACAATATTTTAATGGTCTAGATTGATTAAGATTCCAAGTTTAAGTGTATGCGAACGGTGATTAAATGTGTGCAAACAAAGTGGGTATGTCAATCAATCTATACCATTAAAATTTATTAGATTGATGCACATGATTTGATCTCAATTTAAATAATTATATAGTACAACTTTTATAGCATAATGTACAAAAAAAATTTAACGGAAAAAA
Source organism: Ipomoea triloba (assembly GCF_003576645.1). Taxonomy (NCBI): domain Eukaryota; kingdom Viridiplantae; phylum Streptophyta; class Magnoliopsida; order Solanales; family Convolvulaceae; genus Ipomoea; species Ipomoea triloba. The sequence continues at coordinate 19,725,858 of NC_044920.1, forward strand.
GGACATAAATGAGGGGTATAACCTTCATTCACATTTATTATGTTTTTAGATATATATATATATATATATATATATAGATTTTAGTTCAAATGCGGCGGCGAGCTCCGGTGCGGTCATGCGGCCTAATCAGCACCGTCTAATTTCTTTAATCCTACTGAAATTCGCGTATGTTTAAGTGGGGTTATTATGGTAATTTTAGTATTTATATTACATGAATTGGAACGGTGCATTTTAGTACATAGTGTGGTGCGTTTGAATACATGCTGTGGTGCGTTTTATTACGTATGTTGGTGCATTAACTGTGTTGTAGAATGGTGTATTTTAATCTATCCGTTGGTGAATTTTTATACGTAGAATGATGTGTAACTGTGTTGTGGAATGGTGTGTTTTAATACGTCGTCTGTGCATTTTAATACATTGAATGGTGTGTATTTTAACACATGTGTTTCTAATAAGTGTGGTGCATTTTAATACGTATAATGGTGCATATTTTAGCACATGTTTTCTAATATGTGTAAATTAATATGTGTAAATAGTGTATGTTTATAATCTGACATGAGGTACGTTGTGGTACATTTTAATACGTAGAATGATGTGTTTTATTAAGTATATTGATGAATTTTAAGTGAATAGACGCATTTGGTATATTGTGTGGAATGAATTTTAAGTGAATAGACGCATTTGGTATATTGTGTGGAATGGATTTTAAGTGAATAGACGCATTTGGTATATTGTGTGGAATGGGGTGTTTTATCGGTCTTCTAGTGCGTTTTAGTACCTAGAATGGTGTGTTCTGTAACATATATATATTGCACGTTAATTTGATGAGTTGATATGATCTAATGGCTGAAAATAGGCCACACGGCCACACCTAATGACCCCCTACCCTATATATATATATATATATATATATATATAATCCTAATCATATGAGAACCACTTCCCAAGTGACAACTTGTAGACAAATTCAAACCATTGATATGCAAGATCTGATAGATGAAAAATCAAGTAAAAAATGAGCAGGGTCATTTTCATAAATATTACAAATTTGTAATATAAGCGGGGTGATCATTTTAATAAATATTACAACGTTTTGTTTATTTACAACAGTTATATCTACTAGATCAGTGGTTTCGATTTGTCCACAAGTTCTCCTGATTATGAATATATATATATATATATATATATATATATATATATATATATATATATATATATATATATATATAGTATATATATATATATATATATGAACATATGAGATCACTTGTTTATGTGAGATTGTGAGATCAAATCTTGTGCATCAATGTAATAATTTTAATGGTCTAGATTGATTAAGATTCCAAGTTGAAGTTCTGCGAACGGTGATTATTAATTGTGTACAAACGGTGATTAAGTGTGTGCAAATCGTGATTAAATGTGTGCGAACGGTGATTAAATGTGTGCGAACGGTATTTAAGTGTGTCAATCAATCTGGACCATTACATTTTTTTTAGATTGATGCACAAGATTTGATCTCACAATATTTTAATGGTCTAGATTGATTAAGATTCCAAGTTTAAGTGTATGCGAACGGTGATTAAATGTGTGCAAACAAAGTGGGTATGTCAATCAATCTATACCATTAAAATTTATTAGATTGATGCACATGATTTGATCTAACAATCTCACCTAAATAGGTGATCTTATAGGAACCCTCACATATATATATATATATATATATATATATATATATATATATATGCTAAGTATCTTGTGAGAACAGTAACATATGACAAAAATAAAAACCAATATTATTATTTCCGAAAGTTGCGAAATATATTGTAAAACATGATAGTGATAGATTAAATGTTTGTATGTTTACACAGAGAAAAGAAAATAGAGTTAATTCCAATGATGGTCCCCCGACTATGTTGATTTTCCAAAATTAGTCATCGGCTTTTAATTTGGACAATTTAGGTCCCTTGACTTTCAAATTCTTTCCAATGTTGGTCCTTTCGTCAAATTTTGGTTAAGTTGAGGTCAAATGAATAGGTAAAATTGTCCGTTCACCTGTTTAGTGTATTATTTACTCATATTTCTCATGTCGTTTACGATGTATATATGAATATAATCTCAATCGAAACCATATAATCTTAGTCGAAGAGACTTCGACTAAAATTATATTCATATATATAGCGTATAGGATAGGAGAAATACGAGTAATAATACATTAAACAGGTGAACGGACAAATTTACCCCTTCATTTGACCTCAACTTAACCAAAATTTGACGAAAAGACCAACATTGGAAAAAATTTGAAAGTCAAGGGGCTTAAATTGTCCAAACTAAAAGTCGAGGACTAATTTTGAAAAATCAATATAGTCGGAGGACCATTGCTGGAATTAACTCAAAAAAAATATGTAGAGAAGGATGAAAATTTTGGGATTGTAGTGTTGGATTTTAACTAATTATATTTTTTATAAAAATATACAAAATTTCTAATTTGATAGAGTCTAAAAATAAAAATAAAAATAAGCAAAAATAAAATAAAGAAATAAATAAATATATAAAAGTTTTTTTTCCCAAAATGATCCTTTTTTATTTTGAAAAAAATCTACAAGAAATCTAATTTCATAGAGTATAAAAATATCAAAATAAACAAAAATGAAATAAATAAAATAGTATTTTCCAAAAATGGTCCCTCAAGTATTGCTGAGTGTATTAGGTGAACGGACCAAGTTGTCATCCATTTAACACTGAGTAAACATAATATCTAACAGATGACTGAATTGGGTGAGTTTTTGAAAGTCAAGGGACCACATTTGGTGCAATTGAAAGTCGAAATACAAAATTGAGAATGAAAAATAGTCGAAGAATCATTTTGGGAAAAACTATATATATAGACATACACACACACGTATCTATATATACATATAAATTATTGAATCAGTCGCCATATTTAACAACAGATTCACAAATCCAACACAAAACTGTAACAATTAAAATTATTAAAATTTTTGGAGTCCACATGTGAGAAATTCGTTGTAAATTCGTGGCTAAACGCCTCTATATTATTGTGTCATATTTACGGTTAAAATTAGCTATGTATTCGCAATATGTATCACAAATATATCCCTCGATAATCCATCGCTAAATGTTTATTTAACACCAAAAAAAATATTAAAATTCGTCGCTAAGTTGTCGCTATTCCGTCGCAAATTTCGAAACGTAATAATTCCGTTGCTAAATCAATCACTATATAGGCGTTGTTTTTGTAGTGAAATATTATACATAGTCACACTATTATAGTAAAATATAATTTTCGAGTAATACTCATATATTTATAATTAATTTATTAAAATTAAATATATTTGTTATGAAGATTATGATTAAGTAAGAAAGTAACGTTTCTGTTGTAAAACCCATTAGCTCAAACATAATGCAGGGAAAAAGGTAAAGACAAAGTAATAGAGACAGAGCAGAGAGTCATTTTGATCATTCCACACCCTTTCTAATACTACATTTAAACATACATAAAGAGGTACAATAAAGAGATACATAATGAGGAATAACTGTATCCGTTACAATTATTACAAGTAATAATGTCCACTAATGTAATACTATTATAACACTCCACCTTGGACATTATTTGATCACGATCTTGTCTCATTAAAAATTTGCTACGAAAATCCTATGGGAAAAACCTAGACAATAAAAGAGTACAAGGTAAATGAATTGTATATTCAAATACTTTCATGCCTGGTTAAAAACTTCACTAGGAAAACCTCGTGGGAAAAACCTAGTTGAAGAAAAGAGTACACGATATTTATAAATTCATATATAGTCCTGGTTGCCTCATTAAAAACCTTATACTAAGAAAACTCAGTGGGAAAAAACCCAGTTTAAGGAAAAGAGTACAACCATAACTTTTTGCGTTTAATCTTCAGGATTTGCAAGAGTTGTTGGTCTTCTGGACTAATACTTTATGTGTATGTTGTTGCTCTCCCTGAAGACAACATCCTTCCTGATTGCCTTGTTAAAAACCTTAACTTAAGAAAACCCGATGGGAAAAACTTAGTTAAGGGAAAAAGAGTACAATCATAAGCCTTCAGGGCATAATCTTCAGGATTTCGTGGTTTGTCTATTTAAGTATTTATTTGCAACTTTCTCCCCGTTTATTGTATCATACTCATGCATCGTTAAAAACCACACTAGAAAAATCCAATAGGAAAAATCTAGTGAGGAAAAGAGTGCATGGTATATATGTATTTATATGTTGCTAAAGTACAACTTGTTAGTCGCATAAGACTCAATCTTCAGGATTGTTTTAAGTAAATGTAGTCCGCATCTCCCCCTGAAGATAATAATCTTCAATATCTACATTGCTTAAAGTTGAATAACTGTTTCAAAAGGGATCGTAGAGGAGATGATATGACAATCTTCAGGATTGTCACAATTAACATTTTATCCAATGATTCTCGTTACTCTTCTGGAGTTTATGTGGGTCGAATATAGCCAATATTCCTTAACCATACCCATAAACATACTGCAGGGAAAAAGGTAAAGACAAAGTAACAGGACAGAACAGAGAGTCATTTTACTGATCATTCCACACCCTTTCTAATACTACATTTACACCTACATAAAGGGGTACAATAAAGGGATACATAATGAGGAATAATTGTATCCGTTACAACTGTTACAAGTAATAATGTCCACTAATGTAATAATAACAGTTTCAACATTCTTAATTATTTCTAATATTTTAATTGTCTTCTTGTCAAATTAATTAAAAATATCTCTAATTATGTTTTTAGTTAGTTTAGATTTTCTTGAAATTCCTAAAAATTACTTTCTAGACTATTTTTAATGGAGCTTTAAAACTCAAGGTTATATATCATCCATATTAAATGTCATACTATTTTACAATATGATGTAGAAATTCAATTTAATATTAGATAAAATGTCAAATTTTATATTAGTGATGATATATAAATATAGTGACATATAAATAATGAATATTTTATTAGAAATTAAGTGTTAAATTAATATTAATTTTTAATCTTGATTATCGAATTACAAAAAGACACCTAAGTTCTACCTACTATCAAATAATCAAAAATAGTTTAAAAACCCTATCCAATAAGATAGTTACAACTTACAAACAAAACATTACTATCAATCAATAAAATGAGTTTTTTTTAAAAAAAAAAAAAAAACCAAAATGAGTTTTTTTTTTTAATACTACTAACTCTATTACAATGCAGTATCTGTTCATAACTACTTTCTCAACCTATTGAAGCACAAGAGTCAATATTGCCTCCACTGAAGCTCAAACCCACCACCTCCCATATAAAGGGAAGGGTTTGATGCCACTAGACTACAAGGTCCTTGGCCAATAAAATGAGTTTTAAGAATCCTCTTTTACCATAAACATAATAAATATTCTATGTTGGATTACTTAAGAAAGATACAAAAACAAAGTCCACGTTTCGTTATAAGATCAAGGTCAATATATGTATACACATTAGCATTTTATACGCTCCCTCCACGAAAATTCATATCCAATATTAAAACATTGAAAAATTCGAAAATCCATATCCAATATTAAAACATTGATAAATATAAATAATTAAAATTATAGTCAAATTATAAATATGTAAATAATATATGTATTATATATCAGATTTATCATTCATAGAAATTTAATTAAAATATAATCAATAATTATATTAATTAAATAATAATTTTAATAAAATAATTAAATAATAGGAAAAAGATATTATAGATATAGGTGTATGGTAATAATGATGGAGTCATAAATAATGTTAGAATTAAATAATAATGCATTTTGTTTAACAAGAATATACTAGGGACAATTTTGTCTAATAAAATTGAAATGTATAACATTTTTAAAGTAAAATATATACCTTTATTACTAAACAAATTAAAAGACGAATACAAATCAATGATATAACTAGGATTGAGACTTATTCTGTTTATTATATATATATATATATATATATATATATATATATTTGTTTGTTTGACTCATTCTAAAACAGTTATATGAAGCGGCCATGGTATTAACGATATAGAACGTACTTGTTGGGGTGTACCAAAACTAATTGGAGTGAGGATATAGTACGTACTAATTGTACTGTAGTAATTGATGTATTTTATTTAATTGTTTGTGAAATCATATGTTTGTTTATTAAACAACTAACTGATATAGTGATATCATGATGTGACATGCTAGGCAGAATTTTTACAGCTTAAATAATTGTAGTATTACTCATATTCTATAATAAAGTGTTGAATAATTTACCAAAAAATAATAATAATAAAGTGTTGAATATATATATAAAAATTTTATGTATTTGGTAAAGTTATATGTTTTATTTTCTGAAAATAACTATGGAAAAGGTACAAGCTAAGTTTAAAAATATAAAATACTACATATATAACTCATATAAACATTGTATAATAGGGAAATGATATTTTTAGTTCGTAGAATCATATCAATTCTTAATTATAAGTTATTGAACGGTAAATTTAGTCTATCAAATTTCTCATGTGACAATTTTATTTTATTTTTTTGGTTTTTTTTTTAAGGTGTTAACCCTAGTTTAATTTGACATTGTCTTTTGGGTTATTTTCATAATATTTTTCCTCCTACAGAATATTTTGGTCAACCCACACCATCCAAAGCTAAAAACATGCAAGAATCGGTTTAAGACTTTTACTCTTTTTTTTTTTTTTTTTTGTTAAACCACGAGGTGTCCTGAGTAGGTTATAATTGTAGATTTGTAGGAGGCACCTTTTAAGCCCATACCATACTAAAATTAATTCATGTTCGCACCGAGCTGGCCCAATTAGGAGCAAAGTACTGGCCAGGCTAGATTGGTTTTTTCATACGAGAGGGAGTTTGAACTCTCTACCTCTCTTAAAGGATGAGAGTGCATGGTTGTTCACGCCAACTAAACTAGTTTAAAACTTTCACTTTTTTAGTTGTGAATAAAGTTGGTTGGCGAAAACATTTTATAGGAGGGATAAAACTACGTGAATGACAAAAAGTACCTTGACATATTAGAGTTAACAATTTTTGTTCCGAAGGACTAAAAATGTCATTTGAGCCAACACTAAGAAACTAATTTTGCATGCACCTCCAATAACTTAGAAATTTAATGTTTATGAGAGACCTTAATAATTCTATAAAAGGTGTGTGTGTATATATATAGGTTATAGGTATTGGATCATATGAGAACAAGTTCGTAGGAGAAAATTAAGAACTAACCACAATCTTAAATTACATGTGAAAAAATTAAACGCATCAAATCAAATTAGTTGTTTTTTATTCGAATAATTAATTTCGTTTATTTGCTGGTTGGGGTGTTTTAATTAGTTGTTTTTTATTCATTCAGTCCTTAATTAGTTAATTACACCCCTTGTATCATTTTGCAACTATATTGTTATAGACATCATATTTCAGCCAAAAAATGAAGAATGCTTATACATGCAATTGTTTTACTTAGTACAACGTTCAATATAATGCATTGGCATACTATCCTAGCCTGATTTTGTATACACTTTAAAGTTTGATTTTCATTTCTCACACGTAAAATAATTAAAATATTGTTAATGTTAAAAGATTCAAGTTACATCAAGTAAATTAAATGTAAATGAAGCATATATTTTATTTATGGAAAAATGTGCATTCACTACCTGGGCAAATTATTTCAGTGACGAAAGTCTAGCTTGTATTGTGAACCCTAATCTACAATAATCTTCAGATTGTGTCTGCAGTTGACATATTATGTACCTACAGTTAATATATGTGTCTGTAAATATATTAAATGCATATAACATGCTAACTACAAACACATGAAATGATAACTACAACCACAAAAACTACTAACTACAGGTATATAATATGTTAACTGCAAACACATAATATATTGTTAACATAATGCATCTGCACTTAACATATTCTGTACCTGCAATTAATAGTTTTATGTGTATGTAATTACCATTTTATGTGTATGTAATTAACATGTTATATGTCTTTAATTTATTTATAGACACAAAAATAGTTAATTGTAGGTACAGAATATATCAACTGTAAACATATAGGCCCTGTTTGGTAAATGGCTATTAGCTGATTGGGGTAGAAGGTATAACTAATTGATAATATTAGCTGATTGTAGAAAAGTGTTTGGTAAATTAACTGTTAGCTGATAGCTGTTTGGCATAATTTCTTTTCTCAAAAGGCTAATTGAAAAGGTTGCTTTGAGTAGCATTTTGAAATTTAGTATTTTGGAGTTACAAAAAGCTTATTAATCAAACATTTATATTAATTTTTTAACCAAATCAAACAATTAATAATGGTCAAATAGGCTAAAATTGGTTATAAGTTAATTATTTACCAAACAGGGCCATAGTTTTTGGATTAGGGTCCATAATGCAAGATGGACCCTGGTCCATGGTATAACAATTGACATACTTGAATGTGTAGTTTGGGTGAAACCTGCATTGTAACCTTAGTCGACAAAGGATCACAATGAGGTAAACCAGCCTAGATTGTTATAATTGACGACTCAAATCAAGAATGACAATAAAATGTTTCTACGTTAACTCAAATTTTAAATCCTTGTGATTATCAAACTGAATATCTAATCAATTTGGTTGGAATTGTTAAGGAATGAAGCATATTTAGTGTGCTAGTTTCTGGAAAACATATGAATAATCCAATTGGAGGGGTTGTGCAGTCCACATACCAATCCAAAGTTGTTGGAAGACAATTATTGAATTGTATCGATGCCATCGAGGCTGGGAATTTGTACTAAACAAGAAAACAGAGAAAGCTGTGCATAGTAGTATTCACTCTTCACAATTGGCTAATTCAGTATATATGCATAATTGGAATCATTTGGCAATTGAATCTATTCCAAACACATGCAGCCTAACAATACTGATTTTCCTAGGAAGAGATTCCAAATATATTATATTTTAGAGAAAATGATATTTTTAATCCTTAAATTATATAAAAATGAATTTTTTGTCTCAATTATACCATTGCTATTTATCATTTCTGATCTTATTATTTATGAATTACCTTTTTTAACCCAACCATAATAGAACTTGAGGACCAAAGAAGTCACATATTAGACAACTAATGGACAAAAAGCAGTAACATGAATGACTAAGGGATGATAATTATTGTTATTTCTCTATCATTTATTGACAAAAAGTGTCAGTCTTCCTATCACATATATACTTTAGTTTCAGTTCTTATATCGTGGACCGTGGTCCCAAAACGACGTCGTTTCAGTAAGTGGGAGACGGAGCTTCGTAAATGATACTACAGTTCATCTCAAAAGATACTGCCTTACATTTGTTTTTATATTAACGAATGAAAGTGTAGTTATATCGAAATGTAACTGTAGTTGTGTTGAAATGTAACTGCAGTATATATGAACTGATACTGAATAACAGTTTCATATTTGTGTTTTTATATTATCGAATGAAACTGTAGTTATATCTAAATGTAACTGTAGTTGTGTTGAAATGTAACTGCAGTGCATATTAACTGATACTGAATAACAGTTTCACATTTTGTGTTTTTATATTATCGAACGAAACTGTAGTTATATTGAAATGCAACTATAGTTGTGTTGAAATGTAACTGCAGTTGTGTTGAAATGTAACTGCAGTGTATATGAACTGAAAGTGAGTGGCGCGAATTCATCCGTCTGTTTTCATTAATCAAAACGACGTCGTTTTGATGCGCGGTCCACGATATAATTTGCGCTTTAGTTTTGTGTACTATAATTTATTGAGAAAATGATATATTTGGTATATACTTGAGTTATATCTCAAATATAAATTTAACGCTTTAATGACTGTGATATTTATCTTTAATCCTTGTGTTATTCTCAAAGTGGTGGTTTTGATATTTTTGTTAATATTCCATTAGGTTTGGACGAATATCTATGTTAAAAATATAAATTAAATGATGGGGATAAAGATAGAAATTGATTTCATCTCCTTCTTATTTGATGCATATGTTCCTAGTGTTCAAGTAAGTTTATTGGACAAATTCAAATTCCAACGTGATTTGTAAACAAAGATAGATGCTAGGTAAGACTAGTCTTATATATATAATTTAGGTTGGTGCTCAATGTTTAAAATTTCGATAGATTTTCTCTCTTAGTAGAAACGTTAGGTCTTGTATGTTAGGAAATAATATTACGAAAATAATATTTCCAGAAAATAACAAGCACAAAAATACGAAATGAATTTCTAGACAAAGGTAAGCTTGAGTCATGTACTCACTACACTGTCTTTAAAACCTGTTGCTACCTTCCAAAGTACTAGGAGCGTTGTAGCCTAGGTTTCCCAGGATAAAACAAGCTTCGATTTCTAGTTTGAGCACTCAAACTACGAAATCCGGCGAGCAAGAACAATGGCCTGAATACAGTATGCAAGGAAGGGAGTAGAAGCAGATTTTCGAGAGAGAAAAGTGTATTTTCGATGTTTTTTTTTTTTTTTTTTTAAATCTGCTGCTTCTACTATCAACTTATGTAGGAGTTGCTGGAATTAATAGCATTCAATCATAGTACTTAATCTGATCATAAACCCAGCCTTATAACCCCTGTAACGGTAGACCACTACCTGAGAATTGATTCAGATAATAAAAATTGGAATTAACCCGGAATTAATTCTCGCCTTGTAACCCCTATAACGGTAAACCACTATCTGAGAATTGATTCAGATAATAAAAATTGGAATTAACCCAGAATTAATTGGCGAAACGAGGGTTCGGGCTAAAGAAGGCCGAACCATCCATTACACGAGTCGTGCAACCGGAAGCCCGAACTAGTCACGAGTCCAAAACGAGGGTTCAGGCTACAGAAGGCCAAACCATCCATTACACGAGTCGTGCAACCGGAAGCCCGAACCAGTCACGAGTCCAAGAGGTTTCGCGTTAGAAAAATGTGCGAGAGAGAGCCTCTATGCTATACAATTCACTAAGCCTAAGAAATGCTCTTGTATAAATAGTGGTGCAAACCCACCTCCCAAACCAATGTGGAACAAAGCCTTATTCTAAAGCTTTCCCACCATATTTCCAACTCAAATGGGTCAACTTTGAGAACCAATTTCTCATTCACCCATTATCCGTTTTGTGCGTACAATATATCAATCTCTTCGTCTAACTACGAAGAACCTGAATCCACCTTGACCCGACCCAAATCGAAAGTGGACCCCACATATATTTGTACCAAAAAATAGCCACTTAAATTGCCATTTTTATGCTATTTTTCCAACAATCCCCCACATGAATGAAAATTGTTTTTTCAGGGTTGTTTTGAATTCGGAAACAACTGTATTTAACGGTCGATCCCTGCATAGGATAGGTAGGTGTAACCTTTTGAACCTTCACTTGTGAAGATATATTACTCTACTGGCTGTACGGTAGAACGCGATGTCTTTGAACCGACTGCCGTTTGTGTAAACGATGACATATCTCACACAGGAACCTTCCAACCTTGTTCTGTTCTCATAAGTGTGGCCGTTTTGGTCGTGGGTCACCGTTCCTGGTTCTGCAAGAGTTTCTAAAGAATTGAGTCTAGTTCACCTTAAGAAGAAAATTACGCACCTAAAGCCATCGCACAACCTCATGAGAAACACCCCACTGTACGAGAACTGAATTTTATATATATAACCCCTCCTAATTTCCCTCTTGACACGACACTTTTGATTTGATGATTTAGTCTTTGATAATAAGTCAGTGAGGTTCCAATTCATGACATTCAATTGTTATAAGCTATGTTGGGATGAATTTCGGGGGGGGGGGGGTTACTAGGTGTCTCGTGATAAGTGTGAACTAATTTGATCTATCTATCTAGGATTATCAATGAGTAAAAAATGACGGGGTCAATTTTATAAATATTAGTATAAGGAAATCAAATTAGGCATTTCATGCATCTATTAAAGCTAAGTAGACCAAATATGTTCTAACTAACACAAGTAACCCAATTGCACATGAGACACTACCAACAAAAAAAAAAGAAAAAAAAAAAGAAACTGATAATCAATGAAGGCGAAGACAATGACAAACCTATTGAAAAGCAAATTAATAAAACTTACACTAACTTCAACCAAAAGTAATATTTATTACCTAAAACCATGTCAACTACAATAAGTATTTAGATAATTGTTTTTATAAAAGTCTAATTAAACATTGATTTTAATGCCAACTATAATAAATTTCTTCTATATAATTTTGCATATAATTTTGCATTGTAGTAGTAGTAGTACTAACCCTAAATAATAATAATAATAATAATAATAATGGAAAGAAAGAAAGAAGCCAAGCACATTTTGGTCCATTGGCACATCTGAGCCTCTCCCTGAAAGAAGGTTAAAAGGTTTTTGAACTACAACAAATAGAAAATATATGTTGAATAGATACTACTTTGTAGGGGTGGGCAATTCAGTTCGATTTATCTGAACCGAACCAAACCGAACCGAACCGAACCGAGCGATTTAGTAAAAACCAAACCGTTGGAGATTCTTGTAAACCGAACCGAACGATTTAGTAAAAACCAAATCGAACCGAATTCGTTTTAATAATAATAATAATAATAATAACAACAACAACAACAACAACAACAACAACAATAACAACAACAATAATAATAATAATAATAAAGAAGTAAATCTAAGTTTCTTGATGCCTACTACATCGTTCAGTTCATATCCTCACTGGTATTTCTCTTAAATTTTTTATTTGATTTCTTTATAGTTTATTCTCTACATTGCACTTTTGTTGTTTGTTGCAATTGTTTTTTACCTCACAATTAGTATTTAGTAGTATGTTTGAACTTTGAATTGCTATTTTATTATATAATGTTTAGATTTTGGACATGGATATATTATTTGAATAAGTAAATATGTATTGTTTGGTAGTATATTCGGAAAATATGAAAATGTTGAATTTTAGGATCTTAAATTGAACCGAATACATACCTAACCGAATCCCGAACCATGATGAGGGTATGATGTAAGAACAAGATATATCTTTACAATTTGGATTGCTATGTTAATTTTGTGTTTGAATAGTTTTAATTTGTTGTTATGTAATATTTATATTTTAAACTTTGGATTATGCGAATATGTATTGTTTGGTAGTGTGTCGTTTGGAAAATTAGTAAATGTTGAAAATTGAGCATCATAAACCAAACTGAAACCGAATCGTTTCATATCGAACCGAAACCAAACCGAACTTTATTGTTCAACCGAATGGTATCATTCTTTCTAATACCGAAATACCGATTTCGAAACCGAAACAAAAAAAAAAAATCGAACCGAATCCCAAAGTGTCCACCCCTACTACTTTGTAATAAAGTTAAATGGTACTTCAAAAAAATAAGAAAGAAAGAGAGGTTCATGAGATGATAAATTTGAATTATCTTGCCTAATTAAACATAATAATTTCTTTTCCAAAATAAAAATGCCATTGCCGACATACCTGCACGTACAGTCGTACAGGTACTATGAGCAGTTAATGATAACTGTTTTTCAATTAATAGTTGGCCTTCTCCAATACTTAAGAGTTTGGTGTAGTTTTTTAGAAGATTTTATAAGTGTGATTAGGAAAGAGAAAATAGGGGTAGTGAGAAAAAAAAATTAAAATGAAAAATAAAACAAAATTAAAAACAGAAAAAAAAATTCTTTTAAAAAAAGAAGATAATTTACGGGCCCAGGAGGGCGCCGCGCGTGCAGTAGTGAATTTGCGCCTCACGAAAGAGAGGCACAGTTATTATGGCATTTGGTGGGCCCCATTGGGGCTGACAAAATTTTGAAATAGCAGGAGAAAAACACCTCTTCAATTTCATCTTTCCATTTGTTTAAAAAATACACATGTCCAATATGGCTAATGGGGATGGCCTTACTAGTCATATATATGGCTATAGAATATACAGATGGTGGCATTTTTAGGATAATAAGAAAATTTTTCAATTTTTTTTTAACGTAAGCAAATTTTATTTTGTGATTTTAGCCAATAAATGACTACAAGAAAATGAAGAAATGTCTTGTTTTCTACTTTTTATGACATGACATGTCTTGATTGCTCAATTTAGTGGGAGGTCATAATATTTATGCATTCTTCTTTTTCTTTCTCCAATCAAATTTGAGCACAAATAAAAGTAAAAGTTGATAATACGAATTTAGGAGTACTTGTATTTTTCATAAGAAAGTAAAGTTACTTATAACTGGCCAGTTCAAATTAAAAGAACAAGAATTTAAACATGTCACTTGTGATTAAAGTATAAAACTCTTGCTATTTTGATTGGGTGATTACATAAACCAAGAAACTTTCTTTTTCATTGGACCAATCAATTTCTCCCTGATTCAAGATCATTCCTTCTATTTAAACTGTTCTTCCCTCCCTCACCTCCACCACCAAATCCAACATACAACAAACCACAAATCACATCTCTCTCTTCTCTCTAGCAAACACTGAAATATGGGTTTTACCTCATCAATTTGTGAGGATACCCATTGGTGGATGTTAACCTTACCAGCTGTTCTTGAAACTCAGTATCTGTCAGACATTATGGTCTTTTTCTCAGTTTTCGCAGCGTTTCTGGTCGGTGGTTTCTTAACTCGGGCTTTTTCGGATGGCGGCCCGGCCTGGAAAAACGGCCGTAACAGAATGGGCCGAGTCAAGATTCCTGGACCCACGGGCCTCCCCATTTTCGGCAGCTTATTCAGCTTGAGTCACGGCTTGGCTCACCGCACTCTCGCCGCCATGGCTTCCCGTCGTGCCACCCAACTCATGGCCTTCAGCCTCGGCTCCACCCCGGCGGTGGTGGCGTCGGAGCCGAACACGGCCCGGGAAATCCTAACTTCCCCGCACTTCGCGAACCGGCCCGTCAAGGAGTCGGCTAAGCAGCTGATGTTCAGCCGAGCCATCGGGTTCGCCCCCAACGGGCAGTACTGGCGGCTCCTGAGGAGAATCGCGTCGACCCACCTCTTCGCGCCACAGCGCATTTTAGCCCACGGAAGTTCACGACGGCTAGAATGCGCCGCCATGCTAAAATCCATAACCAAAGACCAAAATCTCCATGGCTATGTAACCCTAAGGAAACACCTCCAGGCTGCTTCCCTCAACAACATCATGGGAATCGTTTTCGGGAAAAAATATGAAATTAATAATAATGAAGAAGAAGCTTGTAGTAGAGAGCTTCAAGAAATAGTGAGAGAAGGGTTCGAGCTATTGGGTGGTTTCAACTGGTCGGATCACCTGCCGTGGTTGAAGCATTTGTACGATCCATTTCGGGTCCAACAACGTTGTTTGGCCCTAATCCCACGTGTCCAAAGGCTAGTTAAGGCCATAATCCAAGAACACAAGAACAAGAAACATGTGGGAAATCACGTTTCAGATCAATCTTTTGTGGATGTCTTGCTCTCCCTAGATGGCGAGGAGAAGTTGGATGAGGATGACATGGTGGCTGTTTTGTGGGTAAGATAAGTAATAACTCACTAACCGTGCCCTTTTTTTATTTGCTTAGCCCTGTGCTGGTTTTTTTTGAATAATACTTAGTAGAATTTAAATCAGTCATGAAAATTTAATTTTGAACTAATGTAATCACAAATACATATACTAACTATTGGGTCATGACTTGACTAAGGCCCCCAAAATTTTGGGATCCTGTGCAGTTGCACATCTTGCACGCCCTAAAATCCGGCCTGCTCACTAATAACTATTTTATTCTTTCAAGTGGTACCTAAAATGATTTTACTTAAAAAGTTAATTTTAAAGCGAAATGCATGCATATACCATTTTACACTAAAATTTATAGAGATTATGGTCTAGATGGCAATCAATAGCATGATGGATGTTGACGTTATTTATATTTATTATGAGTTACAAAAGTTGATCATAATCTATATCTTGAAGTAGAAATGTGTCATTCTAATCAATATGTGGCCATAATTGACCTGCAATAATGTAGTACAAAATTAAAGGTCTTTTAAGGGTGTTTTGACCTAAATTACAAAAGAAATATGTCGTCTATCTCATTTTACTTGTTTGTTTATTATTCATTGGTTAAACTAACGTTTTCTTCATTGTTTTTTTTATATAAAAAAAATTAAAATAAGTTCAATCAAGAGTCATTAACGGAACCAGATACACAAAATGAGACATCGTGAGAAAATTTTTAGGGATGGATTGGACTAGACCAAGATGTTTTTAAAATTAATACACTTAGCTTTGTACTAATAATGTACTTGATTGGTTTAATTTTGACTTATTCATTGCATAATTTGGTTGTGTATGTACACAAATGAATGTGGCCTTCCTAAGTTTAGAGATCCAATCCTATACGAAAAGTACGTGTTTAATTTGCAAAGTTAGTAGGTAGTATTGGATTAGAGAGTAAATATTTGGATCACATCCATCTAGCCTAGGTATGGATATGATAGCTTAGTGGTTGTATCATATCTTTTCAAGATATTCTAGAAACCCATCACTCTCAATGCATTAACTAATTTTTCATGTCTATGGATGGTTTTATTAAAATATGAAGGCATACATGTGCTCTGAACACGATGGGGAATACAATACTAATATTATTATTATTATTATTATTATTATTATTTTTGTTGTTGTTTTACCGTACTTTACACCTCGTGATTATTATGATATTATTTTTAATTTATGCCCTTTAGTCCTTTTAATTAAAATTATTTCGGAAATAAGTCATTACATTAGACTCAAAACATTTTAATTGAGTTGTCAAAACATGCATGTCTAATGGTATAAAAGTATAGGCAAAAGATTTCTTTAAAACTCATGACTCTATTCTTGTTATTTGTTTTATTATAGGAAATGATATTTCGTGGTACCGACACAACAGCTCTTCTAACGGAATGGATCATGGCAGAATTGGTTCTAAACCGGGGAATCCAAGACAAGCTTAGGAATGAATTAGACAATATTGTTGGACAAAACAAAACCATCACTGACGCTGTCATTTCCAAGTTACCCTATCTCCAAGCAATTGTGAAAGAAACACTACGTTTACATCCTCCAGGGCCACTCCTTGCATGGTCCCGACTCTCTACCTCTGACGTTCAGCTTAGTAACGGGATGGTAATCCCTGCCAACACGACTGCCATGGTCAACATGTGGGCCATATCTCATGACCCCACCTTGTGGGACCAGCCATTGGTGTTCTATCCGGAGAGGTTTGACCCTGCCGCCGGTGGGATGTATATGGACGTGAGGGGGAACGACTTGAGGCTCACACCGTTTGGAGCCGGCCGGAGGGTTTGTCCGGGGAAGAACTTAGGATTAGCCACGGTGAGTTTATGGGTGGCAAACTTTGTTCAACATTTCGAGTGGATTGAGATTGAGAGTCAACCTGTAGACCTAAGTGAGGTTTTGAAGCTCTCGTGTGAAATGAAACATCCGCTATTGGCTAAGGTTGTCCCGCGAAATTACTGATGCCTAAGTATTCAGGTTCCCTTGTGTCTTTACTGTCTGATCTCAACCTATATAAGTTGTGTGTAATTTAACATAATTAAGTAATGTTTGAAATAATGTTTTTGTGTAAAATGGGAAGTCGTCACTTGTTGATCTACATATATGATATTTGTAACTGTAACCTGTACTATTTATTGGAATAAATAATATTTAATATATATATATTAATACTATTTGTTGATCTTGGGGTTTTCATCCATAGTAAGGTTATCGCAAATTATACCACGGGTCAAGGTCCACATTACATTGTAAATCATGATTCAAAATTAAATAACATTCATATTATGTATCTATAGTTAATATATTATATGCTTGCAGTTAACGTAACATATTATGTGTCTGTAAATAAATTAAAAACATATAATATGCTATAACTATACCTATAATTTCTTGGATCATAGATACACATGTCATATTCTCCTTTGATACCTCCTTCTCCTATATAAACAACATTCAGCATTGAGAAGAAACACACCAAAACATATGAATACAACTTCACTCTTTCATCTTCCTTATGTGTCTTCTCTATCATAATCTACATTTGAGCACTGAGTCGGGATCATCTATGTCTAACATGTGCAAAGTTGGTGATAGAACGTATGTGTTACCTGTCAGTAGCGCGTATCGGAAAATTCAGACTGCACCGGCGTCTCCTGCAATAGTGCTTTTAAGGCAGAGTCGTTATATAACACGAAACAGACTCCTTTTCACCCTTTCTTGTTCTCGATCATTTACAAAAACATTGCTAGCCTCCGTTGACGTTGCATATTTCTTCGACAGTTAAAAGCCTTACTCTACAGCAATAGTCAACCTTTTGACTCTATGGCTCCTTCTGTTATAATCGATCTATCCAAGATTGCTATCCTAGATGGAAAACAAAATCAAAAAACTCGAAGGAGGATGTTTTGTGTGCAGTAAGCAAGGACACCGAACATACCAGTGCTATCATCACAAAAATAAAACCAGTAAAAGACAAAGCCAAACCCGTCTGAACATCATATCAATCTGACAGAGCAATATGAGTATTGCATTTATTTAAATAAAAATTATTTTGAATAACTCTTATTTGCTCTAGTTTCCAAGATCCCACATAAAAGGTGATAATAGTAGTACTGAATAAAAGGTTATATATGAATATTAGTTGAGTTGTCTAAATTTAAATGTTTATTAGTACTTATTTATTTTAATAGTGTGCTGATTGTTAATGATATTGTTGAAAATTATAAACGAAATTAATAGTGCCGTGCACAAGATAAGTGAATTATTTTTATACACATGTATGTGTTCTATACTTCTATGACTTTTGTTGTGATAAAAATGTTGAATTAACATTACTGCTAAGTGATTAGATCGACCATCTATATGATTTAAAGTTTGTATATAAATTGTGTACTTATGTGCATGTCGACTTATGGCATCAATTGTTATCAATAAGTCTGTATGTATATATCCATGTGACATTATAAAATCTCTATGATTTGAGTTGTATAGAGGGGCTTCTTGCATGAGCAATTAATCTCCATACTAGTGATATCATGAAGATAATCCAAGATTATCAAGTTAATTATATACGGAGAACAAAGCCAGAGCTTGAGCTTCTGAAATGACTTGACGACTATCAGAATTGTGGGGGTCCATGTGACTACTGTTAGTAAGCGCCATAATCATTATGTGCCAAGGTATGGTGTGTCTATTAAATCATACACTAAATTTATTTATGATTTATAGCCAATAATGGGCAAAATAATTTGAGTTATAAGTGAAAATTCTCTGTTTCTTTATATGATGTGTGCTTAGATATTTTAAGTTGTATGCGTGAAGCATTCAATTTAAGTAACTTAGTGAGAAGCTAGTTTATAAGTGAAGAAGGAATGTCCGAAAACTTTGTTATTTATATTTATCTATATATATTAAAAATTCTCGAAAAAATTTAAAACTACTTAACGTAACTATGCTACGTAACTAAACTCATATCCATATTATTCAGTTTATTTCGAGATCAGTGAATAAGTCTGCTCATGCTTTAGCAAGGGCGGCTCGTTCTCAGTCTGGTCCCTCTATTTGGTTATTTTCAATTCCGTCTTGTATTGAACGTTTGATTTAATGAAATTCTATGTTTTGTTTTTCAAAAAAAAAAAAAAAAAAACTCATATCCATATTATTTCAAGTATTAACATTCCTAATGATCTAGTTTTTAGCTATGATTAAGCTATCCAAGGTTTGAGAAGATTATTGGTAAGTTCAATGAGGCATTTTCTACAGTTTGTGATTTCAAAATTCAGAAGTCTACAAGGTAAGGTCATTGCTATAACGTGAAAGGTTATGGAGTGATTTCATGAGTGTGCACTTGTTGAGAAAAAAACAACTCATGCATGCAACGTAAGGGCGTATGTTAGACATAATACATAAAAATATAAATGTGTTGTCTAATTATCAACTTAGGTTTTTTTTTTTAGTTAATATTATATGGAACACATCCTTCAATTATTAAAACATTTTTAAAAAGAACATATTGCTACAAGTTGGGATTGTAGATAATAAATATTGATGAATATTGCATATAATATTTTAATACTTTCTTTAAAATTATTGCACATTATATAAATTTCATAATTTATGTAATTGATAAGCATATGTTACAATCTATTTGGCATGAGCGAACTATACTAGTAGGGTAGTAGGTACCAATAATAAGATCGTGTGTACATCTTTCAAAAGTTTACATATATTTAAGTTAATACCAAATAATTAGAAAGTACAATAAAATCGTGTAGACATCTCTGAAAAGTCTAGATATTAGCGGTAGAGACATCTTTGAAAAGTATAGATATATAGATCTAATACCAAATAATCACTAAATGAGTCAAGATGGCCGAGTTGGTCTAAGGCGCCAGTTTCAGGTACTGGTCCGAAAGGGCATGGGTTCGAATCCCATTCTTGACAATTTTTAAAGAACTACGATGTGGAATTCTTACACAGTTACACCCACGCAAGTACAATCAAAATTGGGTTAAATACAATAAATAGTGTTATTGCACAAAAATAATTATTCTAAACCTTCTTCATTTTAATAAACAAAAATTTATCCTTTAGACTTTTTTTTTTTTTTTTGAGAAAATTTATCCTTTAGACTTAATTCCTTTTTTGGGTTAAATAGTTCACAAAAATAATTATTCTAAACCTTCCTCATTTGAATAAACAAAAATTTATCTTTTTGACTTAGTTCCTTTTTTGTCTTGAATTTATACGTGGGAATTTACTTTTAGTCTTTCTTTTTCAGAATATCATCTTTGGTTTTAGTATTATTGTGGTATGATCATTTTTTGTCCTCCATCAACAAAATCGTTTAAATTCCGTAAAATACAAGAGCATTTAAGTCTTTAATTGTGCATTTTTTGAAAAAATAAAAATAAAAATAAAAATATAGCGGGTTAATCCACTTTATATTAAAAAGATCGAAATGTCGTTACATTTAACGACATTTCAACAATTTTGTTGACAAATTAAAGAACGAAAAATGGTTATGCCATAACAATACTAAAATCAAAGGAAGATGTTCTAAAAAAAAAAAAAGAGTTATGACAAAAATGGAATTAACTCTATGTTTAAACCCAGCTTTACAAAGCACTGTCGTTCATTTAAGGCACTACATTTTAGCGTCTCTAATCACAAGAATGTCTACAAGCCTACCAAAACACTAGCAGAGCAAAGCCATAACGTGATATCCTAGACTAACAAGTAGAAAATAAAGTTCCTTGAATAGACGCCATGTACGTCATGTTGGAAAACTAGCATAAAATATCATTTTAAGTGGCAATTTTGTGGTACAATTATATGTGGGGTCCATTTTCGATTTAGGTCGGGTCAAAGTAGATTTGGCTTCTTCGTAGTTAGATGAAAAGATTGATATATTGTACGCTCAAAACGGATAATGGGTGAAAGAGAAATTGATTCTTAAAATAGATCCATTTGGAGTTGGAAAATGGAGGGAAAAAGCTTTAAAGTAAGCTTTTGTCTCACATTGGTTTGGGATGTGGGTTTGCACCACTATTTATACAAGAGCCTTTCTAAGGCTTATTGAATTGTAAAGCATAGACGCTCTCTCTTGCGCGCGTGCGGGTGGGCAGGGGGGAGGGTGCAAATCAAATCCCAAACTGAGCCTACTCGTTTGGCGAGCTTAGTTATGTCATATTTTCGTATTGGCCTTGTGAGAATCATGTCCTCAGCCTTCTTGTATTGGTTTGGCCATTACATGAACAATGTCTTGGCGTGAACCACAACTCAGCGCGCATCATGAACTCCGGTTAATGGTTCGGTCTCGGCGTGAACCAGAATGGTTAATGATTCAGCCTTCTGGCAGCGCGAATCATGAACAAGAATTGATGGCTCAGGTTTGGCCGAAGACTTAACCCCTCGTTGTCTCGTCTCGTGTAAGATTCAGGCAGTGAATATTGAGTGTCTTAATTCATCTGTTATGTATATATGTATATATATATATATATATATATATATATATATATATATATATATATATATATTACACGATTTGCAAGTATAAATTAAAATTTATACTCATGTAATTTCCATTTAATTTGCTAGGCTTGTACTTGACGTAAATCCTATACTAGGCTCATAATAAAATTGGGGGTCTAATATTACATTTTTGGTTCATCAAAACAATTACAATATATTCCTAACAAAATAAATAATATATATATATATATATATATATATATATATATATATATATATATATATATATATATATATATATATATATCTGTGTGTGTGTACATACATACCTACAATCTTAAAATCGAATATTTTAAATGAATAAGTCGATAGATTCCACGAGTGGTGAAACCGTGAATGTTGCTCGGGATGCACATTCGGATATCGGTACGCTAGTAATGGATCATATGTAATTTAAAAAAGACACAGTGACATTTTTGTAAATAACTCAAACTTTGGTGCAACTAATATGTACTAAAAATGCAAGTAACTGATGCAAGTAAAAAGTGCAAGTAATTTACCTTTTTAACATTGGTGGACTTAATGATAACATCTTTAACATTATTGGTGCACTTAATAATAATGTTTGGGGCAACTAATAATAATAAAACCTTAGGTGCACTTAATATTGATACTCAGATTACATTATTTTATGCACTTTTAATACATTTTATTTGGACTTTGGTGCACCATATGAAACTGTTACTTGCATTTCAAAGTTCAATTATTTATGAAAATGTCATTGCATTAAAAAAAAATAGTGTTTTTGATCCGTTAGATGTGGACACGTGGACAGCTGGCATTGGTTCTCAGTTCTCTCCTGGGACAGTTGGTCCTCACCTGATCTGTCTCTTTACGCACGCGCGCGCACACACACATATATATGGTCGTTCCATTAAAAACATGTGTTCGACCTATTTATAGAGTCAAGAAACATAATTCCAAAAAATACTGAGATAACGATAAATTATAGAAGATCTCTATAACCGAGGTAATTGAGTCTAAATCTATTTGGCCTTCAAGTTATTGTATTTTATAACAAAAATAAACAAGTGTTCGACCTATTTATAGAGGCAATAAACATAATTCCAAAAAATACTGAGATAACGATAAATTATAGAAGATCTCTATAACCGAGGTAATTGAGTCTAAATCTATTTGGCCTTCAAGTTATTCCGAGGTAATTGAGTCTAAATCTATTTGGCCTTCAAGTTATTGTATTTTATAACAAAAATAAACTATTTGGCCTTCAAGTTATTGTATTTTATAACAAAAATAAAAATATAAAAAAAAAATTTTGCTCAAAATGATAATTTTTGTGCTTACTTATTCTGTTACAATATAGTCTCTATACTTTCTACTTTTTCAACCTACTGAAGCACAAAGATGTTAACAGTCACCTCCACTGATCTCGAACCCACTCCCTTCCATGTGGGAGTGTAAACTGGGTGTCACTAGACCACAAGGTTAATTTTTTATAAAATTTTATTTTCAATTACAAATAAGGCAAATCTATGAATTCTAAATATATTTATTAAGTATAAAAATAATGACGTTATATATAAAATATTTTTTTTAAAAAACATTAGGCCCAAAAAATTATGAGCTATGTGCAATCGTCCTGGCTACACACACACGGCCAAATGTGACCACCTCCCCTTGTGAGACCGTGACAAGACCCATGCAAACAATCTAAAATTTCAGTAACACACAACGCACCCGATCTACCATTAAGTAGTTTGTGTGGATTCATGTAGTAGTTTGTGTACACTTATGTTCAGTCTCATTGTCTCATGGCGGAGGTATTCTTATTGGAATATCACCCAATATACATGCACCCATACTCAGAGAACCTTGCAAAATGTTCAAAATTGATATTAAAAAATTGCAAGCAATGCGCTAAAAGTACAAAATTTTAAAAAAGAAACAAAACTGAGATGTACTCATCTACATAGTAGTATGAGACAATATATATATATATATATATATATATATATATATATATATATATATATATATATATATATATATAAAACTAAAAATAGACACTCCTTAATAATTAAAGACAAAAATAAAAATGAGGTAATCTGCTGTAACGCCAAAAGTGGTTATTACAATCCGAATACAAAGCAAACACCGGACCTTGCTCATAATTTGTAATTCTTTGAATTGTTAATTCTCATAATCTCTCGTTGCTACTCATTTCTAACTTAGTAGTTGGTATAGTAAGCCGCCGGAGATGACATATTCTCTCCCCCAGTTATACACTGCCGCCCCAAATAGAAAAAATTAGGCACTAACAAATTATGGCACGCGGTCGATGATTACAAAAGCATGGAATTTGTCCAAAACATAGGTTCAAATGAATGGAGTATGATTCTCGTGTTTAAAAGTTACGAGTTTGATTTTTATCAAGACCTCTCTCGATTAAGCCCATCATACAAGGTATTTTTAATACAGTTTGTCTTTCCTATATATAATTTACAATCTTGCAGATTATATATTACGGCAAAAACTTGTGTGAGACCGTCTC
This sequence comes from Ipomoea triloba, assembly GCF_003576645.1. Classification (NCBI taxonomy): domain Eukaryota; kingdom Viridiplantae; phylum Streptophyta; class Magnoliopsida; order Solanales; family Convolvulaceae; genus Ipomoea; species Ipomoea triloba. The sequence goes on from NC_044920.1 coordinate 19,750,445, forward strand.
ACCATGAGACGGGTCGGATCGGGTTGGATCACGATGCAAATGTAACACTTATATGCACAAATATCATACTTATATGCTCAAATGTAATACTAATCAAGAATAAAATTTTTGTTACTTATTAGGATAATGTAATACTTTTAAGGGAAAATACAATACTTTTACATTTCGATTTAAAAGTATTACATTTTTCCACAAAAGTATTATATTTGCCCTTATAAGTGAAATGCACTTGTCAACATTACTTATTATGAAAAATGTATTACATTTTCTCTTATAAGTAACAAAAATTGTATTTTTGATTAGTGTTATATTTGAGCATATAAGTATGAGATTTGCACATATAAGTATGACATTTGCATGGTGTTTTGACCCGACCCGACCGTCTCACGAATAAGAATCCGTGAGACGGTCTCACACGTGACCCATATATTACACATGTAAGATTTACTTAGTACAAACTTTCGAACAAAGACGGCATGTTTCCTCATCATAAAAACAAAAAAGAAGACATGGAATTTAGCCTAACCATTATTATGCTCCCTTTTATGGGCTTTATCCAGTTTATATATACAAGTAATTTAATTTGAGAAGCTTCTGTCATTTTCATTGTGGTATTTTATTTTACTTTATTGCAAAGATTAGATTGGTCTTGTTTTTAATAGTGACGAATTGACTGAAAGTTTAGAAAGCAAGAAAGAAAAATACAATATCATTTCTTCTAACAGGGAGGTCTTTGACTTGTCTAGAAGCAAAGGTAGCAGATGTAGCCTATAAATACATTGAGCATTTTAGACAATTTTAGATCAGCAACCTTAATTCCTTTGTTGTTAAAAACTGTGTTTGATTATGAAGCTTTTTGTTCTGCAACTGTTTGGAGTTCTCCTCCTTGGTGCCATTCTGCATACCCAAGCCAGAACAACCCATCATCACACATTCATTGTAAGTATATATATATTCACCCTCTTCCCAACTCATTCATAATAAAATTAAATATATACACATTTTTATTTTTCCAGCAATTCTCATGTGTGTCTATATATATAGGGTGGTGTTCCAATAAGACCACTCTCCCATAAGACCATAAGACTCAACATTGATGCTCACAAAGTACTACACAAATGCACATGAACTACTCCACCCGAAGTAGATTATGTGCATTGTGTGGCTAAAATTTTAGATCGTGTGCATTCATGTTTAGGTCTGGTGGGGAGGAGGTCTCATTTGATCACTAAGAGAGAGAGAGAGGGGTCAGGTTCCACAGCGGTCACTAACCATTAAGTACACATAAATTAAATGCACCATAGAGTGTTCGGAAATACACCATTAGGTCTCGTGCGGTGTAGTGCATTTTTTTGGTGTGTGGTGCATTTATATATATATATATATATATATATATATATATATATATATATATATATATAAGGGAGGATTCATGTGAGAACAAACTTTTATGTCAAAAGTAATGACTAATATAATTCATCAATCTATATATGTTGATAATTGTGAAGGGTTGGTTAGAAAATAAGGAGAAAAATGACGGGGTCTTTTTTATAAATGTAAGCCCGTGTTTTTTCACTAAACTCTTCCGCCATTGATGAACTTGTTGAAATCCAACATCACTTTTTATTGGAGGACGACTATGTTCTCATTTGATTACATATTTATATTTTATATAGTAATTATATGTAGGATGAAACTACTATACATAGGTTCATTTATATGTGATGCAACGTAACATAATAATATGAAGAAATTTAACAATATTTAATGGTTGTAGGTGGAAGAAACTCCATATACAAGGCTATGCAGCAGCAAGAACATATTGACTGTGAATGGATCATTCCCTGGCCCAACTCTATACATGCATAAGGGAGACATACTCATCGTGGATGTATATAATAAAGGAAATCAAAATATAACCATTCACTGGTTCGTATATTCCATTTTAATTATTAAATTTATGTTTTTTAATGTTAATTTGTTTTTTAGTACTACTGACTCTGTTACAATATAATATTTGTTCATACATACTTTCTCAACCTAAAGCAACAACTATGCGGCTTGAGTCAGATTCTTTGACTATTCATGATTAATTAAACTTCATTTTACTGACATATTTATTTGATATTTTCACAATGGAAACTGAAAAATACTGTGTATATGAGTGCAATATCATCAAAATCATATCACCAAGTCACTAAAATATTAACGAGGCTAAGTGGTTAAGTCTTATAAGTTATAACATCCATAAGTTAATTTGATATGATGAGTTTAATTTAATAAATAATCTTTCTTTTAAATGTATTTCGTTAATGATTTACAAATTATAATATCTTGAATTGATAAATGTGACAATAAAATTACTTCTTTTGTTTTTGTTTTTTTTTTCATGAACTAATCATATTCAATCAATTAGAATAACTCTAAATTTTTATTTTTATTTTTAAATACAACTTACCATATTACATTGTAGTATCTGTTTAAAGAGTCAATTCGCCCGAGACTCGATTTCATAACCTCCCACATGCAAGAGTCACTACATGTCATCTGAGCACAAGGTGCTTGGCAGAATAACTCTAAATTAATAAGACTAAACTCTCACACACATAATAAATACACGACACTACTACTAAATACATAAAGTGAGAACTGAACCTAACAATATAATTCAAAAATAAAATTATTTTTCACTGAATTTAGCTATGGTCATTGTTATTACATAGGCATGGCGTAAAACAACCGAGATATCCATGGTCAGATGGTCCAAATTATATAACTCAGTGTCCTATCCGACCGGGTCAAAGCTTCAGACAAAAAATTGAGTTGTCAGATGAGGAAGGTACATTGTGGTGGCATGCTCATAGTGATTGGACACGAGCCACAGTTCATGGAGCCATTGTAATTTACCCCAAAAAGGGAACAAAATATCCCTTTCCTAAGCCTCATGCTGAAATTCCAATCATACTAGGTATAAATAAGTTAAATAAATCATTTTTGTCATAATTAGCTAATTATTCAAATTATTTTCACTATTATTGATCATATGACTATTAAGTTATTTCACAAGTATATATCTTTAGTTGTTCTTCCATTTGGTCTTCTAACAATTTTTTTTTGGTAAATAGTGTAAAGAAATCGTATTTCTAGTTCAGAGCCAAACGTTTTCCCTTCAAAGTGCTAAATCAAGATAGTATAGTTCTAAACTACAAATATGGTGCATTATGCCTATTTACTATAGGAGCTTTTATTAGAAAGACTACTTTTCTTTTAATTATATTTAAAATGTGGCATTCTTTTAATTATATTTAAAATGTGGCAAAAAAATAGTTAGAGATTAAATATGAAAATGACATTGTGTTCATATGATCAAAAGTGGAAATAATTCTCTATTATTTAATAAAAATGTGGTCATTAATTTGAACAAATGTCTGAAATGCAGCGGAGTGGTGGAAGAGTCAAATACAAACGGTTCTAAATGAGTTCCTTACTAACGGCGGAGATCCTAACGCCTCCGATGCTTTCCTTATCAATGGCCAACCTGGAGAATTCTATCCCTGCTCCAAAAAAAGTATTTCATACAAATTTTCCTTTGAATTTTTTAAAATGAAAAAAAAAATAAACTTGTTAGCTAACTAGTAGCTATTTTTATCATATTAATACAAAAAAATAAAAAATAAAAAATAAGTAAATAAAAATTAGAAGGTATAGTACCAGCATTAGATTTACGTGAAAAATCTCAACCCTTCTTGAATAAGATCTCGATTTTAAATCATACAAATTAAATAATAAGCTTAGCTTTAACAGAATTATCTAAAACATCTCAAAACTTATTAAATTTGTTGAAACAAAATAAAAATTAAATTATTGTGTATATTGAATGAGTACATGCATAATTGTCGTTAGGTGTATTCTCTTGGTGAAAAAGGAATACAAAAGTGTTGCCTAGTTGTAAAAATCATGAAACAATAGCCTTTACCAATTAAGTTAACAACTGACCAACTTATGATTGTCCCAATTGAATTCTTGTTGCCACTTCTGTTAGAAATGAATTATTGATTTAATCTAGTCTTTGGTGTGCTTCACTGCAATTTTAATCCTTTGGCGCAGTACACCTTAAAAAAGACAATGATAATTGACATATATAGTTTATCATATGTGCTGAATATATACTATAAATTGACCAAAGTGCATGCTAAATTTTATATTGTATTCTTTTAACACACTCTAACATATTCATAGTATATGTTTAACAATTATACCAATTTTGATCGGGATGGAGTTCGAACCTAAGACCTTATTTATAAAAATCAATGAGTAAGTTATGGATAATAAATAGTTAACAAAATATTCCATTAAGTTTACACTAATCAAAATAATATGAACCATTCATTTCAACAAATAATTACAACAACATTTTTTTAGTTCGGGTTAGCGGCCTAACTTTATTAACTCTTATTAAGATTTTAGATTGAAATGAGTACACATATTCGTACTTTTTACTCCTTGCTTACAAGACACACTTTGACTCATTTAAAAAAAAAATGAGGATCACAATTTTTATTACTTTCGTTTATTCTCTCTTCAATAAAATCTAGACACGTGGCGAGATTTTTATTTCCTAATCATTTTGGTTTGTGAATAGTTTATTTGGTTGGATGACACTATTATATTATAACATGAAAAATTAATAACTTTTGTTTTTGTTTGTAATGACAGATACATTTAGGCTAGCCGTGGAGTATGGCAAGACGTACCTACTTCGAATTGTGAACGCAGCCATGAACAACATCCTCTTCTTCTCCATCGCAAACCACCAACTCACGGTGGTGGGAACCGACGGCGCTTACACAAAGCCGTTAAAGAGTGACTATGTCGCCATATCTCCCGGTCAAACCATTGACGTCTTACTCCACGCCAACCAACCCCTTAACCACTACTACATGGCCGCCAAGGCCTACAACACGGCCCCACAAGTCCACTACGACAACACCACCACCACCGCCTCCCTACAATACGCCGGAAACTACACCCCCACTTCTCCCGTCCCCTTCCCCGCCCTCCCCGGCGTTTCCAACATCACCGCCTCCGTTAACTTCACCGGAAGCCTCCGTAGCTTGGGCGACGCCGCCCACCCGATAAACGTCCCGTTGGATGTTTCCACCAATTTATTCTTCACCGTGTCCCTCAACACACTCCCGTGCGACGACAACGCCACCTCGCCGTGCGCCGGGCCTCGTGGGCGGCGTTTCGCGGCGAGCGTGAATAACAATAGCTTTGTTGCCCCGGCCGTGGACGTTCTAGAAGCTTACTACCATCACATTCACGGCATTTACTCTGACCACTTCCCTAGCTTTCCGCCTCTTTTTTTCAACTTCACGGCCAGTAATATCTCGGCGGTGTTACAGACGCCAAACCGGAAAACGGAAGTGAGGGTTCTAGAGTATGGATCGACGGTGGAGATTGTCTTCCAGGGGACAAATCTGGTGGCCGGGATCGACCACCCGATGCACTTGCATGGACATAGTTTCTATGTTGTCGGATGGGGTTTTGGTAATTTCGACAAGAATAAGGATCCACTGAACTATAATCTAGTGGACCCACCTCTCCAGAACACCATAGCAGTTCCTAAGAATTCATGGACAACCATCAGATTCAAAGCAAATAATCCAGGTAATTAAACAATATAATACTTCTCTTTCTCTCTTTGGAATTTTAAAAAATGTAACATAAAATTGACATTTTAAGTCAGAATTTTGAGGTCGGGTCAAAGTAGATTTAGATTCTCCTAGTTAATAAATTTGATATATTATACACTCAAAATGAGTGATGATAAATAAAAAATTAATTGTCAAAGTGTACTAATTGAGTTGCTAAATTTGGAGTTTAGGAAAACTTTTAAATAGCCTTCGGTTCCCTATTAAAAACAGATGTGTGTTTATAATATGTCACTATTAGTATAAATACAATTCAAATTTTTTACAAGAGTTTAAATTGTGTAGCATATAAGTTCTCTTGCAATTAGGTGGAGAACTCTTTTTGTCGCTTATCGATGTGAATTATACAATTATCTTTTTATTATACTCTCATCACTATAATATATATTATGTTGTGATTTTCAATAGGAGTATGGCTTATGCATTGTCATCTCGACCGTCACCTAAGCTGGGGAATGGACATGTCATTCATAGTCAAAGATGGCAAGGGTTCAAATGAGAAATTGTTGCCTCCGCCTCCAGATATGCCAAAATGTTATTGACTTTCTTCTAGTTAATTATTAGTAATTTATCAGAATAATTTAGCAATCTTTTGATTGATAATTTTAAGAGTTAATTCCAGCAATGGTCCTCCGACTATGTTGATTTTCCAAAATTAGTCCCCGACTTTCAAATTTAGGTCCCTTGACTTTCAAATTCTTTTCAATATTGGTCCTTTCGTCAAATTTTGGTTAAATTGAGGCCAAATGAAAGGGTAAAATTGTCCGTTCACATGTTTAGTGTATTATTACTCGTATTTCTCCTATCCTATACGCTATATATATGAATATAATCTCAGTCGAAGTCTCAATCGAAGCCATATAATCTCATTCGATGTCTCTTCGACTGATATTATATTCATATATATAGCGTATAGGACCGAAGAAATACGAGTATACAAGTGAACGGACAATTTTACCCTTTCATTTGGCCTCAATTTAACCAAAATTTGACGAAAGGACCAATATTGAAAAGAATTTGAAAGTCAAGGGACCTAAATTTGAAAGTCGGGGACTAATTTTGGAAAATCAACATAGTCGAAGGACCATTGCTGGAATTAACTCTAATTTTAATTGTGTTGTACGTTCATTATTCAAACAAAAATTACTTTGAAAGTGCTGTGGGTTTGTACCTCGTTTCTTTGAGAGTTAGGTTTTTGTTTTGTTTTGTTTTGTTTTGTTTTTCGATCTTTGTTTTCTTTATTGTGTTTACAATAAATTTCTTCTTTTATTAAAAAATAAAAATAAAAGCCTTGCTTGTTACACAAACTAATTTTCTCTGCGCAACTACCGTTGTTTGTCATGGCTTTAATTCGCTCGCGAATTCAAGCAGTTTCTTAAGGTTGCAATTAGAGACCTAACAAATTCAATTTCCATAAACGAAACCAATGATAGTATTATTAACTCTAGCTTGGACCTATGCGCTACATAGTGGGCAAATTATTCTCTGGATTCGGATTATCTTACAAGATGGACGCAAATCTAAAATACACAATTTACATACTGAATGTTCAAAATTTACATATTGAATGTTCACAATTCAAAGTGTGAACATTCAGTATGTAAATTGTGAACATTCAGTATGTAAATGGACACGGGTCCATGGTATAACTATTGCTACATAGTGTGTTGTGTGTAATATGAATGTTATAGAGATATTTTTTTTTTTGAAGATAAAACCTTAATGCATTAAATCACGGGAAAGACAGTTTACAAGAAAACTAGGCGGGACATCAAACCATTCCCCACAACCTGATATAGAAAAGGCCTCTCTCGCAACAGAGTGAATGTTATAGAGATATATGATGTGGAAATATACTCATGCATGTAGTAGACATATTATTAATAATGTTGGAGTTCTAGTGCAAGTCCAAATGTAATATAGAGTGGGAGGCTCTATAGTGATCAGGAAGTATACTAGGTTCTGAAAAATCTGATCCCTTCACAGGCTAGAGGAGCTCTCTATTTATAATGTTAGAGTAGGGGACACATGTCAAGTTCCTCAATTACAATTTTGACATGAAGGCACGTTGCTAGTTGTTCAAGTCAATTACTCCATCTGTCTCATTTTATCTGTATGGCACAAGATGAGCCTTGACGTGATGTAACAGTGGTGGTGGAGGTGACTATTTTGCCGTTCTCTCTCAGTCTCTAAGAGAATGTACCAACTAAAAAATCAAGCAAGGTCTCCATCAAGCAAGCCATGGAGTAACGATTACCTATGGCCAACCTCCAAAGATGACCAAGAAATCCTACTTATCAATTCCTTTTCCAAGGTTTTGTCATGCGACGTGGAGTTTTTTTTTTAAAGGAAAATCTAGAGGATGTTGAGGACATGCGTATCATTCCCAACTAGTGTCAAGAATTGAGTGCATTAATTATTATTCTTCTGTGCTTCTTTACATGACTAAACCCAAAAAATCTCGAAATAATGATCATAAGAGAAAATGAAAAAAAAAATGAAAACATAATTTAATTTATCCTGTATATATAATGCGATTTTTATAAGTTTTAAATGAGTGATACCCCATAATATTCTTATATATTTATTCATTTATCCAATCAGTTGCCACTATTCTTATAAAATAAATTTTACCACCAAATTAAAGTGAACATGAATGAGAATTCAATTAAACCTTTTATGACCTACTATAATAACCGAATAAATAAAGAATTAGAGCATCTTCCAACTTTGAACCGTATATAATAGTAGTTAACTATTAGATTTGCCAAATTAAGAGCCTAGTTACTTTATTCCTATGTTTTTCATTTCTCTAATTTTTTATTTTTTTTAAATTTCCTTTTTCCAACTTTTTATTTCTTCAATTATATTTTTAAAATTTCTCCCATTACTAAATATATCCTAAGGGCTTGCGTTTTTTTATTAATATTTTCAATGCATTTTTGTTTATATCTTTATATTATAATTGTTATTGAGAGTGTTATATTGGGATATGACCTATTAACAAGAGATCATGCGATAATTAATTGGCTGCTTAATAGAAACTTAGTTAAACTTATATGTACCATTTCAAACATCTTTAAGTTTTTTTTTTCTTTTTTAAATAAAACATTTATAACGAAAAAAGATACTTTACAACATGATGAATTACGATGTGGTTTGTTTAAAATGGAAAAAAATCTCCTATTGTTTAATTAATTATTATTTACCCTATAATACATTGTACACAATTCTGTTGTTTTTTTGGTCAATATGAGTAAATATTTTGAAGAAATATCAAATGCAGTGAGTAAAATCCATAAAGCATCCGCAAAAGCCTTGCAAAAACGCGATTGGAGATGCGGGGTATCGATCCCAGTACCTCTTGCATGCTAAGCGAGCGCTCTACCATCTGAGCTACATCCCCGTCTGATTCCTGTTTCACTATTTTTTATATATCTCATCAAAACTCACTTTTGTAGTAATCCGATTTAATGTCGACAAAACAAACAGCTTGGAGGTGCGGGGAATCGAACCCCGTGCCTCTCGCATGCGAAGCGAGCGCTCTACCATATGAGCTACACCCCCATTGATTCGACAATGAGCTGATATCTTGTTACTATGCATGTAAATTGGAGTGTTACTATTTTTAATTGTGAGAGAATGAGAATTGATTTCGAAATCACTCAACTCTAACACGAAGTCTCATACCTGTATTATAGGATTACTAGAGTTTAATTAAGAATGAATACAAATTTTTACCTTCATCTTTAACTCATTTTTTAAGTTGGGTGGTAGATGGTCTAAGTATGGTTTAGAATTTAATTTGTATAGTAGGAAGATGGTAATAGTTCAATCAAGTGAAGTTCATTTCAAAATGTATATAGTGGAGAGAGTTTTTATTGTTGGAACACAAGATGCATGGTATATATTATTATTAGGTAGTGCGCATATTTTTTTGTACCATGTATTATTTAGATCTTGAAGATATATATGTTTTAATGATTTTTTTTTAGTTGCACTTATAAAAATTTTAAAGTGTACTTTATAGTTTTCAGTAGTGACCTCTAGTTCTAATTTTTAATCTTTAAATATTATTTATAGTTCAAACATGATTTTGTACTTATTTTGACTAAAAGGGGTTGATGCTCTTGAACTTATTTTCATTTTCTAAATAAATAATTAAGTTTTTACGTTAATTGTTAGCTAGAGAATTTTATTATTATTTTTTTTATAAAATAACTTAGCATAATAATTTTGATTATTAGCCTAGTACTTATACATGGTTGTACACTCTAAAATTAAATTTGAATTAATTCTTTATTATTCAGGAATGTTTAACATTATGTATTTGGATTTTAATTTTCTTTGATCATAAATAGGCATATAAATATAATGACAAAACTATTGTGAAAAATTACAACCAAATGTACCACAGACATAAACCATTGCATATTAAAAAAAAAAAAACACAACAGTTAAATATAAATGGATAAGAAAGACAATAAGAAAAAAAAACCATTGTCTATTACAAAAAGACAATACTAGGGATATAGCCAAAAATGTCAGTCAGTGGAGGCGAAAAATAAAATAACTTCAAAACATGATAAAAATATTTATAATAAAAATAAGAAATGGCTAGAATAAATTGTATATCATCTCTATTAACATTATAGTCATAAATACTTTTTAATTTAAGTCGATCAACTCTAAGTATTTTTATATTAATTTAAATATGATAATACATAATTGAAACTTCTAGATTACGTTAACTAGATTGATTATAAAAATAAAATTTTCTTTTAAAATATTTTTCATTATTGATTGACAGAAAATATTTTATATCAATTAATTAATCAATTTGAATAATTTTCACCACATGTAACATACTAAATTAAAGTGCACTAGGGAAAGATAAAATCAATATAAAAAGTTACAAATGTGTTTGTCCCGAAGGGTTAGGGGTACAATTCTAAAAGGAGGGCGGGGGATGAATAGACTTGTATGATTTTAATATTTTTTTTTCAAAAGTTCTTAAACTCAAGTTATTATTATAAAGTGTACTTTATAGTTTTGAGTAGTGCACTCTAGTTCTAAATTATAATCTTTAAATATTATTTATAGTCCAAACATGATTTTTTTTACTTATTTTGACAAAAAGGGGTTGATCTTTTACTTATTTTCATTTACTAAAGGGAAATTGTAATTTACGCCCTTCACGTATAGGTAAATTATCAATGTCACCCCTTAATTTTTAGTGGCGTAAATGTTCCCAATTTTTCAAATGTTGCCACAAATGTCCCTCCCTTAACAAAGTTGTGAGATCCCATTATAAGTTAAGGTTTATTAAGGATATTTTGGTAATTTTCATTTCTCATTCCCTCCACCTTCCCTCCCCTCTCCGCCGCCGAGATCCTTGTACCATCTCTTGTATCCGCCAAGTTGTGAGTACTTGCATTTAGACAAACCACCAAGATAGCTTACTCTCCTATGATCTTATCGAACACGTACCCAGCTTCTTCAATCCCTTGTGGATTCCTTCCTCGCTCGTGCCTAAAGTTTAATGGGAAAATGGAGTTTGATTCGAACGAAGCTCTTTTCTATGGACACCCATTTCTCTAAACTTCCTGCATTTGCCATTGTCACTGTTGCCAATAGTACAATCTCCACCGAGCTACTTCATTCAATTTTCGATGCCCTCTCTAACATGTCTTACATCTCCATTCACTGTCGGAGCTCTACACCGCACGACGGGTAGCTTAAGACTTAGAATGACATTCACGTACTCCAAATAGAACAAGCTAGAAAGGCCGCCATACATTGTTAAAGAAATCAAACTAGGTTTACCTGTGGATGTGAAATTCGGGGGATGTGGTTTTTGTCCAAATCTACCACGAGTGACACATGTCCCTAAAGGGTTTGTGTGGAATGCCAAATCTACTACAAGAAATTTTACATTTGCCAACCTTTATGCCTATAAATGTAAGAAAAACATCAGATAATTATTAGTAACGAAATAAAAATGTCACCATGATCGTCGTGCTTGTGACATATGGAAATGTACTATTGATATGATGAAATTAAATTTTCATTGTTAAACATCATAGTTGCCGACGTTTTTTCATACTCTAAATTATGTCATACAAAAGTTGGTATTGGTGACGAATATGTAATAAAATGTCAGTAAAAGTATGCATGACGAAGTTTATAAAAACGTTGTTAAATTGAGTTTTATTGACGCTTTATTTTTTTTTATACTTGTCATTAATGATAATGATTGGCGAAGAAACTTGAGAAAGTGTCAACAAATATTTATTGACAAAATTTTAAATGTATCACTAAATATACATGCATTTGCTGACGTTTTATATGTTGTTATCTTTGACATGTATTATGCTATTGGTGACAAATATTATGAATTTTTTTTCAAAAGAATCTACTGTAAATTCAAAACGCATCAATAAATATTATGTTTCCTTATGGTTGTAAATATTTTTATATGTTATGTAAGTATTAAAACTAACTACAAAAAATTTAAAATAATATATAATTAATAAATATGATATGACTAGTATTAAAATATTGTAATATAGTATTGAATTACAAGGATATATGAGCAATTATTTAAATATATTCATGCTTCATTAAAAACTCTCTAGGAAATTCATGTGCGAAAAAACCTAGCTGAAGAAAAGAGTATATGATATTTGTGAAATCATATGTTGCATTGGTTGCCTCATTAAAAACCTTACTAAGAAAAACTATATGGGAAAGACTTAGTTAATGGAAAAAGAATACAACTGTGAACCTTTAGGGTTCAATCTTTATGATTTTCATGAGTAGTATTTATAACATTTCTTATGGACCAATGAATCAATTTTACTTTTGTACTTAGATTTTGTTGCTCCCCTTAAAGATAACAATCTTCCTGATCTACGCGTAGGTAGGGGTCTCAATAAATAGATTTGCTAGATTGTAATTTGAGCGAATCTCTTGAACAAATATTTTACCACTCTTTTGGAGTTCATGTGGGTAAAAGATTTTTCGTATTAGGTACACTTATCTATGTTTTGAATTGTACCAAGTATGATAACTCATGTTTATTGGATTGGTTTAATATTTGCAAATGGTCTTCCTTTGCTTGCTGTTGCTACTTTGCTTATCTTATTCCTAACTTATCAGTCGTGATTTTACATCCATGACAAAACAAAAGTACTATCCAGTAAAGAAATGACAAGATATTAATGGGGTGAATCAATATACACAAAGTACATTATTTAATAGAGCTAACACATATGTCAAAAACTGAGTAAACATCTACTAAATCAAGTATACGCAATGGTTCCTTTTATTAGGCTTAAAATCTTCAACGCCTAAATTTGTTCATAACATACCTACTATTTATTTATGCTAACATGTGTTGTAATATCCTCATATAAGACAGAAGGGGTAATATATACACTTGCTTCGTCACACAAACAATTTCATATGAAGTATTAAACATTGTGTGGTTTAGAGGTAATAACCATAGTGTACTGAATACATACTCTTATAAAATGTCAATACCAGAATAAAGGAAAATATATAGCCAATCAAAAGCATGACATTATGGAGATCAATCAAAATGCCAACACTTAAAATAGCTTACAAATGTCATATTGCATAAAATATGCCAACGTATTTTACACTTCATGGATATTGCATTATGGGAATCACTAGATATTGCAAGCAAACTTATTGCAAATATAGTATCAGGCCTTATGCAATTTATGAGCTTCTGGTCCCAAAAATGGTGTTCAATATGACGTTTTTAAAGTAGTGGAGTTTGTCCTTAGATTATCCTTTTAGTTTAAATGAGTCCTTATCTACTTATTGGGCAACAATTAATATGCTACAAGAGCGAAGATTATATAAGATATTCATGATATTTTTAGGTAAGCTTATTGGTTTATAAAATTTGATTTATGGGTGGAGACAATACTTGAGTTTTTCAATTACACATACCACCTCTAGGCATGTGCATATAATATCATGTTTCATACATATTCTAATAATATGAAATTGTGATAATACATTTTTATTATCTACAGTTTCTTCTTAGGAAGAAAACACTTAGTCAATCATTGACTATGTGAAGTCATAGAAGGATCATAGTAATTTTACACTATTCATGTTGCGATTTTACCTCATGTTGGGATTTTTGCTTATTGCATTTTGAGAACTTTAAATCCATAAGGGATTTTTTTTAAAAAAAAAACAAGTATAAGTGACTAGTGACCCATATAAATATGTAGTGACTGCGTCTATTATTTACTGCTAGTTTTATTAAATAGCGATAAACAATGTCATGAAATGATATCCTTTTATTATGATCAATATTGGGTCTCTGCGTAAACCCTTTAACTTCTCAACTCGCTTTGTATTTTATCACTTGCATTTTCATAACATCTTCTGTTGTAGATATTTCTTTTAGCGAGTTGAATTTTCATAACACTTCGACCGTTGTAATAGCTTTATTATAAATATCTTTCATACTCATGACAATTTTTATATCAACCAAATATATGTCATTTACCAAAAGTATTTGAATTTGATTGTTCTGCTTCTCTAGTATTTTGATTATTCGGTGCACCTATAATTTTAGCATTTTAGTGGGGGTTTTCGCTTTCCAGGCGAACATCTTCATGATGAAAATTTTTATATTTCAAGAGTGACGACGTTTAAGGCTGATGGCTTTTGCCTCCTGGAAATTCGGTCTTCTAGGGCGGAGAAAATGATTGATTTAGCTTATAAGTTGGGTTATAATTACCACTTTATGGTGGACCCTCTCGGGTTTGCGGGGGGAGGGGCAGGGGAGGGGGGGCTCCTTTTATTTTCGAAACAAGGTCATATTGATCTTGAAGTTATTAGTCACAATTCTCAAGCTATTCACACCAAGGTGAACCAACAGCTCGAGAATTGCTATATTACCTTTGCTTATGTTAGGCATAACCTTCTTGCCAAGTGCAGGTTTTGGGACTATTGTAAATCTCTTGCCAATTCCAACCAAGGTCCATGGATCGTCCTAGGTGACTTTAATGATATTGCTAATAACGAGGAACACTGGGGTAGCACTACCATCAACCCCAACCACCTTGAAAGATTCTCGGAAGTAGTTGGTGACTGTAATCTTTTAGGCCGGGTGTCTCAGGGTCTAAATTCACTTGGTATCGTTCCGTGGGAAATAGAGTGGTGCAAATGAAGAAAGCTTGATAGAGTGCTGTGAAATATCGAAGATCAGTTAGCGTTCCTCGAAGCGAAAATGGTAGTCCTTCCTCGGTTCTATTCGGATCAGAATGTCATCATGTTTATTGAAGAAGCAGGGAACCTGCCACATAGAAGCTTGACACCAGTTCGTTTCGAAGTAGCGTGGCTTAATAGAGAAGATTATAAATCCATCTGGAAATTAAAGAGGCCACGGGCGGTGAAATGAGCTCGATTGAAGATGTCTTATCTACAGTGACCCAAAAAAGCATTCAATAAAACCGTAATGTATTTGGGAATATTTTCAAACAGAAGGGAAATCTGGAAGTTAATATTCAGGGAACTCAATGTAGGACCAACTTTGGCTCCTCCCATGATATCCAAAATCTTGAAAGACATCTCATTAATGACCTTAATGATGTGCTCGACCAAGAAGAAGATTTTCGGTTCTAAAAATCTAGGATGGACTAGGTCAGGGATGGCGATAGCAACACCCGGTTCTACCTTAATTCAACCCTGATTAGGAGGAATAAAAATAGAATTAGATTCCTCAAGATTAACGGGACTTGGACGGACAATCATTCCTTTTTGAGTAATCATATTATTGACTATGTTACCTCTCTTTTTTCGTAGGATCGAAACTAATGGTGCTGGCAACTTGGTTCCGATCATGGAGACTCACATCATCTCCCCCACCCAAGCAACTAGCATGATTCGTAGAGCCTCGCTTAATGAAGTCAGAAGGGCTGCCTTTGGTATGAAAAAATATGGGAGCCCCGGGCCAAACGAAATTCCGACGATCTTTTATCAACATTTTTGGAGTGAGATTGGTGATGATGTATAATAGTGAGTGTAAAAGAGGGTGTAAATGTCGTTCCGCTGAGGATTGGGGTTATGTCACGTAATTATATGAATTAAGAATACTATGTGATAAGACTCCGAGATACCCTTATTTTAGGCACATTTCAGGGTGTTTTATCGCGTCTATAGCATCCTTACTTGGTAAATTATGTTCATAAATGCTTAAAAATCACTAACTGATGCACAGAAGCTACTTTTAGCTTAAAAGAAGTGAAACAGGAGCCCCGGGAGCAAATAGGAACAAAAGTTGAGTTTAAAGAGCGAACTAGGCAAGAACGGAGCCCCGGAGGACCCAACTGGATGGTCACACGTGTGTAAGCGTGCGTGAAAACTTTCTAGTAGCCTCCCACGCACGCTCACACGCGTGTGGAAGGTGTGGAGACGGTGATGCGCGAATTTTAGCTAGGGTTGTCATTTCGGAGATTATTTAAACCCCTTTGATGAATTTTCAGAAGAGGTTCCCAGAAAATTAGTTTTCCTTTTCTTAGTTTTTCCTTTGGAGAACTTTCTCCATTTTTCTTAGTTTTTTTAGATTAGATCAATCTCTATTGTAGCAAGACAACAAGCTTGGATTGAAGATCTTCTTCTCTCTAGGTGACTTCTATTTCATTTCTATAATTTTAGCTATCTTGTTCTTGGATTAAATTAGCTTTTGCTTGAATTTCATATTATGAGTAGCTAGTTTAGTCTAGGGATTTGGATTGTGTGATTGAATATTGCTTGTGTGATGATCTTATCTCTATAACTTGGATCTATGTGTTTGTGTTGATGGATTATCTATTCTTGTCTATTGATTGTTGTTTTGATGAGATCTTGTTTGGATTTGGCCAATCTAGATGAGAGATTGAGCTCTTGACTCTTTCATGTCTTTGATTAGAGTTAGGATTTGAAGCTTGACACAATCATAGTTCCTATGGACTTCTTAAGAATAGTAAGATAGTGTGTAGCTTAAGTGTTTGATGAAATTCCTCTTAGAACTTTGGATGCTTGAAGGCACTCCTAAGTCAAAGAAGCCTTAGTACACAAAGGTGGAAAAGGACTAAGACAACACACTCTTGAATAGCCAATATCCTAGCAATCCTAATCCATGACCTTAGACACTCCACTATGCAATATTCACGAACACTATCCACTCCCTACCCCTCTTACATATTCACAAAATCCTTTTTACTTTACTACTCTCTTGCACTCAAACCAACCAAATGAATTACTCTCACTCACAAATCCACCCTTCACCACACTCGAATCCTATGCACAATCCAATCAAGTAAACTCCCGAACACTTGATACACCTCCACGTCCCTCCTTCGAGACCGACACTCGGGGAGTCACAGACTTTCCGTTTTATCATACAAATATCTTTTGGCAAATCATCTCACTCTAGACTGCGAAAATAGTCATGTCAAAATGGCGCCGTTGCCGGGGAGGGCAATAGGTTGTCATATGTTTTTGTTTACTTTGATTGCATGAATGCTAGATTTGAGCAATGTTAATCCATTCCACTTAATTTTGTTTTATTTTTATTTGTTTTTGCTACTAACCCAATTGACTACTTCTAGTCAATTGCGGAAATTTTTGTTTCATTGATAATTTTACTAGGTGAATGCACACGCGAGCAAAAGGAAATCAAGGTTTACTACCCTACATTCCTGAAATTAATAGAGCAACTAGAAGGAAAAATACTCAAGGATCACTAATGGCTTCATCAAGCGCAACAAGAAATCCACAAGGAAGAGGCACAACCGTACCAAATCCACCCCCAGTTCCAATTAATCCACAAGTACCAATTAACCATGAAGAACCAATCATTGAAGAACCACAAGCTAACAGAGCAAACAATCAAGAGAACATTCGTGAAGAAGAATATTATGGAAATCCTCAAGAACCACAAAGATCAATTGCAGATTACATGACTCCGGATTTTAACATGCACAACTCGATCTATGTACCCCCAATGGAGAACGCCAACTTTCACGTGCATCCAACTATTCTCACACTGGTTCAGAACAATCAATATTCGGGATTACCATCTAAAGATCCCAACGCACACATCACAAGGTTCATACGAGCATGTGGGATGTACAGGCAAGAAGGCGTTAGCGAGGAGATAGTTCGACTAAAATTATTCCCATTTTCAGTTATAGGAGAGGCAGCACGATGGTTGGAAAGCCAAGACGACAATCATTTCAGAACGTGGCAACAGTTGCATCGTGAATTCATGAACGAGTTCTTTCCCATTACAAAAACTATGAGGATTAGAAGGCTGATACAAGAATTCAAACAAGGAAGACTTGAAAGTTTGGGAGAGGCTTGGCGAAGATTCAAAGTTCTTAAAAGGCAATGCCCACAAGATCTGATGCACCCATGGGACATGATTAGCTCATTCTATGGAGGGTTGACAGATGAAGGAAAAATGTTGCTTGACTCATCCTCCAGCAGAGCCTTTGTCTCCCTAGCTTTGCAAGAAGCTGAAGAACTAATCGAGAGAATATCTAAGAACACATCCTGTTGGTATGACCAAAGAGGAGATCATGGAGGAATATATGAAGTTGATAATCGTGTGGCTAGTGAGGCCAAAATAGAAGCAATGAATCACGAAATCAAAAAGCTACAGGCTATGGTAGAAAAAATGGAAGGAAAACCCAAACCTTGCATGGCTTTGGCACTTTATTGTAATATCTGCGGAGGACCTCATGACACCAATATTTGCACTTCTCCGTCTGCATCTGAGCAAGTTGAGGTGGTAGAATACCAAAGGAACTCCAACTTCAATGCTTATGGACAAAACCAAAGATCAAACAACAATTGGAAACAGGGAGAGGGTTGGAACAATAGCAATAATGATGGATATCAAGCGCGAGGACAATACAACTATGGAAACAAGTCTGCATATGGACAGAATGACAAGAACAGACTGATGTACAATCAAAACCAAGGAAATATAAATCAAATGACCCAATTCAGGCCACAATACAACTCTCAACTTGGCTTTACTCAACAAAGAAGGGATGACATCCGTGAAGTAGATGAAAGACTTACAAGGACGATCATGGAATTCAAGAATGATCGGGCAAATCTGAAACAAGAGATTACTCAAGAGATTAGACAAGAAATTTCTAGTCTTCGACAAGAGTCTAAAGCTAAACTTAAGACAATTGAGAATCAAATTTCTCAAATGTTTAAAATGATGTCGGATAGACACTACGGACAACTCCCGAGTAACACTGAGAACAATCTGAAAGAGAGAGTCAACGCTATCGATGCCAAGGAAGAAGAACATGTGAAATGTGATCCAATGGATGCCATCTGTGGAAAATGTCAATGTAAGGTAGATGACCAAAGAAACAAGACTACCTCTTGTAGTCCTAATCTCGAATTGAAGAACGCGAGCGGTTCATGCACCATATCAATGAAGGAACACAAGGAGAAAACCACTTCGGAAGAATGCCCAAAAGAAAAGGAGCTACCACGAGACAACATCAAAAGTTCAAAAGAGAAAGAAATGGCTCGAGAAGGTACAATTAATGCTTTCATCCGAAAATTTTTCAATAACAAAGAATGCCGTGAGTTGTTTGAGAATGACATTTGTGATAATTTTACCTGTTTAAGCCAAGAATCTTCGGCTTGTTTGACTGAGGGTTACCCCAGAAAGAAGGGTGACCCTGGAGCTTTATTGATTCCTTATTCTATACAGAATATGGAACCTCGAAATGCTCTTGCTGATCTTGGTGCTTCTATCAATATCATGTCTTCAAATCTTTTTGAGAAATTAAACTTACCATGTTTGAAACCGACGAGGCTAACTCTACGTTTAGCTGACGGAACCACACGGTATCCTGAAGGCTTAGCGGAAGACGTCCTAGTAAGAATAGGGAAATTTTTTGTGCTTGTCGATTTTATTGTTTGTAAGATGGGTGATGACGATCCCCATGAATCCTTAATTCTTGGAAGACCATTTCTGGCTACTTGTCATGCACGGATAGATGTGAGTTCAAGTGAAATTACCCTGAGATTCGAGGGACAAGCCACAAATGATGAAAAGGAAAGAGCGAAAGAAGGAACTGATGACGATGAAAGGGCAAAGGTCAAATCAAAGATGAAACCAAAACCGAAGTGGAAAAATGATAAGCTTACATGGAAAAACACGTGGGTACCAAAATGCTTCTTACCCACTACCAAGGAATATGGTTGAATGCTAAACAAGGTATGATGCGTCTAGCCAATGACATAAACCGTGGCGCTACTTGGGAGGCAACCCAAGATTTTAATAATATGCTTTACATCCTTTTTATGCTTTCGTTTTTAATGTTTTTGTTCTAATAAATTGCTACAATAAAATGGAACCATGTTTTGAGGACTAACTTGTAGGAGTCGGGACTAAAAATTGCTTTGGAAAGGCTCATTTTGGACTTAGGTATGAAGGGAAAGACCAAAGCCGGAAGAAAACAATGCAGAGGACTGCCACGTGAGCTCACACGTGTGTATCCATGCGTGGGAACGAAGCAGTAGCTTCCCACGCACGCTCACACGCGTGTAGCCATGCGTGGGAGCGAGACAAAGAGCTCCCACGCACGGTCACACGAGTGTGACCGGCGTAAAAGCCTCCTACGGAATTAAAACCCTCATTCGGATCCCCCACGCCATTTTGCTCCAAAATCCCTATTTTTCTTCTCTTCTCCACGCAAGGAAGAACCCAAACTCAAGGTTTGAACACATCTTTTACTTTTTACCTTCAAAGAAGATCAAAACCATCAACATCAAGGTAATTTCTCATCTTTTTAACTATTTAACCTTGAATATTCATGAGTTTGGAAGAACTTGAATGAGAAATTTGTTCTACATTCCCTTGCATGATTTTGAATGTTTTGAATGTTTAAATTGGTTTATAATGCTTTATAGAACTATCCTTTGATGTTTTCTTTCATTATTGATGGTTACATTGATGGATTGTTATGTATTTTTGAGCTTCAAGTGTGAACACCATTGATGAACAAATGGGTTTGTTAGATTTCTTGTTTAAATTATGAAATTGATGCTTGAATTGATGTGTAAACTTGTTATAGAACTATTATATGCCATCAATTTGACTTTTCACATGCTACATTGCCCAAATTGAATATTCAATTTCAAACCCGAATTTTGAATTTTGGGGAAGAAGATGAAGTTGACTTTTTGAATTTCTTGACTTTTATAGTTGACTTCTTACTTGACTATCAAATTGATATATCTTATGATAAATTTTTGCATGTGTGTGATAATGGAATGATATTGTTGATATTCTTATGCTAGAATTGTCCAAAATATAGGGGAAACTATGGCGAAATTTTCGAAAATTCTTAGCCCTATATGTTTGAAATCCATTATCTTAACAAGGAATTTTACACAATTACAATGGTGACTTATTTGAGAAATAATTATTCAAAACCAATTACCATGAATGTTAATCTGTACAATTTGCAGGATGGGACGCTCAAAGGAAATCGCAAAGAAATCAAAGCATGATCATGGTGAATCGAGTCGGTCGAGGACACGACAGCAAGCTACAGTTCAACAGGCTACCCAGGAGCCGGGGTCAAGGTCATTACGACACTTGACACCCATCCAACTTACAACAGTGGATAACTATAAAGGGAAGCAGCTTTCCGTTGGCCGTCACTTTGACGACAATGTTTTAAGAGAATTCGGTTGTTTGGACGAAGTAAACGGGCTTCTCAGGCACCCACAGCTCCGCCATTTGTTTGAGTGGAGAGGACCTACCTATGCACCTATCACTTATGAATTTTTAGCAACCTTAGAAATTCGAAAGGAGGTCAATGATGCAAGAGAATCCATTTCGTTCACACTATTCGGAAACCGCTATAGCATGTCAGTCAACACTTTGGGTGTTACGCTCGGATTCCATGATGCCGTGAGCGTGTCTATGCCATATTTCAGGGACTTTAAGGAGGATTTTGATTCAGAGGCAGTAGCTAGGCAGTATTGGAGGAGCATCACCGACAATGCCCCATACAACTCATCAAACTTAAAGGCAAACCTCATCAACCGCAATGCTTTAAAGGCTATCAGATTAGCCTTTTGCTATAAATCTCTCAGGCAGAACCACAAATCGCAACAAGGTATACAAGCAGGATTTGTTTTACATGTGGTGCATAGAGAATGAGGTTGGCATCAACATGGGCGTTCAAGCTAGAAAGTGGCTCCAAACCCAGCAAAAGCCTAAGGTTCAAACAGTGTTTATCGGTCATTTCGTTACTAGACTGTGCTTCGGGTTGGGCCTATTGGACCGGTTGATGGGAGAAAGAGCTGAAGGTTGCACAATTTCTTTCTCCGTGGGTGAGTTCTTTGCCGCAGAATTAAAGCTTGGAGGTGACGATGCACCTGATCTAGAGGCTTCTGATGATGATGATGATGAGGATGAGGAAGAGAACGAGGAGGATGTTGCAGCACAGGAGCATGACCCTACTCCCATGGATTGGGACACGACGCAGACTTTTCACAGGCAGCTCCATGATGAACAAATGAACTACTGACGTGAGCAGCGAACATGGCAAGAAGGCCATTTTACATCCATCTCTGCAAGACAAGATGTTCACACCGAAGACCTCAACCGCATGAGAAGGGCGGTGGAGGAAAATGATAGGAGAATTGCTGCTCTTGAAGCTAGATTCGATAGGCAATCCCAGCCCTTGGGTGACGACTGATGCCTTCCTTCGATTGTTCTCGATCCTGACCTATTGACATTTGATACTGAGTTCCTTGACTTTGGTTACTATGGTTGATAGCCCCATCTGAACATTAGGATCCCTATGCGCGGGGTTCCGACTTTTATTTCCTTTATTTCTTTTACTTTGCTTTACTTATCTTTCATGCTTTATGATATTTACTTTATAACTGCTTCACTTATAGCATTACTATTCGAATAATTCTGTTTAATTATATGCTTTATTATCTAAGTTTCTTTTTTATTTTATTTTATTGCTTTTATATTTCTATCAGCTTACAATAATTGAATAGTACTCCGAAAACCCTTTCGTGTGTTATGTCTCCATTTCTTATAGAACATTTATAACGGGAGCAGGCCTATGCTGGAAGCTAAAGTGTGGAAAGAGGGATGCATACTTGGTTTATCCTCTTATCCCTTTTCTAATTTTAAGCCCCGTTTTGATCTTTAAAGTGTGGAAATGTTTTCTTTATAGCTTTGTGTATGCGTATATTTGAAGTTTACCATGTTTATTAGGATCGTTTGATGCATACCCTATATCCCAGAGCAATTTCCAAAGTGTGGAAAGGGATTTTTATTTTTCTATCCTTAGTATCCCTATTTCGTTCCTTTATCCTGTACCGTATGGAAACATCGAGGACGATGTTTGCTTTAAAGTGTGGAAAGGATGCACTTCGTGCTTTACATGCTTACATGCTTAGTATTAGAAGTTAGAAGCTCTTGGGAATGATAAGCGGGTTCATTTGCAGCTTTGAAAAGAGAGTTATTATTTGTGTTATCTAGAGAGAATTTTGACTGGATGCCCAAAAATTTTTACTCTCGAAATATCTTTGAGGAAGTTACTTTTCGCACCCATGAGAGTGTTTAGAGCCAAATAAGTTTATATTCTTGTCTGCTTGCATGATGTTCACCTCTTATTTACGTAGGACCTTAGTCAAGGATCTCTCGAAGTGGGAGTGTGCACTTTTTAATTTGAGAAAGATAAAACTAGCAAAGCCCGGAATTGAACTAACCTTGGTAGGGCATGGGGCAAAAGGTGAGCCTGATGGTAAGCTTAACGAGAAAACAAAACCCTTGATCATAAATAGAAAAAGGCATGAGGGGTTGACATGAGGAGAAGTCGAAAAGGCAAAAGGCCAATCACCAAGAGTTTAAAATTGAGGGAAGCCAATTCGTTGGGTTGTGTCCAAACCATAGTCTTCGGTAAGCAAAAAGCTTTATCTGGAGTCGGTTGTTCACATAAAAAGATCCCAAGAATTGAGAAAATAGAGCTGAGGTGTGCCGCTTCGCTAGGATTCGAGTACCCATTGCACTGACCTTCGAAAAAGCATGGAGCTCCATGTGAAGTCGGGTGGCTCGATGACGTTATCCTAGGAAGTGAGAAGAAAGAGGGACCGCGCTAAGCCAAAAGCGGTGAGTGATCCATGCCCCTGCCCTCATTTACATTTACGTTGGGCTTTGGCGTATAAGGATGGAAAGTTGATTAGCTAGTGCACATCGTTCCCACTAGTGGGATTGGCTAGAGGCCCTATTTAAATAGAAGGTGAACCAAAACTTCGGAAATGTATGCTTGCGTATGGTGCGAGGAGTGTGATCCTTTGTTTTACTTGTTTATCTACGAAAGGTTTTATTTCTCGAAAATATTTCTTAAGTTGCTGACATCTGACCAAAATCCTTTGTAGATAACACAAATGATTTCTCCCGTTTCAACAGTCTTAGACACCCATCATTTTGACTTGCCAAAAGCTTTGTTTTGCACGAGAGAGTATCTTAGAGACTTATTTGCTTAGATAGAAGAATGTCTTGCTTGAGGACAAGTAAGAAACAAAGTGTGGAAAATTTGATAAGACTCCGAGATACCCTTATTTTAGGCACATTTTAGAGTGTTTTATCGCGTCTATAGCATCCTTACTTGGTAAATTATGTTCATAAATGCTTAAAAATCACTAACTGATGCACAGAAGCTACTTTTAGCTTAAAAGAAGTGAAACAGGAGCCCCGGGAGCAAATAGGAGCAAAAGTTGAGCTTAAAGAGCGAACCAAGCAAGAACAGAGCCCCGGAGGACCCAACTGGATGGTCACACGCGTGTAAGCGTGCGTGAAAACTTTCCAGTAGCCTCCCACGCACGCTTACACGCGTGTGGATGGCGTGGAGACGGTGATGCGCGAATTTCAGCTAGGGTTGTCATTTCGGAGACTATTTAAACCCCTTTGATGAATTTTCAGAAGAGGTTCCCAGAAAATTAGTTTTCATTTTCTTAGTTTTTCCTTTGGAGAACTTTCTCCATTTTTCTTAGTTTTTTTAGATTTGATCAATCTCCATTGTAGCAAGACAACAAGCTTGGATTGAAGATCTTCTTCTCTCTAGGTGACTTCTATTTCATTTCTATAATTTTAGCTATCTTGTTCTTGGATTAAATTAGCTTTTGCTTGAATTTCATATTATGAGTAGCTAGTTTAGTCTAGAGATTTGGATTGTGTGATTGAATATTGCTTGTGTGATGATCTTATCTCTATAACTTGGATCTATGTGTTTGTGTTGATGGATTATCTATTCTTGTCTATTGATTGTTGTTTTGATGAGATCTTGTTTGGATTTGGCCAATCTAGATGAGAGATTGAGCTCTTGACTCTTTCATGTCTTTGATTAGAGTTAGGATTTGAAGCTTGACACAATCATAGTTCCTATGGACTTCTTAAGAATAGTAGGATAATGTGTAGCTTAAGTGTTTGATGAAATTCCTCTTAGAACTTTGGATGCTTGAAGGCACTCCTAAGTCAAAGAAGCCTTAGTACACAAAGGTGGAAAAGGACTAAGACAACACACTCTTGAAAAGCCAATATCCTAGCAATCCTAATCCATGACCTTAGACACTACACTATGCAATATTCATGAACACTATCCACTCCTTACCCGTTTTACATATTCACAAAATCCTTTTTACTTTACTACTCTCTTGCACTCAAACCAACCAAATGAATTACTCTCACTCACAAATCCACCCTTCACCACACTCGAATCCTATGCACGATCCAATCAAGTAAACTCCCGAACACTTGACACACCTCCACGTCCCTCCTTCGAGACCGACACTCGGGGAGTCACAGACTTTCCGTTTTATCATACAAATATCTTTTGGCAAATCATCTCACTCTAGACTGCGAAAATAGTCATGTCACTAGGCACTAGAGTATGTGAATCAACTAGAATCCAAGCAACTAATAACTGAATGATGGAAAATAAAAGAAAGCAATTGACTAAGGAGTAAACTGTATGATAAGGGAATGGGCCAGATTAGGTGGATTATACTCTTGATCTTCCAAACAACTCAGAATTAGGGAAAGAATAATTAACCTAGGGATTTATGGGCAATGCACATAAGAATTCAATTTAGCTACTTTCGTAATCAATAAGCCGAATTAGGTTATAATTGCCCCACTGTCGTGATGCATCAATTATAACCTTAAACACTTAAGCATTGTAAGCCCCCAAAATTACCCCTATTCTCATAGTAGAAAAATTAGGTTGAAATTGGTAAGGCTCGAGGTCTCCATCCAACTTTCGTTGTAATGAATCCCTCTCCTAAACTAGCAATTAATTGTGGCCATCAATCAATAACAAGTAGAAAGAAACCCCCAAATCAACATAAACCCTAGGTAAAAGATTCAATCCCTTTATGCAATAATCATAAATTGAACATCAAGATTAACAATGGATCCCTAATCCAAACCCATAGGCGAATTACTCACGCATGATTGGAGTAAACAAAGCAAAGCAATAATGAATAACCATAAACATTGCAAGAAATCTGAGAAGAAAGTAAATAAAAGAATAAGAGAATTTAACTGATAAAGAACAAATCCAACTTCAATCCAAGATTCCAAGCTTGAAATTAAATAATCTAATCTAAACTATGCTAGGGAAATATAAAGAGATGGGGAAAAATAAACTAAAACTAGGGTTCAGAACTCTGTAAGGGAACCTCTTAAATTGTAGAGAATATGTAGAATATATAGGAGAAAGATGGGCCTTGGCCCATTAGGCAACTTCCAATTCTTTTCCAATTCTTATTTTGTTTCCTTTTGTGATTAGGTAATTTCCTTTGCTTCTAAAACTTGTCCAAAATGTTCCAAAACTCTTCCTTTGCTGCTCCTTGTGGATAATTTAACCCTTGGGACAATATAGCACACAAACAATTCTCAATTTCATTAGGATAAAGAAAATAAACATCAAAACAACTAAAATAAGGGGTGAATTATTGTACAAAATAGTAGATATCAATTGGTTCGACTCTGACGAATATGGTCAACTAGGCTCTGGAAAGCAGTACTGTCAATAAATCCCTGCTCAAGGCCTTCATGACCCTCATTCCAAAGAAGGAGGTCTCAAAGTCAGCTACGGACTTTAAATCGATCACTCTCCTAAATATGGCCTTCAAAGTGATCTCGAAGGTCCTGGTCAACAGATTAAGACCTATTATGTGTAATCTTATTGGGCCCCATCAAAATAGCTTTCTTCCGGGTCGCTCTACAATGGATAATGTGATTTTAACTCAGGAGGTAGTCCATACCATGAACACCAAGAAGGGTAAGAAGGGTATTATGATTGTGAAGATTAACATTCACAAAGCTTATGATAGTGTTTCTTGGTCTTTCCTAGAGGATACGTTGGAGGGCTTCGGTTTTCCAAGGCCTATTGTTGATCTTTTACTCTTTTCTCTTCGTGAAAGTGATATCTCTATCCTTTGGAATGGGGGTGTCTCCCAGCCTTTAGGCCGGGGCGTGGTCTCCGTCAAGGAGACTCCCTACCTCTTTAATCTCGTAATGGAAAGGCTTGCTTATGACATTCAAAGTAAAGTTGTTGCAGGTAGCTAGAAACCAATCAAGATCTCTAGAGGAGGGATTGCCATCTCTCATCTCTTCTTTGTTGATGACCTCATGCTCTTCGGGGAAGAACATCAAGCCAAGACCATGATTGGTCGTCTCAACACTTTTAGCGGAGCCTCGAGTCAAGGTAAATCTTTCTAAGTCCCTTATTTACCGTTCTCCTAACTTGAATGCATGTCTTAGAAATCGGATGGGAGAAAAAATGAATATTCCAACCTCAGCCAACCTGGGGACTTACCTAGGTATGCCAATGCTCCAAAAGCGTGTCTCTCGTCACCCTTTTTTGTTTGTGGTGGAAATAATGAGAAAACAGTTGTCAACATGGAAAGCTAGTACGCTTAGCATGGCGGGTAGGCGAATTTTGGCTCAGTCTTCTATTGCATCGGTTTCAACCTATACCATGCAGTCCCTATCAATCCCAGTAAGTACTTGTAACAATATTGACAGAGTTTGTAGAAATTTCCTGTGAGGTCACGATGACAACTCAAGGAAAATCCACACGGTCAACTGGTCAAACATTTGTAGGCCTCGTGACGTTGGTGGCTTAGGGCTTAGAAAGACCTGTGACTTCAATGTGGTGTTTCTCACAAAAATGGCATGGCAACTCCTCGCAAACCAAGATAAGCTCTGGGTCAAAGTTCTCCGAGATAAATATGTCTAAGAGGTTGACTTTCTCAAGCTTCTAGCCTGTACGAATAGTTCGTGGGGTTGGAGTAGTATTCTTAAAGGTAGAAATATTCTAGCAAAAGGGCTCAAGTGGAGAGTTTGTGATGGGGAATCCATCAACTTTTGGCATGATTGGTGGGCCAGAGAGGGCCCTCTTATTTCCACTACCAATGATACGGATGTGATGGTCAATGAAGCTACCAAAGTGAGTACGTTCATCAACGACCAAAGAAACTGGGATTTTCTGGCTCTAAACAATATTCTGCCAATTGATGTTGTCAATGACATCCGTGTAGTGCCCTTATCAGTCACCATTAATCAAGTAGACAAACTAACTTGGGCTCATTCCAATTCTGGTTTGGTTTCAATTTCTTCGGCATTCTCTTTCATTACAGGTTATGATGGTATGGAGGTCTCTCATGCATGGAGTTAGAAGATCCCATACGTGGAGAAAGTTAAACTCTTCATCTAGAAAATTGCTGCTAACGGACTGCTGATCAACGCGGAAAAAAGACGTCTAGAACTAACAGATGTTGTAGTTTGTCCAAGGTGTAGAGCGGAAGAAGAAACCTTGGATCACCTCTTCAGAGGGTGGGAGTTTGCAACTACCTGCTGGGATGCAACTTCACCTCCGGCCGAGTTTGTGTCAAGCTTTCATCTCCCTATTGCTATCTGGATGGAGAAGGCTTGTTCGAGCAATCAGAGGTGTGGTCGAGGGATCAATTGCAAGATTATATTCCCCTATATCTTATGGAATATATGGAAATCCCGGAACAATTCGGTCTTTAATAACAACTTCCTCCTGGTGAACGATATTGTGAAAAGAGTAGACAAAGAAGCAATGGAGAAGTAGAACCAATCACTTCAGTATTAGTGGTGAGTGAAATCCTATTAGTGACTTCAACACTTGATGAAAACCTGTTGCTTTTTTTAAATTGACCTGGTGTCATTTCATAAATTGCAAACATTAAAAAAAAAAAAAAAAAAAAAGCTAAGTAATTAGCTAAAGTAATGGTTTGTTATTTTTTTAATATGCCAATCCATACTATTTAATTAACATACTTTGAGAAAACAAAATTACTTATGAATCTCCAGTTTCATCCGAATCATCATTCATTTCTTCCTCATTACTATCATACTCAATAGGAGATTCATCTTCATCATCTGATATTACAAAATTTCCTTCTGCTTCAATTCTTTTGGATTGCATAAGTAATAACTTCCACAATGTTTGATTCAACACCTACTATATGCAAGCATGTAGAAATGCCATCAGATATTTCCACAGCTACGCCATTGCTAGATACCATCTCATTGTCTGGATAAACATCATTATTATCAAGTGTGTTATTGTTATCCTCAGGTATACTTTCAGCCTCATTTTCATCATAAATATGTCTATGTTGAAATTGCTGGATAACTTTGCCAATTTAATCCCAGCTTTTGATCAGTTAGGTAGAAGACTTGCTTTGCTTGAGAGGCTAAAACATATGGATCATTTTTATACCAAAAGCTTGAAACTTTAATACTAGTTAAGATCCCATCATGTTGAATGCATGACCTTTTTCCAATACCAAACCAATCACATTTAAAAATAAAAATGCAATAACCTTTAATGTATTCCAACTCAATTATATCATTTAGCACACCATAAAAATCAATCCATTAATCTCCATGATTTCCTTGCACATAAATTCCACAACTTTGAGTTTTATGACGACTATCACGATCTTTTGTATGAAATCTAACTCCATTAACTATGCAAGATGTATATTTTTGAACACACACTTTAGGTCCACAAGCTAATGAGTACAAGTCATCCATAACTTTAGTTGCATGTGCATTATGTAATTGGAATACCTAGCAATTTAATTTAAAAATATCAATAACAAGAATAAAACATATTTTAGGTATTTCTTTTAATAAAGTTAATGTTACACTAACACTAACCTTCCCCGTAAACCACATTGAGAACTCTTTCTTATGTCTTTCATTTATATTGGACAAACTTTCCATCTCAAGTAAACCAATGTGTTCACTACGAATATGGGAAAGATTAAGAAAATATTAACTAAAATGGAATAACTTTAAATTTTAAATTCAATTATTTGATCTTATATGTAGAAAACATACTAAATATATGATTCAACTTCATCGCAATTGCTCAACAAACCATTCAGCATTATCAAGTTCTTCCTTAGTCAATTTTTCATATTTCCAAGCACCGAATAGACGAACCTTATGTGAAGAAATTGACAACTCACCATGTGTTTCTTGTTTATCATTATTTCTATCTCATTTGTTGAAATAGGTCTCTACTCCATCAAAGTATAGAGAAAAAAAAAAGTTAAGCATTCACTTGCAACATAATCCCCAACAATTGAGCCTTCAGGATGATCTTTATTTCTCACATAATATTTAAGTGAGCCTAAGAACCTACAACAAGAATAAAGTTTTTAGATTATATTACAATAGTATAAGTGTTGGTAAATTAAATCGAGAGTTAATGAAATTATTATATGAAGTATCGCCTTTCAATCATAAACATCCATCTAAATGGCACTGGTCCACCTAGGCCAACTTCTTGTGGGAGGTAAATTGATAGATGTACAATGACATCAAAGAAAGTCGATGAATAAATCATCTCTAACTTACAAAGTATGATACCAATACCATTGCGTAGCACCTCTAAATCTGCCAGCTTTAAGGTCTTACAACACAACTTCCTAAAGAAATCACCTAACTTAGATAACACAGTGGTAACTTATTTTTCTAAGTTTCCACACACTCCAACAGGTAATATTCTTTGTAATAAAACATGACAATCATGGCTTTTTAAACCCGTAAGTTTACCATCGAGATTTGCACATCTAGAGATATTAGAAGCATAACCATCTGAAAACTTAATAGACTTCAAAAATTCTACAAATTCCAATATCTCTTCTCTTATTAACATATAACATTGATGTCGAACTTCATATGATCCATCTCATTTCTTAACAAAAATTCATATCATCTAAATCTTGTCTTCTTTCAAAGTATCCTTATTTTTTCTATCAGTATTTAGCAAAGTTCTAGTGATATTATTACATATGTTTTTCTCAATATGCATAACATCAAGATTGTGCCTCAATTTCAACTATTTTCCAATAAGGAAGCTTGAAGAAGATACTCTTTTTGCACCAATTAAGGTCTTCAGGATTTCGTTTCCTTTTTCTTTTGTTTGGATGTTTTCCAAATGGATTGTCACTTACTTCATGTAGTTGGCTTCACCAGATAACTTCAAAGGGGAACTTCAAGCCTAACATTTTGTGCTTCATTAGCAAACCATGGAAACTCTTAATCAAAATCTTTCTAAGCCTTAGAATCGCCCGAATGACGCAAATATTCACCATCATCAATTCTTCTTTCTTTATGCCATCTCATATCTTTTGCAATTTTTTTTTACATAAAAAACCTTTGAAGCCTAGGTTTTAGAAGGAAGAATCTCAATATTTTATGAGGAGAGTTAATACTCAATATAGTTCTCGACTATAGTGGTTTTACCCAATGTAGTACTAAATGACTTTTTGTGCACAATTTACTCATCGACTTTGATGGTTTACACAATTTAGTTTTTTGTTGAAAATTCTAGCTATTAGTAGACGGTTAGAAAAAGGGTTCTAATGGTAATTTCTCATCCTTCATCCCATTCGAGATGATTCTTTCTCCTTCCCCTTATTAAGATCCACGTAGAGATGTAAATCTTCGTACCCAAATATTTATTTACTATATATTTATTTATTTAGCATTAAAATCATCAAACAAGGTTTTGGTCTACCGTCGAATACTAGCATTAAAATCAACAAGTCTCTAAGAGAATGTACAACCTAAAAAATCAAACAAGGTCTCCATCATATCAAGCAAGCCATAGAGTAACGCTTACCTATGGCCAACCTCAAAAGATGATCAAGAAATCCTACTTATCATTTCCTTTTCCAAGGTTTTGTCATGCGTCGTGGAGTTTCTTTTTTCTTTTTTTTTTTAAAGGAAAATCTAGAGGATGTTGAGGACATACTTATCATTCCCAACTAGTGTCAAGAATTGAGTGCATTAACTATTATTCTTCCGTGCTTCTTTACAAGACTAAACCCATAAAATCTCGAAATAATGATCATAAGAGAAAATGAGAAAAAAAAATGAAAACATAATTTAATTTATCATGTAAAATGCGATTTATATAAGTTTTAAATGAGTGATACCCCATAATATTCGTATATATTTATTCATTTATCCAATCAGTAGACACTATTCTCATAAAATAAAATTTACCACCAAATTAAAGTGAACATGAATGAGAATTCAATTAAACCTTTTATGGCCTACTATAATAATCGAAAAATAAAGAATTAGAGTATTTTCGAACTTTGAACCGTATATAGTAGTAGTTAACTATTAAGTTGGCCAAATTAAGAGCCGAGTTACTTTATTCCTATGTTTTTCATTTTTCTAATTTTTTAGTTGTTTTTTTTTTTAATTTCCTTTTTCCAATTTTTTTATTTCTTCAATTATATTTTTAAAATTTCTCCAATTACTAAATGTGTAGTTAACTATTAGGTTTGCCAAATTAAGAGCCTAGTTACTTTATTCCTATGTTTTTCATTTTTCTAATTTTTTAGTTGTTTTTTTTTTAATTTCCTTTTTCCAATTTTTTTATTTCTTCAATTATATTTTTAAAATTTCTCCAATTACTAAATGTGTAGTTAACTATTAGGTTTGCCAAATTAAGAGCCTAGTTACTTTATTCCTATGTTTTTCATTTTTCTAATTTTTTAGTTGTTTTTTTTTTAATTTCCTTTTTCCAATTTTTTTATTTCTTCAATTATATTTTTAAAATTTCTCCAATTACTAAATGTTTAGTTAACTATTAGGTTTGCCAAATTAAGAGCCTAGTTACTTTATTCCTATGTTTTTCATTTTTCTAATTTTTTAGTTGTTTTTTTTTTAATTTCCTTTTTCCAATTTTTTTATTTCTTCAATTATATTTTTAAAATTTCTCCAATTACTAAATGTATCCTATGGGCATGCGTTTTTTTATTAATATTTTCAAAGCATTTTTGTTTATATTATACTACCTCCGTCCCAATTTCAAAGCATTTTTGTTTATATTATACTACCTCCGTCCCAAAATGGTTGTCTGGTTCGTTTAACGAGGCTTGACTGAACTAATTTTTAATCCAATTTTCGTTTAACGAGGCTTGACTGAACTAATTTTTAATCCAATTATATATTTAGAAACCATATTAAAAGTACTATTAAACACAAAAAAAAAATAAATTTAAAAGTAATAAAAAATTACTATGAAAATAAGCAAAAAAGAAAGAGTTGGTTTGACCGTGACCTATTAACAAGAGATCATGCGATAATTAATTGGCTACTGACTCTGTTACAATGTAGTATCCGTCCATAGCTACTTTCTCAACCTAATGAAGCATAAAGACAATGTAGTATCCGTCCATAGCTACTTTCTCAACCTAATGAAGCATAAAGAGTCAACAGTTGACTCCACTGAAGCTCGATCTCACTCCCATCATTCATGTGGTAGTGTTAATCGGGACACCGAATGCCACTTGACCAGAAGGTCTTTGACTAATAAAAACATAGTTAAACTTATATGTACCATTTCATACATCTTTAAGTTTTTTTTTTCCTTTTTTAAATAAAACATTTATAACGAAAAAAGATACTTTACAACATGATGAATTACAATGTGGTTTGTTTAAAATTTGAAAAAGGAAAAAAATCTCCTATTGTTTAATTAATTATTATTTACCCTATAATACATTGTACACAATTCTGTTGTTTTTTTTGGGTCAATATGAGTAAATATTTTGAAGAAATATCAAATGCAGTAAGTAAAACCCATAAAGCATCCGCAAAAGCCTTGCAAAAACGCGATTGGAGATGCGAGGTATCGATCCCCGAACCTCTCGCATGCTAAGCGAGCGCTCTACCATCTGAGCTACATCCCCTTCTGATTCCTGTTTCATTATTTCTTTATATATCTCAACAAAACTCACTTTTGTAGTAATCCGATTTAAATTCGACAAAACCATCAACTTGGAGGTGCGGGGAATCGAACCCCGTGCCTCTCGCATGCGAAGCGAGCGCTCTACCATATGAGCTACACCCCCATTTATTTGACAATGAGCTGATATTGTATTAGTATCCATGTAAATTGGAGTGTTACTATTTTTAATTGTGAGAGAGTGAGAATTGATTTCGAAATCACTCAACTCTAACACGAAGTCTCATACCTGTATTATAGGATTACTAGAGTTTAATTAAGAATGAATACAAAAATTTTACCTTCATCTTTAACTCATTTTTTAAGTTGGGTGGTACATGGTCTAAGTATGGTTTAGAATTTAATTTGTATAGTAGGAAGATGGTAATAGTTCGATCAAGTGAAGTTCACTTCTTGAGTCTACAACTATTCGTCTTCTTGACTTCTCGAAGATTGTTGTTCTAGGCTACTTTTCAAATTTGTTTACTTTCCAGTTAATAAAGTTCATTCTCTAGGTTACCTTTTGGATTCCTATTTCTAAAAACACTTGTTCCTAACAAAATGTAATTTGTAATGTTTGATCCCTAGAGATTTTGCACTAAAAACTCACTACCAAACAACTAAGCTATTTCAACTTTTAATGATATTTATGTATACTAAAGCATATATATATTATTCCCGAAAAATAACAAGCACAAGGAACGAATGGATCAAGGGTTTGTAAGCTTAAGTCATGTGATACCCACACTATCCTTAAGGCCTTATTTACTACCACTGTTGCAAAAATCGCCGCATACGCCTCCTAGGCACCCGCCTAAGCGCTAAGCGCTCCTAGACCGATGCGAGTTGCTCCCTAGTCGTCCGCCTAGATGACCGGCCGCCTAGCGCCTAACTCGGCCGACTGGGCCGAATTTGGCCGAGTTAACTCACCCAACTCGGCAAAGTTTGTCGAGTTAACTCAAGCAAGTCGGCCTTGTTAATTTTATTATTATATTTATATATATTTAAATTTATTTATTTATATAAGTAAGAGAAGTAAGAGAGATATATATAATATATATAATATAATATATGACATACACCCACACACATGAATTAATTTTTTGTTTTTATAGGTCGCCGCCTAGAACCGCCTAGGCGCCGCCTAGATCGCTTGGGCGCTAGGCGCTAGTCTACCGCCCGACTAGCGCCTAGCGCCTACTGCAACCATGTTTACTACATTCCTTTAGTGCTAAAAGTTTTGTAGCCTAGGTATCCTAAGATAAAACAAGTTTCGACCTAGTGTTTAAGCACTCAAACAACTAAGCCCGTCGAACTAAAACTAGGTTAGAATACAGAAATTGAGGAGGAAGATAAATAAGGTTTTTGAGAGAGAAAGTCTTTCTAATTTTATGTGTAAAATCTCTTACTACATCCAAGGTATATACATGAGAGGTGGTCAAAATGCATTAACCCCATTGCATTTAAATTGATATTAAAATTAGCCATGTAAACTTCATGACAAATATTTAATCTAGAATCAAAATTGATACGTTCCAGAATGGTACTCTGACTTTTCAGAAAGTGGAGTCTGTTAACTTCCCCCGTAGGTGTTGGCATCATACACGAGTCAAGCCTTTTTCAAGTTCACTTTGGAATTTGATTTGCACCCCCCTTGTGCGTAAGAAAGAACCTCTAAGCTATAAAATTCAAACTCCCTCTAAAAGGGTATTGTATATATATAGTGGTGCAAATTCACTTCTTTTTTCAATGTGGAACAAATGCTACTTAAAAGCGTTTCCACCTTCGTTTTCCAATCCAAATGGGTTTATTTTGAGAATCAATTTCCCATTCACCCATTATCCATTTTGAGCGTACAATATATTGATCTCTTCGTCACACTACGAAAACCCCCGAATCCACTTTGACCCGACCCAAATTGGTAGTGGGCCCTACATATATTTTACCATAAAATAACAACTTAAAATGTCATTTTAAAAAAATTCCAACAATTCCTCACATGAATGAAAAATTGATTATCAAGATTGTAAAAACGAAACGAATATGTTCAACGGTCGATCCTTACATAGGATAAGTAGGTATTATCCTTTGAACCTTCCCTTGTAAAGATATATTTACCCTACTGGTTGTCCGGTACAACATTATGTCTTTGAAATGTACTGTTGTTTGTGTAGACGATGATATATCCCACACAAGAAACTTCCAACCCAAGTTCTATTATCATAAATGTGCCCACTTTTTTTTTTTATCATAGGATACCGTTCTTGGTTTTGCAAGAGTTTCTAAAGAATTGAACTCAGTCAATTCTCCTTTGAAGTGACCCATTTATCTCTCACATACGTGATTCTTTTTCGAGTATCCCACATACTCATACATGTTAACCAAAAATTTGAATCATTAAAGCATCAATGTGCTAACCTTGTGCGAGAGTCACTATTCTAATGAGTGGTAGGGAGTCCAAGACCCCGCATAGTGACACACTTCATTTCATAATTTAGTTGTCCCATTAAATCTAGGTGCCAGCTAGGTTGTGTATCAGCTATTGAACTTTTATTCCAAGGGCTCTAGTCTAATTCCTCATGTCAACTTTTTAGTCAACTCTCTATTTATCATTTGGTTAACGGATATGCTACATTGTCTTTTGACTTCACATAATCAATCGAGACAACATCATTTGTTAGAAAATGTTTAATGGTATTGTGTCTTCGACGTATATGTCTAGAATTACCATTATGCGCATTATTTCGTACTCTACAAATTCTAGCTTGACCATCACAATGCACACAAATTAGAGGTACAATGTTTTTCTAACATTTGTCTAAGGCTACCAACTTAGATTTCATCGTGGATCTAGCTATCATAGCTTGTTTCAAGGATTTCCACGAGACAACTACACTGGCTAACGTGAACATGTAGCCACTTGTGGACTAAGGTACTTAATATCTGATATCTAATTATCATCTTTATACTCTTCAAGTACAAGAAGATATCTTGTGTAGTGCAGTCCGAGGTCACGAGTACACCTTAGGTATTTCATGACCCTTACAATTGCATGCCTTCTTGTGCATATTACCAGGCTTACTTGTATATCTACTAAATTTGCTAACCGCAAAGGTAATATCTGGTCTAGTACAACTCATTAGATATATTAAATTACCAATAATCTGTGTGCATCCTACTTGAGAAATACACTCCCCATGATTTTTGGATAGAAGTACATTTGTATTAACGGTTTTCTTGCCACTTGATTGCCATCCTTGTTGATTTTTTTTTAAGGATTTTATCAAGATAATGAGTTTGACTTAACACAAGACCATCTAGTCTTCTAATGATTTTAATCCCAAGGACTAAATATGCCAATCACATATCTTTCATGTCAAATTTCAAATTTAACATGTTTTTTGTAGACTTGATCATTCAATTATTACTACCAATGATGAGTATAAACAGAGAATGATATAGCCACCCATTGTTTCCTTAACTTAGACACATTTGTCTCTCTCATTTATTTGAAATCAATTGGTTAAAATCGCCTAGTCAAACTTCTCATGTCATTCCTTAGGCGTTTGTTTTAAACCATATAATGATTTAACTGTTAATAAAATAAACACTTTTGAAAAGAAGTTACAAAGAATATCTTTTACTCCTCTGTATTCTTATTGTTTATGGAACAAAGTAGTTGTTCAAGTCCTTATACTTAGTTGGATTGAGCCTGCACTTGAATTAACAATTAGTTCAGAAGAAGGTTCAAGATTGAAGGCTGAAGACTAAACCTGTTTTCAAGATAGTTCAAGAGATAGCTCAAGACAATTATTTTGTTACAAACTACAACGATAAGAAGTATTTAAAGGAAGACTTTCCCTTCAGGAGGCGATGACGAATATTCAAAAAAGAAAAAAATTTCTAGAATAATTTAGAGGGCGGATTTCATGGCACTAAACTAATCAGCTTGACTTATCAAAGTTTCGTCAAGTTGATCTTTGATGCTTTGACGTACTCGACAGTTAATCACACGAAGATTATCACGGGAGTGTTGTAATTCAGGGGGAACCTCAATTTGATTGATCGGGGGATCATTCACTGTTTTTTTAAGAAGCAACTCTACTTTGGATTGGCTTTGGTGTAGCTTGAAGATTTGAGTTCTTTGATTCATGTCATTCTGTTTTGGTAAAAATGTTCTCTTTGAAGTTGAATGAAGAATTAGGTAACTGTTCATGTGGTGCCCCCAGATGTAGGAATAATATATTCCTAATTGGGTTAACAAATTGCCAGTGTCTTATTCGTTTGATTGCTTGAGTGTTGCATTATATCTGTGTACAGTATTCTGCACTAGGGTTTGAACTAGTTCACTGTATATTTTCTAGCGAGTTACATACTCATAGTTTCAATTCGATACTTGTGATTTGAATCTAAATTGAAATCGCTAAATAAGCTATTGGACTTAGTGTTAGGATTACCTTGAACTTCATTAACCAATTTACACACTTTCTTTTCTTGTCTTTGAATTACAAACCCTTCGGGTTATTCTATATAGATTTATTCATCTAACTTGTCACTTAAGAAAGCTGTTTTCAGATTCATTTGATGAACTTTTAAGTTTCGCAGCGCAGCTATAACCAGTACCATCCTAATGGAATTTATTCTCAATATGAAATAATACGTTTTAAAGTAATCAAGGCCCTCACATTGACTATAACATTTATTACAAGTCTAGCCTTATACTTCTCGATGGAACCATCTAGTTTCATGTTCTTTTTAAAGAATCATTTGGATCCTAAGTGTTTACTACTCGAAGGGAAATCAACTTGTTCTAAAGTATGCTTCTATAGGATAGAATCTACTTCACTTTTAATGGCCTCTTTCCACATTTGGTCATTATGTAGAAGTCATAACTTCCATATATGGTCAAGGCTCATTTTCTAACAAACCTATTAGAAAATTCGATTTATTTTCTAATAAACAAGTTAGAGTACTCTAATCATACTCTAACACGTAAGTTATGAAATATGGACCAAATGATTTTTCAATTATAGCATGTTTGCTACGTCTAGGCTCGATCTCAAGTTCCTTTTCAAATTCCCCACTATCATTATCCATAGCTACATTGAAGGTATGTTTCAACGTATTAGGTCACTCCTTAGACCTATAAGGAAATACATCTTCAAAGAATGATGCATTTCGATTCAATTATTGTATTATCCTTCCTAAGAGCCTTGCAATCAAATGACTTATGCTCATTCTTGCCACAATTGATGCATTTTCCATGAAACTTGCTCTTAGAAACACCTCCATCCAGACCTAGTTTCTACTTGTCCTTGCATTCATGGATTTTTTACTTTGATCTACAACATTGGCATTAGCGCTACTAATGATATGACGACCCTTTCCATCATTCTTTTTGTTGCCCTTTTCAATGCTGAGTTAGAGGATCAACTACTCCAGGTTCATTTCCTTTCACTTGTGCTTAAGGTAATTCTTTAAGTCCTTCCAACCTGGAGCCAACAAGTGGATAATGGACAGCACTTGGAAGGCTTCAATCACCACCATACCTTCGTCATGTATCTCGTCGAAGATTATTTGAATATCTTCAACCTAACTTAGCACAATCTTGGAATCAACCATTTTAATGTCAAATAATCGACCGACAACAAATTTATTTGTGCAACATCCTCGCTTTTATACTTGTGATTCAAGTCTTCCCACAACACTTTAGTTGAGTGACATTTGAAGTATACATTGTATAACACATCACACAAACCGTTGAGCATGTGGTTTCGGCAAAGGAAGTCAGAATGCTTCCAAACTTCCATAGAACTCACAGATTGTATATCCATCTCTTATTCCTTCAACTCAGGAACACTCTCAATCTAAAACCTTGCCAAACCGAGAGTTAACAGGTAAAATAACATATTTTGTTACCACTTCTTGAAGTTCTATTTGTTGAACTTCTCTGGATTTTTAGCCGAGCCACTTGGTACCAAAATTGGTACCTACATCATTGAGATATACCCTTAGATGCTCCCACCAGTCTGTGAACCAACGTTCATCGGTGTTTGAGAATGTGCAGCATCATTGTCGTTCGCTACCTCCATTGTTGTTGACGTTAATTGGCAACTCATGGGTTTCCATTTCTAGGAAAAATGAGGAAATAAGGTTTTAAGCTTGTTAATAGAGTACAATACTACGAAAAAATATTATTCTAAAAAAAATAAAAAACACAAGTAACGAAAGGATCAAGGGTTTGTATGCTTGAGTCCTGTGATACCCACACTATCGTTAAAACCTTATTTGCTTCCCTTTGGTAATAGAAGTGTTATTAATAGATTAAAATCATTCTTTTTAAAATAACACTCATTGTCATACAATATCAAAGACAACGACTAAAAATTATTATCCTTGAATGTGATATTTTTTTCAAACTGGATTTCACACTCACTTTTTCATCCACAAAGATAATGATTATTAACTATGGTTCTTTAGACAATTTCTTGTTGTGGCTGAAAGATGATGAGAAGCAAGATAATATGTAGGTGTATTAGGTAATAAGTAGATGAATGACTCAAGGAAAACATAATGATTAGTAACAAAAGGTTGACTTGATAGAAAAAATAACTTCAATAGAAATAATAATTTTCAAGAGATGAAGAATGAAATCATTCTTGTTCAAGATAAAAGAATTCTTTGAAATCTATGTCAACATAATGTTTTTTTTTAATACTATGTCAACATAAAATCATTTTACTGCAAAATATGGATATGGACACTTATGGAGTCATGAGGTACATGCCCAAAAACAACATAACTTGAATAAAGGAAGGTAGGTCCACAAGAGAGGGAAGAATATTCAGCTTGGAAGGAGGGGGTAAAGTAGGTCAATAAAGAGGGGGAGGAAGCATATTGGGCTTGGAGGGGGAGGGTGGAAGGTAAGTTCATAAATAGGGGGATGAAGGATATTGGCTTGAAGGGAAGGGGTAAGGTAGACTTACCAGAGGGGGAGGAAGGCTATTGTTTTTGTAGGAAGGAAATGGTGGGGAGAAGGGGATTGGGCTATGATGGAGGGGTCACAACCAATCAGTGACAAACTAGTCAGAGGACCCACTAGACTCCCCAGGCGGGCACTTAGCTAGAGGGGGTTGAGCAAGCCCTATTGCATTGACAGCACCCCCATCGATGAAACTAGTGAAAATGTGGCGTATGAAGAGGGTGTGGAAATGGTATGGGATTCGAAAGAATGTGGCATGATGTGGTAAGTAATGGAGGTAGGCTGAAGATGGGGACACGTGGGTGGACAAGGTATAAACTAAAGAAAACCATACACATGATAATGAGAATAAGTGATCTAGACCATATAAAAGGAAAATTGTAATTTAAACATATAGGCAAATTGTCAATGTCACCATTTTAATTTTTAGTGGTGTAAATGTTACCCTTCAATTTTCAAAACGTTGCCATGTATGCCCCTTCCCTAATAGAGCTGTGAGATTCCATTATTTGGCACCCTTTAGTAAGGTTAGTTAAAATGGTAATTTTATTTTTCACTTTCTATTTTTCCTTCTCAGGTCCCCTTTATCCTTATTTTATC
Source organism: Ipomoea triloba (assembly GCF_003576645.1). Taxonomy (NCBI): domain Eukaryota; kingdom Viridiplantae; phylum Streptophyta; class Magnoliopsida; order Solanales; family Convolvulaceae; genus Ipomoea; species Ipomoea triloba. The sequence continues at coordinate 19,792,144 of NC_044920.1, forward strand.
CTTTTCCACCATACTTTTCGTAGGTGTTAGATGCGTGTGTGCTGACAAAGTCTTTGTACCTATCCCTCTTGTCATTTTACTAGGAAAACTGGTTGTTGCGCTTGAATCCGCTTATGTTGTCCAAAGGTAGAAGCGACAAGCAACGACGGTGTGGAGGAGTTACAATCTTCTGTATATATATACCGAGGTTTGAAACAAAAAATCTTTGTTTATGGGACTATACATTTATTTTCGGCTTTGAGTCGAGGTTGCAGAATTATTGTTACACCGTTGCTAACATCTTGGGATGTTTGCTCTTCATTGGGATTCCACACAAACTCTTTAAGGACATGTGTCACTTGTGGTAGGTTTGGACAAGAACCACATCCCCCGAATTTCACATCTATAGCTAGACCTAGCTTGATTTCTTCAACAAAGTATGGTGGCCTTTCTAGCTTGTTCGATTTGGAATTGATGCCGTTATGGCTCTTGAGCTACCCGCTGTGAGGTGTAGAGCTCTGGCAGCGAATGGAGATGCAATGTGCGTTAGAGAGGGCAACAAAAACTTAACGAAGTAGCTCGGTGGATATTGTACTATTGGCGGCATAGACAACGACAAATGAAAGAAGTCAAGAGAAATGGGTCTCCATAGAAAAGAGCTTCGTTCGAATCAAACTCCATTTTCCCTAAAACTTTAGGCATGAGGAATGAAATCCACAAGGGATTGAAGAAGTTGGGTGTTCGAAATATTTTAAATATATTTTTATTATAAATATTTTTTTATCACGTTTTGAAGTTATTTTATTTTTCGCATCCACTTACTGATATTTTTGGCTCTGCCCCTATAACGTTAGTAAAACTCAATTTAACAACATTTTTATGAACATTTTCATGTATACTTTTGCCGACATTTTATTACATATTCGTCACCAATACTAACTTTTGTATGACATAATTTAGAGTATGAAGAAACGTCGGCAATTATGATGTTTAACGATGAAAATTTAATTTCATCAATAGTACCTTTCCATATGTCGCAAACACAACTATCATGGTAACATTTTATTTCGCCACTAATAATAATTACTGATGTTTTTCTTACATTTACCAGTGTTTTTAAACGTTGGTAAATGTAAAATTTATTGTAGTAGATTTGGCATTCCACACAAATTCTTTAGCGACATGTGTCACTTGTGGTAGATTTGGACAAGAACCACATCCCCCGAATTTCACATCTACATCTAGACTTAGCTAGATTTCCTCACAATGTATGGCTGTCTTTCTAGCTTGTTGTATTTGGAGTCGATATCATTATGAGTCTTAAGCTACCCGCTGTGTGGTGTATAGCTCTGGCAGTGAATGGAGATGTAAAACATGTTAGAGATGGCAATGAAAACTGAATGAAGTAGCCCGGTACAGATTGTAATATTATTGGCAGCGACAACAACAAATGAAGGAAGTTTAGAGAAATGGGTCTCCATAGAAAAGAGCTTTGTTCTAGATTTCTAGTATTGTCTTTTTGTAATAGACAATGATTTGTTTTTTCTTATTGTCTTTCTTATCCATTTATATTTAACTGTTGTGTTTATTTTTTTTTTTAATAAGCAATGGTTTATGTCTTTGGTACATTTGGTTGTAATTTTTCACAATAGTTTTGTCATTATATTTATATGCCTATTTATGATCATAGAAAATTAAAATCCAAATACATAATGTTAAACATTCCTGAATAATAAAGAATTAATTCAAATTTAATTTTAGAGTGTACAACCATGTATAAGTACTAGGCTAATAATCAAAATTATTATGCTAAGTTATTTTATAAAAAAAATAATAATAAAATTCTCTAGCTAACAATTAAAGTAAAAAATTAATTATTTATTTAGAAAATGAAAATAAGTTCAAGAGCATCAACCCCTTTTAGTCAAAATAAGTACAAAATCATGTTTGAACTATAAATAATATTTGAAGATTAAAAATTAGAACTAGAAGTCACTACTGAAAACTATAAAGTACACTTTAAAATTTTTATAAGTGCAACTAAAAAAAATCATTAAAACATATATATCTTCAAGATCTAAATAATGCATGGTACAAAAAAATATGCGCACTACCTAATAATAATATATACCATGCATCTTGTGTTCCAACAATAAAAACTCTCTCCACTATATACATTTTGAAATGAACTTCACTTGATTGAACTATTACCATCTTCCTACTATACAAATTAAATTCTAAACCATACTTAGACCATCTACCACCCAACTTAAAAAATGAGTTAAAAGATGAAGGTAAAATTTTTGTATTCATTCTTAATTAAACTCTAGTAATCCTATAATACAGGTATGAGACTTCGTGTTAGAGTTGAGTGATTTCGAAATCAATTCTCACTCTCTCACAATTAAAAATAGTAACACTCCAATTTACATGGATACTAATACAATATCAGCTCATTGTCAAATAAATGGGGATGTAGCTCATATGGTAGAGCGCTCGCTTCGCATGCGAGAGGCACGGGGTTCGATTCCCCGCACCTCCAAGTTGATGGTTTTGTCGAATTTAAATCCGATTACTACAAAAGTGAGTTTTGTTGAGATATATAAATAAATAATGAAACAGGAATTTGTAGGGGATGTAGCTCAGATGGTAGAGCGCTCGCTTAGCATGCAAGAGGTACGGGGATCGATACCCCGCATCTCCAATCGCGTTTTTGCAAGGCTTTTGCGGATGCTTTATGGGTTTTACTTACTGCATTTGATATTTGTTCAAAATATTTACTCATATTGACCCAAAAAAAACAACAGAATTGTGTACAATGTATTATAGGGTAAATAATAATTAATTAAACAATAGGAGATTTTTTTCCTTTTTCAAATTTTAAACAAACCACATCGTAATTCATCATGTTGTAAAGTATCTTTTTTCGTTATAAATGTTTTATTTAAAAAAGGAAAAAAAAACTTAAAGATGTATGAAATGGTACATATAAGTTTAACTAAGTTTTTATTAGTCAAAGACCTTCTGGTCAAGTGACATTCGGTGTCCCGATTAACACTCCCACATGAATGATGGGAGTGAGATCGAGCTTTAGCGGAGTCAACTGTTGACTCTTTATGCTTCATTAGGTTGAGAAAGTAGCTATGGACGGATACTACATTGTCTTTATGCTTCATTAGGTTGAGAAAGAAGTAGCTATGGACGGATACTACATTGTAACAGAGTCAGTAACCAATTAATTATCGCATGATCTCTTGTTAATAGGTTACGGTCAAACCAACTCTTTCTTTTTTGCTTATTTTCTTTAGTAATTTTTTATTACTTTTAAATTTATTTTTTTTTTGTGTTTAATAGTACTTTTAATATGGTTTCTAAATATATAAATTTTATATATTAATGTTAAATTTAATATTATGAAAAATTGGATTAAAAATTAGTTCAGTCAAGCCTCGTTAAACGAACCAGACAACCATTTTGGGACGGAGGTAGTATAATATAAACAAAAATGCTTTGAAAATATTAATAAAAAAACGCATGCCCATAGGATACATTTAGTAATTGGAGAAATTTTTAAAATATAATTGAAGAAATAAAAAAATTGGAAAAGGGAAATTTAAAAAAAAAACAACTAAAAAATTAGAAAAATGAAAAACATAGGAATAAAGTAACTAGGCTCTTAATTTGGCAAACCTAATAGTTAACTACTACTATATACGGTTCAAAGTTAGAAAATACTCTAATTCTTTATTTATTCGGTTATTATAGTAGGTCATAAAAGGTTTAATTGATTCTCATTCATGTTCACTTTAATTTGGTGGTAAATTTTATTTTATGAGAATAGTGTCAACTGATTCGATAAATGAATAAATATATAAGTATATTATGGGGTATCACTAATTTAAGACTTATATAAATCGCATTATACATGATAAATTAAATTATGCTTTCATTTTTTTTTCATTTTCTCTTATGATCATTATTTCGAGATTTTATGGGTTTAGTCATGTAAAGAAGCACGAAAAAATGCCAAAGACCTTGTGGTCTAGTGGCACTCGGTTGCACCTCACATAGGAGGAAGTGGGTTCGAGGTTCAATGGAGGCGATACTGTACTACATTGTAATAAAGTCAATAGTACTATAAAAAAAAGTCATTTGTATATTACATTGTAACAAAACTTATAGAAATAGAAATGAAATATCTTTTAAAAGACATAAATACCCTTATAAAATATGTAATAATAACAATAATAAGGACATTTATGTTATTATTAATATTAATATTATTATTATGTAATAATAAAATAAAACTTATAATAATATTAATAACAATAATAAGAAAAAAGGAATAATAATAATTAATATTAATAACAATAATAAGAAAAAAGGAATAATAATAATAAATATTAATAACAATAATAAGAAAAAAGGAATAATAATAATACAAAACAAAATATGTAATAATAATAATAATAATAAGAAAATTTATGTTATTATTAATATTAATATTATTATTATTATGTAATAAGAAAATTTATGTTATTATTAATATTAATATTATTATTATTATGTAATAATAAAATAAAACTTATAATAATATTAATAACAATAATAAGAAAAAAGGAATAATAATAATAATAATAATAATAATACAAAAAAAATGTAATAATAATAATAATAATAATAGCAATAATAAGGACATTTATGTTATTATTAATATTAATATTATTATTATGTAATAATTGTTGGGAAATAGTCTCGAAATACCCAAGAAAATGAACGAAAATAGAAAATCCACTAAAAAAAATTACAAGAAATTCCAGGAATTTAAATCTACAACAAAGGCTAGATAAACCTGGAATACAAGGGACGGTGAAGAACGGACTTTGGGGTAGTTGTAAGCACAAGTCGAGTTGCCTCTGTCCTTAAAACCTTATTTACCGCCTCCCGGTGTGCTGGAGCGTTGTGGCCTAGGTTTTCCAGGATAAAACGTACTACGATCCGCCGTTTGAGCACACAAACTTGGATCCGGCGAACGAGAACGTGGGATGAACACAGGTGGCTAGAATGAAGGCAAAGCAGAGTTTCGAGGTGCAAAACCAGTTTTTCTTATGTGTGTAAATCTCCTGCTCAACCTGGTAATATATAGTAAGGGAAGGGATAGATGGCATTAAACAATGGCATTCATTCCTCACATGTAACCTTCACCCACTAAGCACGAAATTAACTTCCCACTAACAATCCTTTAATAAGAAATAACGGCAGGATTAATTATATTAATTCCTTAATGCCAAACGTTATTCTTATCAACGGTCACAGTGGAAGTGATGCGTCGCTACTGGAGATCACTACGAGTTACCCTGGAAGCCACGAGACATCGCTCATGAGAGAGGATCGAAGCATCAACCTTCGAGAGGTCCGTGAGACCGGCTTCCTTCGAGAGATCGCATCTCTCGGGCGTAACTCGCCTGCATCGAGACTCGAACGCTACCGAGGCGTGTCGTGAGACTAATGTCTCGCACGGCCAAGGCGTGCAACGAGACATCAGTGATGTCTCGAACTGCCATCCTTGCCGCGGCGCTACTGAGATGGAAAATTGTTCGGAAATTCGGCATAACTGATGTCTCGAACTGCCATCCTTGCCGCAACGCTACTTCGAGGGTTTGTGTGGTACTGAAATTCAGCATAACTTAGCCCACAAGGCCCAGCGCACACGAGTTCAAGCCTTTTCGAACTCATTTTGGGATTTGATTTGCACCCTGCTGCACGCGAGAGAGAATCTCTATGCCATACAAGTCAATTAGCCTTAAAAGGACTCTTGTATTTATAGTGGGTGAAATCCTCTTGCCAAACCAATGTGGGACAAATGCTTTCCTTAAAGCTTTTCCCACATTTTTTCCATCTCAATGGGTCTACTTTGAGAACCAATTTCTCATTCACCCATTATCCATTTTGAGCGTATAATATATCGATCTCTTCGTCTCACTACGAAGAATCCGAATCCACTTTGACCCGACCCAAATCGGATGTGGACCCTACATATATTTATACCACAAAATTGCCATTTATTGCAATTTTTTCCAACAATAATAAAATAAAACTTATAATAATATTAATAACACTAATAAGAAAAAAGGAATAATAATAATAATAATACAAAAAAAAATTATATATATAATAATTTTTTAAAACACAAATTAGAATTTTTGATCCCACATCGGTAACTTATGAAGAGGAGCTCATTTGAGTTCCTCTATATAAGAGAAGCATTGCTTCTCTTTTGAAATTAACAACAGGATGAGGAAGCCTTAAAGAGCCAAAAGCTCATTCATTTAAGGAGCCTTAATTGTTCTTAGTTACAAGTTTTTTTTTTAAATAATATAGGTGCGTTTTGAAAAAAAAGAATCTTTCTCCAAAACGCGCCAAGGGGTAATATTAGAAATAACAACAGCTATTCCTGAGGACTCAGGAATAGCCTAATACCTAGGAGGCGCCAAGGGGTAATATTGGAAATAACAACAGCTATTCCTGAGGACTTAGGAATAGCCTAATACCTAGGAGGCTCTAGGAATCTATATTCCCCTTGCAAGGGGAATAGGTCTAGCCTAATACCTAGGAGGCCCTAGGAATCTATATTCCCCTTGCAAGGGGAATAGGTCATTCCGTTGTTCCTGGGAATAGAAAGTTTTATCAAACAGCAGAATAGGCCAAACGTGCCATTATTTCTTTGTGGCTTTTATTCTTCCAATCAAACTACATAAAGGATCTCTCTCTTGCCATTCTAAATCACCAAAAACTGAAAACTATCCTTCTTTTCTCCTTAGTATCTGAGCAGTCGATTAACGAGTGCATATTGGCACCGACTGCAGTAAATTTTTCCCCAACAATTTTTAGAACAATTCTACACCACTATGGGCCCATCCGCCATACTAGATCTTTCAAAAATAGGCAACCTTTGAAAGAGTTACAAATGTTAGGCATAGAAGATGCTCATTTTTTCCAACAATTACAATCACTGCGAGTAGACCCACCCTACTTGAGCCCGACTATACTTTTGGATAAGAATTCGATTAACTGTATGCCCGCTTGGGTAGCTCAGTTGGTTACAAGGGTGAAGTTTACGAAGAAAGACTAGGGACCGGGTCTCTCCAATGGCAATGTGGGACTGTGGAACAATGACTCCTTCTCCGCATCATCGTTACTCCGTCTCTGTCTCCAATTCTCCGCTCTATTCGGTGAGTCTCCTCTGTCATCTCGCTTTCTGAGTTTCAGAGACTCATAGATTGCTATCTACCTAGGAAACCTTTGATCTCCAATCTACAACATAAATTTTTGGAGATTTCCTTCAAGGTTTCGAGTTTCTCGACTTTTCGTACCTCTAGTCATGAAAATGTAATAGGTACTTTACTACTTTATTAGCTTTTTATTTTCATTTTTCCCTAGAAAATTAAAATTTTAACAGTTTTTGGAAATTTGACTCTTTTGTAATATTTTGCCAACATATTTTAATAATTTTATTCAGAAGTTTTAGTTGGTCGTATGTTTTTTGATTTTCAAAAAAAAAAGTATGACAATGTTTTCCATGTTTTTCTAGGGATTTATTAGTCACTGCTTTATTTATAAATTTTTATTAATCATTGTATTTTATGTTCTATTAATTTATAATTTTTATTAGTTCTAATATTTTGTATTTTCTACAAAAACTAAAGTAAAGTCAAAAAAATTGTTTACAAAAAATTTGTTTAAATGTTTCCATCAATTTTAGTCTGTCGTACAGTTTTATAAAGATCTCAGGAGTAGAGTATATATTTGTTTTGGGCTTAGAAGATTTCTTGTTGAAAGCATTTTTTGTGGCTGCTCAAAAGTCTCGTATCTCAAAAACAAAAAAAAAAACAAAAAAAGTCCTGCAGTTATAAAGCGTCTTGCCTTAATCTCAAAATATTTTTGTAGATTGTTGAAATGGGATGGTTTTCCAAATTAGAATTGTTTCCCATCATCTGGATAGTATGCAATCGGCGTGTTCTTCTTGCCTACCTCTAAAAGCTGAGGAGAGCAATGTAAAATTGTATATACAGAGATAATTCTAAGTCCCAAAGCTTCTTTTATAATCACTATGTTATATCATTAATTTTTCTTTATTGTTCCATTACTCTTCTTTTCTTTTCTTTTTTTGAAAGTTACTGTTCCATTAATCTTAATTGTTTAGAATCATGATGAAGTGAGACTGATTTAGATGATCATCATGTTTACATTATGTCTATTGCGTCAAAATAATTGACATTTAGAAAAAAAAATGATGAAATTAGCATTGCTTTTGTGTCACAACCATTTGTGTGTATAATTAGTATACATCATACATCAATGACCAATGGGACATAAATTCACAAAATAAAGTATGTTGTTGTGTTTGTGTGTGTGTGAAATTTAATAAATAATTCTTAGAAATATATTTATAATCTCTAATTCACTACTATTAAGGCTATGTTTGGCAAACCTAGCTGAAACGGTAGCTGAAAGCTGAAAAGCTATAAACTCGAAGTTGAAATTTGAAGAGCTGTTAAGCTAGCCGTGATGCTTAAAAGTGTTTGGTAAAATTAGCTTTTTGATAAGTTGATAAATGTAAAAACACTAAAAAGGACATCTTCATAAAATTAAAGTTAAATAATTTTAAATTTAAATAGATTTGTTTACATATTAAAATATAAAATAATGAAATAAATATAATTTAATAAAATATAAACTAAGAACATATATTTGAAAATATATAAAGTAAATAAAGATGTTTATAATTCATAAAATAAGTTCATACAAAAATTATTGTTCAAACACAAATATCAAATTAAAATTACAACGAAACATATTGAAGAAAAAAGGCCAAAAGAGTTTTAATTGGGAGGGATAAATGATGTCATTTATATAAAATAATAAGGATAAAGATGGAAAAAAGTTAAGAAGCTACTAGCTTATTTTTGAAAAGCTACCTGAAGTAGCGTTTCAAAATAAGCTCTTATTTTAAGCTACTAGCTTATTTTGAGAACATTACCAAACAAAACTTATAGCTTATTAGTAGCTTAAAATAAGCTATAAGCTCCTAAATAAGCTCTGCCAAACACAGCCTAATTTAAACTTTAATGTGCCAAATGCTCATTCGGTTAACCCGTTCTATAGAATGTAAGTATTCATTTTTCGGTTTTTAGTTTTAGTTTAGATGGTTTAGCCCGCCCAATAAGCTCGACAACCCGAGGTTTAAGATTAGGGCTAACCCGAATTTGAAAATAAAATAATCGACAGCTCGAATCCGATAAGCCTGATAGCTAGCCCAATAGGGCTAGCCCGATATTGTTCAACTGTTTGTAATGATAATGTTGATTTAAATTACCATTTTTATAGATAAGTGATGGCTATATTTGTTCTTTTGGAAATGAATGTGAAGATTGTATTGATTTGCATTATATCAATGCTATATTATATGACTTATGAATTATGAATTTCCCCATGTGAAGGAAAAATTGAGAAGTTGAAACAACTTTAAATGTTAGATGTATTACATGTTGAACTCATTTTTTTAATGAAATTTCTGTAGATAAATTATTCTCTTATGAATATGATGCTCATTAGTTCTGGATTAGCTAATCACATGTGAGGAAAAGTTGTTTTATCAGCAAATTTTATTCTTAATAGGGTACCCTATAGAGATTTCGACAAAACCCTTTATGAACTCTGGAAAGGTTATGCCCCTAACCTAAAATATTTGAAATGGGAGGGTGCTTAGCTTAAGTTAGGGTACCTTCTTTTAAATATAGATTGCATCTCTCAGTTGTTACCGAAAGGAAGATCTGTTTTGGTGGTGACTCATTTGGACGTATGGACTTCTCGATCACTCAAATATTTTGAATCGGTTCTTTATGGTGGTACAAATTAATTGTAAATTAATATCGTAACCGTTGATATATATATATATATATTTTGGATTATAGGGAAGGGGAACACCCGAAATACATCATGGGGTAGATATTAGATTTTTAATTCGGATTTATTGTGTCGTGAATGCTAAGATTCAAAGCTTCTCATATATATATATATAAACTTGTTGTTTAGACAATGATTTGACAAGCTAGAAAATCAGAATTTTTCCACTCCTAAACGCTGTCACACTCTCCCTAAACTCTGCATATTCATTTCCGAAAATTTTGTGTTCAAAGCCTTTTGTTCTAGTTTACTGTTGTTTGAGTACTCGAATATAGTATCATTGATTCATTTTATCTTGGGAGACCGGCATCACAACGCTCGTAGCACCCTAGGGAGGCGGGAAATCGATTTTAAGGAAAGAGTGCTTCGCTCGACTTGAATCCTTCATTTCTTCTCATTGTTTTTGGTACGTGGAATTATATTCTAAGAAAATTAAATCCCTTTATTCACACACACACACATATAGTGTAAAATCGACTTATTCTTCCAACATATGATGGCTTCACTGGTTGATACGGGTACACCATTGGATTCCAAGGGTAATATTGTGATGCACCCTACAACTAATGCATCATGATCGAGTCTTGAACGATAGTTGAATTCATCAATGGATTGCTAGGTAGATACTGGTTGTAGTCTATAGGATCAACTACGGGGACAACTGGCATGTCTTGTGTCACTACTGCTTCTGGCGGTGAATAATTAAGATCGACCGACTCCTAGATGCGAGAGAAGGTCAACGGTATCAATTATATGGATGTAACCTATGATTAAAGATTAAATCTTGTGGATGATGACTCATAGTTGGGACGATAGAATTATTGAAGTAGCTTGTTTATCGTCCCCAAAGACGGTGTCAATTTTATACGACTAATCTATGCGTATTGGGTATTCCGAACACTATGTAATGCCTGAAGAGAGTGAAATAATCAAGTCAGGTCATTCCGCCCTCTAGCTTTAGAGGATTTTGTAAAAAAGTCCACCAAAGTCACATTTAATGCGCCTTATATAAGAAAATAGGAAATGTGGTGGGGGTGGGGGGAGGCACATGCTTGTCACGTGTAGGGGTGGAAATAGGCTAGGTCGAGCCGGGCTTTAGAAAATTAGGCCTGGGCCTGCTATGAAAATCTATAGCCTGGGCCTAGGCCTTAGCCTGTATGTAGTCTTTTTTTTAGGCTCAAGCCTGAGCCTACAGTTGGCTTGGCCTGGCCTGAAGCCTTTTTAAAAGCCTATTTAACATATAGGCCTTTAAAAAGGCTTCAAAATAGATCCTAAATAGGCTTTGAGCCTATTTAAATAGGCCTTGAACCTATTTAAGTCCTACATTTTAAAGCCTTTTAAAGTTTACCTATAAAAAATTAACAAAAAATACCTAAGTTCATATTTCTTAATGAATGACAAAATCATAAGTTCATATTTTATAATACAATATCCAACATAAGTTTAATAAGTAAAAGTTCGTAATACAAAATTCAACAATGCATTATTTACTAATTACTAGTATTACTACAAATCTATAAATCCTGCAATCAATTACTAGTAGGCTTATATTACATTATTATTACTACTTTACTCATTGCTAGAGGCTTATATTACATTATTATTACTACTTTACTCATTGCTAGTAAACAGTAAACACTAAACGACTAGCAAAATTATTTTGCTAGTAAACAGTAAACACTAAACGACTAGCAAAATTATTACTAGTAATTAGTAATACTAATTATTAGCAATTTAGCATAATAGCAATAGTAACTAGTAATATCTAACACTGTTTACTAATTAGTAAGTCGTATTTGGGATTTGGGTATTGGGAATTAGGGTTGTAGGTTATATATATATATAGTGGGGTTAAATTATATATATATAAATATATTAGATATAAAATGTAATATATAATAATTAAATATTAAATATAAATATTATAATATATATATATAAATAGGCTAGGCCTGCGGGCTTGTAGGCTAGGCTTTTAAATATAGGCCTAGGCCTATTTAACTAAATAGGCTTCTAATTAGGCCTAGGCCTGGCCTTTTTATTAAATAGGCTAGGCCAGGCTAGGCCTTAAGTAGGCCAGGCCGTAGGCCCCTATGAAGGGGCCTGGCCTATTCCCACCCCTAGTCACGTGTGATATGGGCATTCTACAGCTATTATCCTTATGTAAAGTGTCCTTTCAGGAGTTGATAACCTACGTGTTAGTGATGCGACGCCACCTTCCGCTCGATTTGTGGTCGCAGGGTGAGTCGCTAACTGTAGTTGCTTGATTCCCGATCGACTTAGTAGATTTTCTTGATCTAAGGTGATTGGGAAGTAGGCAATTATGCTTAAGCCAGGGGTTTGCAAGTTAATAACGCATTTCCCAGTCAGGTTACACATGTCAGTCAGGTTCGGGTATGACTGGTTATGGTCCCTATACGATTTCTGAGCGTGATATCTAAGACGGTGGTTTATTTTCCTCATCAATTTATTTATATATATAATATATTATGTTGATTTAATATTAAATTATTATATATTTTATTTTTACTTCATATATTTTTATATTTAAAAAATGACCCCAAGTATATGTACTTGTACAGTATCAATCACCAAGCCCTAATCCCAAATTGACAAATTCTAATTTGCAATTTCTGGCTTAGGCGTGGTGCAGTGACCCGAACGACGACTGTGTCTGGCGGCGAGTGGCAAGTAGCGACGACCGGCGGCAGGTTTGTCTTCCACACTTCAGTTTTCCGGCATTTCCGTATTCGTTTTTTCTTAACTTCCACCGGCGGCAGTAGGCCAAAAACAGTCTTCACCTGCTGCCGGCGTCGTGACTCGCGACGCTGGCTTCCCGCCGCTGCGGCTACGCCTGTGGCTGTGGCCTGCGGGTGCGTTTGTGGGCTTCGGCCTACTGCTGCGGCTGTGGCTATGGCTTTTGTGGGTTCTGGCCTATGGTTGCGGCCAAATGTTGAATTTCAGTTACAAACTGTGGAAGAATAAATTATAAGGTTCTGTTTTCTGTTTCTTCTTTGATTTTTATAGATGTGCATGATTACTCTGTTAGCTCAAAGCAAAGAAGGATGTTATATCTCTTGACCTGCTGATGTGAAATGTTTTTAGAACTCTTGCATACTACTTATTTTTGTGATCTATGATTCTAAGGAATAGCTAAATTATTTAAAACTGATGGCTTATAAGATTATAAGAATGAGAACAAACTGATGGCTTATAAGATTATAAGAATGAGAACAAACTGATGGCTTTTAAGATTATAAGAATGAGAACATGTATTTTTTAATCTTAATACAAGAAATAATTTACTCAGCATTTTACTAAGTATGTAGTTGTACAGTAGTTTATATTTGATTTTTTTTTTTGTTTTGAAGTAATAATTTGTTGCTTAGCCTATATTATTAGTTTATCTCATTTGTGTTGGATTTTTTTTATATGTTGTTTGTATTAATTTGTGTTGTACTTGTGTTGTATTGGAGTATTGGGCTGGTTATCAGGTTATGTAATATGTTCTATTGTTGTAATATTTCATAAAATGAGGTTTGATTTATTTTTTTTAACAAATATGTAGGACTTAAATAAGGTCAAAGCCTATAAGGTGAAGGCCTTTAATTGGCTCAATGTAGTCTTCGAAGCCCTTTTTAATTTTAATGGCCTACATATTAAGTAGGCCTTTAAAAAGGTTTTAGGCCAGGCCAGGGGTATAAAAAAAAAGCCTACTTAAAATGGCCCAGGCCTAATTTTCCAAGGCCTAGCCTATTTCCACCCCTACTTATGATGCTGTTTTAGTGATCTTGATTATCCACAGTTCCACATTGGTTGATTTGGTTTTTGATTTAGTGACCTAGCTTTCATCTTAAAATGATCTCACTAACTCTACACTGTCTCAGTAATTAAAATTCTAGACTGTAGAGTTAGTGAGGCCATTTAGCATGTCTATGTAACTTTTCGATGATTGCCAAAGAATCTTATGTTACAAGGAGTCACATAGGTTAATTGTCGAGTCTATTCTTGCTATCGGAGTTAGGTTAGTACTAAGCAAGAGAAGTTCTACCTGAAAAGGAAATGGTTTCTGATTAGTTTAATTTTAGAACCATTATTTTATTTTCCTTTATTTAATTTGTAGCCATTTTATTGAGTTATAATCTTATACTTAAAAAATTATAGAATGAAATTACAGAAGATGTCACGAATATGGCCGTGGATGAATCTACGTCAGTTCAATGCTCTATTGGAGTTGTTTAAGTTCAGAAATCTGAACCTTGATAAATGCATTATGTGCATTATTGTGTTGAATTTTTATTCTTAAAATGATGCTATGGTCTTTATTTAGTTTAATTGTGGCTTATTGATGTTATTTTATCATTCTATGATTGCTATGCATAGTATGAATTGAATTGATTGATTTTGTTGAATTGAATTGTCAGATTGAATTCTAGATATTTTATTTCTTCAAGTCTTTTCAAAGTTTTATTTTCTTGAAATATTTTTTTCATGGTAATAGGTCTTAACTGGCTTAAATAGGCCACCATGTCATGTGTAGTGTACCCAAAACCTGTTAAGTAAATGTGTTTATTTTTTTAGTCCATTTATTTAAAAACCATGTTTGTGCCCGTGTTAGAATCTTAACAACTCGTGCCCATTTTTAGGCTTATCATGTTTGTGTCATTATCATGTCAATCCATTAACACAATTTGTCAAGTCTAAGTTGAACTGTTGAAGGCTTGAAGGGATCAATTTTGAAATCAAAGAGACAAATACTAAAAGTGACAAAACCACCATAGTCAGAGGACCTGAAGTGGAATTAGTCCCAGATAGTCATAAAACATGACTAACAGAATGACTTGACGAAATAAATGGATTGAAAGAAAACCTGATTAAGCTTCAGTGCTTTAGATTTTTTGATAGATACTATTGTCAGGCTCGGTCATTTCCATTCCTCTTCCACTTAAAACATTCTCCTCACAAAATCAGCTTCAAGCTTATGTTCTTCTTTTCCCATTGTTCCATTTCTTGTGTTATTCTGTGTTGATTTATGAATGCCATTGCTCTTTAGATTTTAAGGTTTTGAATTCAAAACCTATTTCCATAAAATGAATCTCAAAATTTTTCACAATTTGTTCTTAAAATAATTAGGCTTCAAAGATAAATGGATGGGTGGTTGCAAAGTTTTGCTTAGCCAATGTTTTTTTCCCATGTCTTTTCACACTTTTGTAAGGCTCTCTGGATTGTAAGTGTTGGTGCGGAAGAGGTGTTCAATGAAATGCCACCTCTAAGCGTATACTACACAGTTTCAAATGATCTTGGTTTCAAGATTCCAATATCTAGTAACTTTCTGATATTGTGAGCTTCACTCCCAAAATTGGAAAAGTTGTTTCCCTTCTTATTGATGGTCCTAGGTAGGAAACACAATATAATTGCTTCTCGTACCTTTTTACGTTTTCCTTGTTGACATATTGTATAATCTGTCACAGACACATACTTTGAGGCCCAGAGGTTGCAGTGATATATAAATGTCTGCATTTTGTTGCACTCAATGGTTCCATGACACAAGGCAATATTTTGTTTTCTTGTCATGGACCTCACAAATCCATGTCACTGCCTCTAGTTTGAATTGATTTGCTTCCATCATACATTCTAGATTCTACAGTAATGAGTGTTTCTATTTTGCCTTCTTTGTAACTTTTTATTTTCTTTTCCTATGAATCTATGATTGCATGCATGATATATGTGCCTACTATTTTGTTTACACATGCATAGCATATTAATGATCAAACATGTGCTTTTAAAGTGTTCATTCTATTTGCAAGATGAAGTTATAAAAAGTTACAAAATAAAATAATGAACAAGGCAATGAAAAGGAGATATACAAGTAGAAGCAACTATTCATTGATTTCATTCTGAAATTAAGCACAAATGTTTTTGAGATTGTTTTTATTGTTATTTGTTCTTTTGCCATGTTTGATTTTTGGAAAACAACCAGATGTGATATGATTTGAGTTTTGTCACTGCAATGCTATTTCTGTCTCTGTGATTCTGAATGCTGTTAATCCCCTTGGCTACTATGCTAACTTTTACAACTATTTATCTGAATATATATATATATATATATATAGAATCTGGTTCATATGAGAACCACTCCCCAAGTGAGCAACTGCGAACTACTCCATGAATGCACATAATCTAATACTCCAAGTGCACATTGCACCCAAATGACACAATCTACCCCTGGAGTAGATTGTGTGCATTCATGCTGGTTCGCAGGTTCTTACCTAAGGCATAGATTCTCATTTGATCTTGAATCTATACATATAGGGTTTGGTTCCCGTGTGGACAGGCCTTCCTGTCTGGACGTGTGGTCATGCACCATTAGGTATTCAAGAATGCACCAGTGTGTGGTGCATTTGTGCCCTGATGCATTTCTGAACATGTGGTGGTGCATGACTGCCGTCCCAGGGTGTGGTGCATTTGTGCATTTCACTCTAGTGCATTTCACTCTAGTGCATTTTTTAACATGTTGTGCATTTATGCATACCTAATGGTGCATGACTGCACGTCCGCACAGTAAGGTCTGTCCGCATTTGATCCCGTGTGTGTGTGTATATATATATATATAGATATGGCAAGATTTCTTATTGGCTGCAAAGGGAAACAATGGCGGTTTTATTGTATTTGGGTCGATATGATGCATGAAGTTAATTCATTTTCATCAAAATTCAAGTTTTATATGCTTCTTACCTACTCTTAAGGCCCTTGCTATGGAAACAACAATTTGAGGAGTGTTACTAGCTAATTGGTAACCTTTCTTGTGTATAAATTTCTTTTTGCTTAAACTTACATTTAGAAAGATTGGATTTGTTTATGTTTTCATCAGGACAAATGGCAGGGAAAGTAGTAAAGTCTGTAGCAAAAGCTGTTTCCGAGTACCAATACCCGTTGCAAGATAAGATGGCAAAATACAAGAATGAGCTCTCGAAGGGAGTTTGGGGTTATTGGGAACTTGGAGCATGGAAACCTCTGGGCATCAGTGCTCGTAGGCGAGCCCAACTGCGCAAAGAAGTTCTTCTTGCTGGACAAGATTGGCCGTACGATCCAGAAAGGAAGGAAATGAGAAAGAAGCAGAAAGGGCATAAATGTGACCGAATTGCAGCAGAGAAGCGCGCAAAGACAGCTGAGCTAATGCAGCAAATGCCTAAAATGTTGGCGGATTATAGGAAGAGAAGATGGGAGAGGAAGATGAAAGCCGAGGAGGATGCAGCTAGAAAAGCAGTGCAAGAGTAAAGCTCACATTATTTATATATAGTTGAAGAAAGATGAAATTGAAGAAGTTTCATTGAATCACCAATTGAGTTAATTTGCTCTTTTTGGCATCTTGTCAAGTGATAAGGATTTTCTCCCTCCATCCCAAACATATTGTTTATTTTGATTGGAGGCCTAACTTTAAGATTTTTTTTTTTTTTGGTAAAGTAGGATAATTTAAGATATGATTTTCGAAAAAATAAGATTGTTTTAAACTCATTTTTCAAATTATCTCTTTTTGTTATTTCTCAAGGAGGTCATTTGGTCAATTGGTGGAAGCTGCAAACCCTGGTGTCATTAGGGAGAGAACGAAAGCTGTCAATAAATTACATAAAAGTATAAAATAATTTGAATTCAATACGAAGATAACACAATAATGCAGTGCTATTATATCAAACGAAATAAATTTATTTACTATTATGATATTAATCCTAAAGTTCTGCTAGCATCTAAAATATAAATATGAATTTTATTCAAAAGCCCAAGGACTCTCCTTACGGATTTCTTCTTCTTCCTCAGGTGTAAAGTCACTTTGAATGTTGAAAAATTTGCGGACCTCCTCCACTGTCATCTTCTCGATTAGATTTGCAGCAGTTTGGCATGTAAGATCAAGCAAGCTCTTAATGTTAAGGAAATTAGCGGCTATTATGAGATCCAATAGTGTTTCATGGTCAACTTTGACGAAATTAGCATCGAAGTCCTTAAGATCGTCCTGGCTAGTATTTGTGGCTTCAGCATGCGATTTGCAATACTCTATAACCTTAGTCAAGATCTTGCCAGTCACGTTGGCGATGGGAATGGTAGTGTCAACGCATTCATCGTCAATCATGTACTTGATCATTTGCATCTCAATAGCCACCGTCTCTTCCACCTCGAATATGTCTCCATCTGAACTCCTCAATATGATCATCTTGGTAGAAGACATCATCAATTTCGTATGCTCGGCTGAATTATGAAAAATTACAAATTAAAACAATAGAAGATTGATACTCTTCAAACACATGATGAGAATCCCTTTTATAAGCACCATGTTCAACCTCTCTGTTTAAAATTAGGAATCTTAACTCATCTGGGATTGGACAACTTCCATCCAATTAGGAATGACTTTCCAATTTTAGTTCTAAGTATCTTAACTCATCTAAGATTAGACAACTTTCAATTAGGAACGACTTTTCCAATTTTGATTCTTGAATACCCTAGAGTCCTTATACATATGAAACTTGTATGGAATATTATAAATTTCGCAATTGTTCTGAAGTTCTGAAATCTCAAATTAAATACCCCTCCTCTTGCCGTTGCCCTAGCTTCAGGTAGACCAGGCCATTATGCGATTTGCCAACTAAATTTGTCTTTTCTCGTTAACAGGTATTACCAGGTATTTGTTGGGATTCCATAAATTTCTTTACTTTTCATGCGCAATTGAAATTGCTAGTTCTTTTTGCTGTATCATGATTTTGATGGCGGAAAGAAACCATTGCTCAATAATACGGAGTAGAATAATAGAACTGCCTCTCAAGAATTAATATGCTGCCAAAATTATAGTTTTGATTGTTCTCCTTACGTGTAAATAGAATTTACATGAATAATATACGGAGTAGTTATA
This sequence comes from Ipomoea triloba, assembly GCF_003576645.1. Classification (NCBI taxonomy): domain Eukaryota; kingdom Viridiplantae; phylum Streptophyta; class Magnoliopsida; order Solanales; family Convolvulaceae; genus Ipomoea; species Ipomoea triloba. The sequence continues at coordinate 19,810,988 of NC_044920.1, forward strand.
TTGGGTTTATCGAGGCAAACTCCACTCCTCTTCCGAGTATGTGAGTAAACCCTCGCCCTGTGATCCTAGCCGGCAAAGGACCACAAGGAGGTTAACCAGCCTAGACGGAGTAGTTATATGAATCAATAACAAGGCAAGATTTATGTTATTCCGCAATATGCTTGTGTCTACGGGATTGAAGTTGTTCTCTTATTAATTCTAACATTTAGGGTTACAAAATCATATTTATATACAACTCTAAACATGCACATATACAAGAATAAGCTTGTACTATACCGCGGACCAGACTCACTTCGCTCCATTATGTACATATGAGACATACTCAACATCTTCTTTGCATGTGTACCTTTAATTTGAAAATCATAGTGTTTTATTTATCTATCAATTCATCTAATGATTCTAATTTAAGAGGACAATGTTTGCAACTTTGTAAAAATGTTAGTCTAAATACTTAGTTTAAAAATGATAGTCTAAATAAATGCTATTTTTGGTTTGAATTTTTCAAAGTGTTCATAATTCTCTTTTGGATAGCATTGTCATCATCTTCAGTAGTACTGGTCCACTTCTTTTTTATTGGTAGTGTGTTATGTGTACAGTTGGGTTACTGGTGGTAGCATAAAGAACAACGTCATGCAATGAGATTATGATATAGGAAGCTGTGAATTTGTTTTGTTGTGTATATAACTAAGATCTTAGTTTACTATGAACTCTTGATTTTGCAAGCACTTGTTGATATTTGGTCACGATAGTTTTTCTCCCTACATGTTTTATGTGTTGTGAGATGTGTGCCGTAGATTCTCATGTGAAAGTATTGAACAAAATATTAATATTTATTATATTTGTAGAAAATTCATGAGTAGTATATCTTGTTCTAGTTTTATAACTTGTTTACTTGATAGTAACAACAATGACTCTGCATGTAGTTCAAACACTGATGTCACAATGTGTCCAATTTTATCAATAATTTCCAAATTTATTTGCATATGTTCAGTTAGAAGTTCATATTTTGGAATTAGTATAAATGAGTGTAGTACTTGATTTTGTGTGTGTGCTTGTGTATGTTTTTTATATATATATATATTTTTTTGTTGAATTGATACTAACCTTGGATACCCAATATTGTTTTTTTACCACAATATAATGCATGTAGTTAAATAGTTTGTCACTATGTTCATAAACATTTTTTAAACAATGGCTACATCCTATATGCAAAGTGTTTTTGTTGTCAAGGTTGATGCTGATTTTTCCTTTAATCCAAGCAAGTTGAGTCTAGAAAATAAAATGAATTGTAAATTTATATGAGTTCTAATATATTTAATGATGCAGAATAAGTATTTTACATACATGATCAATGAATGCTACAACAATGGCTATTTTTGAAATTTCTTCATTAATTTCTAGATTTGCAAGATTGGTTGCAACATTGTTGTAGTTTAGGATAGACATATTTTCAATGCGTCAAGTGTGTCACGATGTTCTATTTTCCTGCATTGACATTTTTAATAATGAGTTTTAAATGTAATTATGTAAGATAATGATCTAATTACCATTTATATATTATTATTATTAGCATAAAAGTATATCAATCCTTTAGGTGTTCTGTTCGAGGTACTTTTGGTTCAACCATTATTGTCGAATGAATTCTTGTGGATATAGAAATTCCTAGTTTATTTAAGAAATAAAATTAGATAAGGTAGTAAAATTTTATAAATTTTAAATCATCTTAACAAAAAATAAAATTTACCTTTAAAGTGAACAACGACTGTAATGTAGTCTAAAGATATTACGGAGTAGTTTTCCGCTTCAATTTCTTGGGTTATTTGAATATCCTCTTTGTCAACAAATTCTCACCAAGTAGTTAATATGATGAGCTTCAAATTATTTTTTTATTTGTTTTTTTGGTATTAATAAAATACTTCGTAAATAAATATATAACATTATTTATTTTTTATTGTTTATATATATAAGATGAAAACAAATAAAAATAGAATTTGAAGCTCATCATATTAACTACTTGGAGAGAATTTGTTGACAAAGAGGATATTCAAATAACTCAAGAAATTGAAGCGGGAAACTACTCCGTAATATCTCTGGACTATATTACAGTTGTTCACTTTAAAGGTAAATCTTATTTTTTGTTAAGATGATTTAAAATTTATAAAATTTTACTACCTTATCTAATTTTATTTCTTAAATAAACTAGGAATTTCTATATCCACAAGAATTCATTCGACAATAATGGTTGAACCAAAAGTACCTCGAACAGAACACCTAAAGGATTGATATACTTTTATGCTAATAATAATAATATATAAATGGTAATTAGATCATTATCTTACATAATTACATTTAAAACTCATTATTAAAAATGTCAATGCAGGAAAATAGAATATCGTAACACACTTGACGCATTGAAAAGATGCCTATCCTAAACTACAACAATGTTGCAACCAATCTTGCAAATCTAGAAATTAATGAAGAAATTTCAAAAATAGCCATTGTTGTAGCATTCATTGATCATGTATGTAAAATACTTATTCTGCATCATTTAAATATATTAGAACTCATATAAATTTACAATTCATTTTATTTTCTAGACTCAACCTGCTTGGATTAAAGGCAAAATCAGCATCAACCTTGACAACAAAAACACTTGGTATATAGGATGTAGCCATTGTTTAAAAAAGGTTTATGAACAAAGTGAAACTATTTAACTACATGCATTGTGGTAAAAAAAACAATACTGGGTATCCAAGGTTAGTATCAATTCAACACAAAAAAAATTATAAAAAACATACACAAGCACACACACAAAATCAAGTACTACACTCATTTATATTAGTTCCAAAATATGATGAACTTCTAAATGAACATATGCAAATAAATTTGGAAATTATTAATAAAATTGGACACATTGTGACATCAGTGTTTGAACTACGTGCAGAGTCATTGTTATTACTATCAAGTAAACAAGTTATGAAACTAGAACAAGATATACTACTCATGAATTTTCTACAAATATAATAAATATTAATATTTTGTTCAATACTTTCACATGAGAATCTACGACACACATCTCACAACACATAAAACATGTAGGGAGAAAAACTATCGTGACCAAATATTAACAAGTGCTTGCAAGATCAAGAGTTTATAATACAACTAAGATCTTAGTCATATACACAACAAAGCAAATTCACAGCTTTCTATATCATAATCTCATTGCATGACGTTGTTCTTTATGCTACCACTAGTAACCCAATTGTACACATGACACACTACCAATAAAAAAGAAGAGGATAAGTACTGAAGATGATGACAATGCTATCTAAAAGAAAATTATGAAGACTTTAAGAAATTCAAACCAAAAATAGTATTTATTTAGACTATCATTTTTAAACTAAGTATTTAAACTAACATTTTTACAAAGTTGCAAACATTTATTTTAGTGACAATTATAATCAATCTCTCCTATTTTGTTTTCTCATTCATACACTTTGAATTACTGATTTAAATAAACAAATTGAAATTCAATTATCTATGCATGAACATCTCTTATATAATCTTACATTAATATACTTTGAAGTAGACATGAACAATTTGTGTATACAGGTTTGACACGATAATAACACGATAAAGTTAAACACGAACACGACACGTTCAAATTTTTAACACGGATACAAACACGATTTGTTAACGGGTTAATTAAACAGGTTGACACAATAGACACCTTTTGTTAACAGGTTTCGGGTCGTGTCAACATGATAACGACACGAAACCCGTTTAAACCCGCTAAACCTATTAATATATTTATAAAATACTAAAATTTAAAGTTAAGTTTTATAAAAAAAAATGAAAAAAAGAAAAGAAATAAAACCTACAATTCAATCTATCAAACAAACTAAAAACAAATTCAATTTATAACATTTATAAAATGATAAAAGAACATCTAAAAATCATAATTAAAAAAGTCCATATACTAGTTTTTAGAATTAAATTAAACACAATAAAAATTCAAATTTTGGATTGTTGAACATCAATAATTGGTGTAGGATCTTGACCTAATCACCGAATGTAGTAAATTCATCCTTAGTCATGTTCATGATATCTTTTGTAATCTCATTCATGACAATGGTTCTAAGACATGAAACGTAACGGGTTCTTAACGAGTCAACCCATTAATGATCCGGAACACGTTAATGCTAAACACTAACCCGTTATTTTCGTATCCGGCTTCGTGTCATATTAATAGGTCATGTCCATAATTGCCAAATCTACTTTGAAGTACTTTTTAAAAATAAACATTGGGCACTATCACATTCGCGCAATGCGTGCGTGTGTGTGTGTGTGTGTATAGACACACACACACACACACACACACAAGTGAGAACAGTTGCCCAGGAGAGAACTAAGAACTAGTCGCAGCCGCGCGTCCATGTGTCCATAATCAAATCAGATGTAATTTTAAAAAAATGACGCGGTGACATTTTCATAAATAACTCAAACTTTGGTGCAAGTAAAATGTGTTACAAGTGTAAGTTTGCAAGTAAAAAGTGCAAGTAAAATCATTTACAGGTGCAACAAATTTCATTTACAAGTGCAAGTAATTTACCCTAGTAACATTCGTTCACCTAAAGATAAAGTCTTTCACATAGGTGCACTTAACGATAACATCTGGTGCAACTAATGATAACGTTATGTGCACTTAATATTGATGGTCAGTGTTCATTTTATTTGCACTTAGGTGCACTATATGAAACTGTTACTTGCACTTTTCACCACAATGCATGTAATTAAATAGTTTGTCACTTTGTGCATAAACATTTTTAAACAGTAGCTACATCCAATATACTAATTATTTTTGTTGTCAAGATTGATACTGATTTTGATTTTAATCCAAGCAAGTTGAGTGTAAAAAATGAAATGAATTGTAAATTTATATTAGTTCTAATATATTTAAAGGATGCACAATAAGTTTTTTACATACATGATTAATGAATGCTGCAACTGTAGCTATTTTTTAAATTTCTTCATTTTTCTAGATTTGAAATATTGATTCCAGCAATGTTGTAATCTCATCATCTTTTCAATGCGTCTGTCACAATATTCTATTGCCCTACATTGACATTTTTAATAATGAGTTTTAAATATAGCCACGTAAGATAATGATCTAATTACCATTTACATATTAGTATCAACATAAAAGCATACAAGTCTTTATGTGTACGTTCTGCTCGAGGTACGTTTGGTTCAACCATTATGGTTGAATGAATTCTTGTGGATAGAAAAATTCCTGGTTTATTTAAATAATAAGATTAGATAAGGTAGTAAAAATTTATACATATTAATAAAAAAATACGATTTACCTTTAAAGTGAACAACTATGATATAGTTCAAAGATATTATAGGATAGTTAACCGCTTCAATTTATTGGGTTATTTTTGATATCTTATTTGTGAACAAAGAGTCAATACCGCCTCCACTGAGACCTGATCTCATGATCTCCCAATTGAGAGAGTCACTAAATGCTACTTGACCACAAAGTCATTGACACACACACACACGCTAATATTCAAGTGTATCGACATGTTCCCCTGAGTCCCTTCGTAAATGTACACAAGCTACTACACGAATGCATTCGTATAGTAGCTTGTGTGCTAATGTTGGGCGAATTGCACACAATCTAGTCTGTGCTTCGTGTAGTAGCCTGTGTTCTTTTATAAACGGTCTTACGGGACTCACAAGAAGAGGTGGTCTCATATATATATATATATATATATATACACACACACACATATATATATATACATAATAAAATGAGACAATAGCCAGGAAATTGATTCAATCTTGCTGTTAAGTTTTCACCATTGTTATATTATTGATTTTGTGTTGATTGGTACCTGTTAAAATAGATTATATATATATAAAAGGATTTGTGTTGCTATATATAGAGTAATAATAAAATGAGACCAAACAGAAGTATCCTGGCTATGCTATCTTTGCAAAGAAGGATTTGTGTTGGAGAGAAACCAAAAATACTTCCACAGTTCCACCAACTTGGATAATGGCCTGATGCCAGTGTGGAGATTTAGGAGGAAAAGTCTACATGAAAACAACTACTAAACTCAGCATTATATTTCTGGAAATGTTTTGAATTAAACTGAATAAAGGATATTTCTGTTTGGTCATATGTCCACTAACTTTGTAGCATGTTTCTATGTATATTTTCAGCTTCTCCACATATACATGAATCCACCTGCAAAAGCCTCCAGTACCTTTTTTACACATTCAAACATGATCTATTTGTATCTAGTCACAACATACAATACTTTTAATACATAAGTTTGAACCCCAAACCTAAAAGTCATTCACCCGAAAAAACTTGAAAGCCAATCACCCAAGTGGAGGAGGTAAATTGCACGAAGTGCATCAACTGGCTTACAAACCTCCAAATGCTTAAAGCTAAACCTTGCTCACAAAGCAAACTTCTCAACTTATTTATAAATGCAAGTACTTCCAATACATGACACTACTTATCATCAATCACAAAATCCAATACTTTCAATACATAAGTTTGAACCCCAAACTTAATAGCCAATCACCCGAGAAGTTTGACCCCGAACTTAAAAGCCAATTACCCAGGTAAAGGAGGTAAATCGCAAGAAGTGCATCAACTGACCTACAAACCCCCAAATGCTTAAAGCTAAACGATGTCACTGCTAACAAAGCAAACCTCTCAACTTATTTATAAATGCAAGTATACTTCCAATACATGACACTATTTATCATCAATCACAAAATAAAGAAACTTGACAAGGGAAGATTACTCAGAAACAGTTGGAATTTATATATATATATATAAGCAAATTATTAGATGCACCTCAGATCATTCGACATCAAACCCTTTCTCCTGGAGTTCAGAGATGACTTCATTCCTCATCCTCATCCACAGCTTGAGGGCTTCCTGCTCCGTCTTCTCGTCCTGCAATACTTTCTGATAATTATAAGCATCTTTTTCATACTCGATAAATCCCTTGGGCCCGATGGTTGTACCGATCATCCCTCCCTTTGCAATGAACTCTTCCATGGCTTCCTCATCACCCGGATACGGAAACTTCCGGCGCTCATAGAGATGCGCCATCTCTCTCTCTTCCTTGGGCTTAATTTTCAGCGTAAACCACCCCAATGGCGAAGTCTCATTATACCACCATGCCAAGCCGCCCACTGTGTAGCAGAAGAGCAATGCCTTGGTCCATTGTTTCCAGAAATAATGGTCCTCCTTTCCTATCCCCATTCTCCTCGTCAATTTGTCAGTACTGAATGATTTCAGCATCGCAAAACCTACAAAATCAGGTCCCCGCAGTTACAGATATGTATGTTTGTTGGTTCAGGATTTTCATCAAACACTTGATGTTCAACCGAGAAAAAACATAAGCGAGATAATTAAGCTTTATAGTGAGCTGAGCTACTAAGATAATCTCTAAAATCAGCAGAGAATTCGCTTACCTGTTTTGGCTTCTTGAAATCGCTTGCGAACCATGGCAACTGGGGCGGGGCGGGACAGGGGATTTCTTGGTGAATTGAGGCAATGCTTAGAGATGATAAGTAGAGACTAATTCTGGGTGAAATTTAGAGGTGTCAAACGTGGCAATCATTATTGCATGGACCATGGTCCACACAGTTGTTTGAATCAAAAATAAAAAGTACATTATTTTTGTACTGAAAATACATTATTTTTATACTGTAGGTACATTATTTTAAGGTACATTATTTTTGTACTGTAGGTACATTATTTGACAGTATATATTAAATAATGTACATACAGTACAAAAATAATATACCTTCAGTATAAAAATAATGTAATTCTTATTTTTGGTCCACACAGCTGTGTGGACCATGGTTCATGCAATAATTTGCTCAAATGTGGGGTTTGGGCCGGCTTGGTCCGACCTGCTATTAGTATTAAAATTCGGTCTTGCTCATTAATATTAAAATTGGGGATTTTGGGGGATAAGGGTTTGATAATTAATACATATAATTGGGAATATATTGTAAATATAAAGATATTTTAGGAATAAAATGTGATTTATAATGATTTTATATTAAATATAAATTTTATTATTATTATTATTATTATTATTATTATTATTATTATTATTATTATTATTATTATATGTGTGATGTGTGTATATATATAAACATTAGGCCTATAGGTTTGACAATACTTATATCATGGATCGGATTCACCTTGTAAGGTGGACCCATGTCCATTCATACTGTATGTTCACAATTCAAATTGTGAACATTCAGTATATAAATTGTAAACATTTTGTTGTGAATATTCAGTATACAAATTGTGAACTTTTAATATGTGAATTGTGTATGTCTAGAATGAAAAAGCACGAATTAAAATATTAATCTTGTTAGTTTAATTAATGAACATACAATTACATAAAATTATATTAATTATATAAAAAAAAATTTACTGTGAACCAAATTTGAGTATGTTAATTCTACTGCGAATAGTAGTAGATTGTTGTTGTTCAAAGCATATATATTTTTGCTGCGATCAGCAGCAAGCAAATTTCTTGATGTTAGCAGTAAAAATTTTTAAGTAAATTTGTCATCTTCAATTGTGGTACATTGTTCCTATTTACCCCATTCAGTTCTTTTTGAGCAGAAATTTTGTGAATTTAAAATTAGTCTAGCCGAAACTAAAAATCTAATGTATCAAAAAAAGGGAAAGAAGAATTCCAAATGAAGAAACATACCAACTTTTCATCCTAAAAATGCAACTATAAAAAAATCGCATTAAGTCCACTCTCACTCAAATCCCTAAACTAGAAATCAAGAACTCAAAATTCACAAGAAAATCACGAAAGAACAACTTCACAAAACTACCACACCAACCAAAGCCCCCAATCGTTATACCAGAAATAAATTAAAGAAATCAAGTCCAAGTAGTGGAAGCTAGGGGTGGGTACTTCGATTCAGTAAAACCGAATCGAACCGAAGTGGTTCGGTTCGGTTCGGTATAAATCGAAAGAATCGAACGGTACTTAATATAGAGAAACCAAACAAAAACCGAACCAAATCGAAAACTGTTCGGTTTTTTGTTTTTTAAATATATATATAATACTGTAAATAATAATAATTAATATTGATCCGTGATGAGGGGATGATGGATGAACAAGATATTACTTTAAAATTTGGATTGCTATGTTAATTTTGTGTTTTAATTGTTTTTTTTAATGTAATATTTATATTTTAGACTTTGGATTATGTGAATATGTATTGTTTGGCAGTGTGTTGTTTGGAAAATTAGTCAATGTTGAAAATTGAACATCCTAAACCGAACCAAAATAATTCCGAACTGAAATCGAACCGTTTCATACCGAACCGAAACCGTACCGAACTTTATTGTAAAATCGAATGGTATCATTTTTTGTAATACCGAAATGCTGATACCAAAATCGAAACAAAAAAAAATCGAACCGAATCCCGAAGTGCCCACCCCCAGTGGAAGCTATAGAAAAGGAAAGTAATCATCTTTAATTTAGTCTATATATTTAAAAAGGGCATATATATATTTTTCAACACCTCATCACTTGCAAGAGAGCAATCACAGGTTCCCAGCACGAAGTTAGTTTACGGGTTCAGTAGGTCGTATTTGGGAGAAGGACAGCGTAAAGATCATGCTTAAAGTGAATAGATTCTTTGTGTGCACCAACATTTGATCTTGCCTGCTGGGTCATTGAGTTACCGTGAGATTGGAGTTTCAATATTTTGGGAGAAGAAGAAGAGCAAGCACATGTTTCAACAATAAAGGACCGGTTCTTCAAATTTCACTCATTTCATTCACAAAAAACAATAATTTTGCAGAATCTTCTATCTTTTAAACTTTTACAACGAATGATTGTCTACATTAGCAGTGTTATTTACATAGTGACGGTAAATATGTTACCGGATATATTTGTGTATTAGTGAAATGTAATGAGTAATCAGTTTCAGTACAATAGTTTTGCCCCCCCCCCCTCTAACAACAGAGTCCACTACTTATACTATAATCGACAGCTCTTCTGGTGAGTGTAACGGACTCATTATGTGTCGGGTAATAATGGTTGGAGCCGATGGAGTAATGGTGTGGAGCCGCTGGAGTAATTTCCCTCTTCAATGTGTTGGTGACCGTTAGACTTCCATGTGTCCGCCTCTTAGCTTGTAGCCGTTCCATTTTACCGTTATTTGTTTTGATGGGTTAAGCGCACCGGGTCGGATCCATTACCTTGCCCAATTACCCTGTCGCTAGCCCCACTCCCGAGCCGGCGAGAGTAGTTGAGGTGGCTTAGGAGTAATGACTCGTACCAACTATAAATCTTTTAAATTATTTAGGAATCAAATTCATTTATTTTTCATCACCACTCCAGTTATTCTTTGATCTCGTATGGTTTCTTCTGCTCTTTTAAATTATTTAGGAATCAAACTATATCTCCTTTTTAATTTTTTGATAATGAATATTTTTTTTTGAATAAAGGCATTGTAAACATTGAATTCTAAATTAAAGAAATGCATACGTATTATTTTTTTGTTGTAGCTACTAATTTATTTAATTTAATAAGAGTAATAGGGTGGGGTACTTACTTTTCAATAACATACTCTAACATATTCGTAGTATATGTTTAACAATTAATGTCAACTCAGATTGGGATGTGGTCCGAACCTAAGATCTTTCTTATAGAAATTAATGGGTAAGTTAAAAAGTTAACGAAATATTCCGTTTTTCGTGCATAGCACGGGTAAAACACTAGTTATAGTTTATACTAACGGAATGTGGAGTTATTTAAGGGAAGAAAATAATATAATAGAGGGTAAATAAGGAAATCATAAAAAATTACTAAAATCAAAATAATATGAACCATTCGTTTAAGTAAATAATTACTACCAACATTTTTTTTCTTCCCGTTAGAGCCTTAACTTTATTGGCTCTTATTAAGATGGCAGATAGAAAATACTTTATTTCCCTATCAGTATTATAATTTCTAGTATAAATATTAAAATTTTATCTTGACTTGACTTGTCTTACGGACAAGAATATGTGAGACGATTTCACACAAATTTTTAGGTTATATTTTTTTCAGTGTATCGTGTGGATTAGTTTTACCCTACCCCCAAGCGAGCGGCCAAGTGGAGAACGCCAACCGCACAATAGTGGACGGACTGAAAAAGACCCTCGAGGCCGCAGGGGGTGCATGGGTCGAAAACCTAGAAGCATTGGCACGCCAAATCTTGTGGGCATACCACACCACGCCGAGAAAAGCAACAGGGGAGACTCCATTCGCACTATGCTACGGGTTCGAGGCACGGGCCCCCGCAGAAGTCATCCTCCCGACCCGCCAAGGGGAAGAGTACGACCCCGAGCGCAACGAGGAACACCATCGCGCCGACCTCCACATGATCGACGAGAAACGAGAAGCCGCCATGGTTCGTGCCGAGAATTACCAAAGGCAAGGCAAGGCGTACCATGACAAGAGAGTCCGACCCCGCTACTTCCAGGTCGGCGACTATGTGTTGAGGCGACGAGAGGCCAGCAAGCCTTTGGAGGGAGGCAAGCTAGCGAAACGATGGGAGGGTCCGTACATCATCTCGGCCACGGTCCGCCCCGGCAGCTACAAGCTGAAAACACCGAAGGGAAAAGATGTAGAGAGGGCGTGGAATTCAGAGCACCTGCTCAAGTACTATCAATAAATGTCGTGTTGTAAGGCGGTCCGACCCCTTAATATTGCATTCCCTAATAAACAACAAGTTTTCTCTCACTTGTGTTAGTAGCTACAATCGACAAAAGTCGCGAGTCATCTTTCGGCCGACCTCCGAGGTCGACCGACCTCACAGCAAATACCCTAGCCTACCTCTTTAAACGGCTAAACGGCTAAGCGCCTAGGGGTGATACGAGGTCCGACCTCGTCCATCGCCGAACGGACAAGTCTTTCGGACTCGTGACCAAAAGGTCCCAACCCGACAAGGCAAACGCCCTAGGGACAATACAAGGCCCGACCTTGACTATTGTCGAACGGAAGAGTCCTTAGACGCAAGACCGAATGGTCTCGACATAGGACGACTATGACACCCTAGGGGCGGTACGGGGTCCGACCCCGACTATCGCCGAACGAAAGAGTCTTTAGGCGAAAGGCCAAGAGGTCTTGGCTTAGAACGACTTACATCCTAGTGAGGGTACGAGACTCAACCTCCGAGGTTCAATCTCGCCTACCATCGAACGGATGTGCTAAGGGTCGTGGGTTGAGGTACCCCGACCTAACGCCAACGTAAAAAGCAAAGTTACAACAAAAGCATAAACGAAAAACACAAGTTTTTTCTAAACAAAAGTACGCGAGTACCACAAGAGCACATCGGGAAACGTAGCGAATCCTACCGAACCTGCTTCTGCCGACCTCAACGAGGCCAGCCTCGACATCGGCCGACCTCCGCCGCAGCCGACCTCGGCGGTGGCCGTGGTTGGCGGTGACCAAGGTCGGCGGTGGCCGGAGTCAACGGTAGCTGAGGTCGGCGGTGGCTGACCTCGGCAAACACAAGGCATGAGGCCCCGGGCCTTTGCGCCTCACTCGACTCCCGTTGACGGGGCACGATCTCAAACTACAATTCACAAAATATATGATGGGTAGAAAAGGAGTTGCGACAAGGGGACAAGATATGCAAAATAAAGTCAAATAGCTGTTGCGTGTCACAGACACATGCAAAATGTTCATCATAATAAAGAAGCTAAGTGCAATGAAGATGTTCAACATACATCACCAAAATAAGGTAGCAAGGTGTTCATAACACACCGTCAAAAAAGAAGCAAAGCAGGAAAAACTATCTAAGGGTCACAAGAGGGACCCGCAACCTGACCATCCGTGTCCATCTGTGCAAGGTCGTCCATGCCCTCGGGGATGTCAATCAACTCCAACAGCACATTGAGGGCAGCCGACGACGACAGTCCAAGTGAAAGAACAGGGAGATCATCAGCAAACTGTGAAGGGGAAAGAGTGGCTGACAGGGAAGGCGAGTCAGATCGGCGCTCGACGGCCGCAGTATCCATCAGCTGCATAGGCTCAGCTCCAACTGCAACCTCGGCCCCAGCCTCGGGGTCGGGGTTCCCAAGCACCTCCGACAGGCCCCAGGTCACCGGATCAAAAGTCCCATCGCGGCGGCAGAGTGCTGCATAGATGTCACGCTGCATGGTGTAACGGCCCATGTCGTTCATAAGGAGACCCTCTATAGCAATGCGGTCTCGCCCCTCGGGGGTGGCTGCCCACTCATCAAACAGCTCATCCATATGCTCGGCGAGAAACCTCCTGGCATCCACCTCGAAGACCTCGGAGCGCTTGTAGTCCAGCACCGTTGAACCAAGCGCCATCTCGTGCTCCTGGGCCTCTCGGACTCGGAGTGCCTCCAATCGCGTGCATGTCTCCTCCAAGGTCTGGCGCGCCTCCTCCGCTGTCCGAAGTGCCTCCCCCGCTGTCTGAGACGCTTCCTTGGCCTTCTTGAGCTCCTCTTCCAGGGCCATCACTCTAGAGTCCGACCTCTGTCGCGCACTCCTCTCAACCTCCAAGCTACTGCGGGTCGCCGCCAGGGTGTCTCCCAACACATGGTAGTGAATGAAAGCCTACAGCAACTACGGTGAGGGCAACACAAAACACAATATTTTAACCACAACGGGAATAGAAGAAGGACATACCTCTAACCAAGGGCGGGTGCCGGGAGCACCCTCACACAATGCCATGTCACAGGGGAGAACGAGGCTGCCCAACACATCACCCAAGGGTAAATCGCCATGCAGGAGGGACGCCGAGGATGGGAGATGAATACTCCACTGACGAGGGGCAGCAGGCGCAGCAGGCGCAGGCACGGGAGGTGGCGCCACGGCCCTCGGTGGCTCGACCGGGCGGGGGGTTGGCAGGCCGACTATGGCAGGACCTGAGCTGGGCCGCGAATCACGACTGCGCAATGCACGACGCGCCGGTGGCTGGGCGGGTGCTCGGCTACTCCCCACGGTCCTCTGTCTCTTGGGGGGGTACCGGTACTACGCCAGCGCTCAATCCTAGCCTCGAAGGACTCAGACATATCTGCAAAGGAGAGGATGGGGTTACACATACGACTCAAAAGAATGGTCTACAACAACGAGAACGGTAAGCTATCAAACCCGCGCAAGGGTTCGCCGAGGTAGAGGGGTCGGCCCCTCGAAGGTCGGCGGGCCCGAGTAGTCGGGGTCGGCCTCAATCTCATCCGGCTCATCTCTATCCGTGTCTTCACCTGATGACGAGACCAACTCAGTCACCACCGCCCTGGGAGGAGGTGGAGCGGCGTGCCGCGTGAAACCAAGGTCGGACAAAGCCCTCTCCGTCACAAGCGCCGTGGTATCCGTCAACCCGTCAACGCTCTGTGGATTCAAAAGTAAGTAGCCCCGATCGGCGAGCTCGTCCGTGACTGGGGGGAGGGGGCGCTTATAGAAGAAGCCACCCCAAGGCACATGGAAAGGAAGGGAAGGGCCGGTAGANCACCCCAAGGCACATGGAAAGGAAGGGAAGGGCCGGTAGACACAAAGACAAATTTGGGCTTCCAAAATTTGTTCGAAGATTTAGGCTCGTGGAAGAGTTTCTTATTGGATCGGGCAGCGAAAGACGCAAACCCCTTACTCAGGAGGGCGGGGGCACAAGTGATGTGGAAGTGGGCATGAAAGAGATCCAACGTGGGCGAGATACTGACCTGGGCACATCTAACCATGAAGGCGGCTAGAAGGCGGTGGGAGTTGGGCACTAGCTGCCCAGGAGCAATACCATGTGAGTTCAGGATGTCCACCACAAAGGATTTAAGCGGAAAACGAAGGTCCATCTCAAGGGACCGGAGGTGGACACCGAAATAGTTCGGAGAGGGAGGTTCAAGGATATTGCTCCTCGGGGAAGGGACCACGACCTCCACGGTTGGTCCTAACAAGGACCGGGCACAAGCGATGTCGTAGTCACTAAGCGACACGGTGGCCTCGCGGGGGGTGGTCAAATCAAGCTCAGTGTGTAATCTAGAGTGGGAAGGGTTTGGAAGCGCGGTAGGCACAAGGGCACGAAGAGGGCGGGCCGCAACGGCGGGTCGCCCAAGTGCCATGTCAACCTCAAGAGGTGGAAAGGGAAATTGATCTAAGGGGACGGGCACACCGTCATCCATGGGCAAATCTAGAATATTTATAGAGTCCAACAAGTTCACATAAGGGTCTTGAGGAGTCAATGGCATGCACGAAATGAATCAAGTGGAACTCTAAAAGGAGAACGCGAAACTACTCACCCGGTTTTAAGGAGAGACGAGTGGAAACTTGGGATGACAAGAGAGTGATTTGGGTCGAAGGGTAGAGGTCGACTTGGACGAGCTTGGTGGTCGGAGGGGAGTGACGGAGACGGACGGAGTGGGCGGCGAAACTCGGCGACGGCGGTGGCGGTGTGGCGCGTAGCTGGCGGTCGCGTCGGTCGGCGGTGAGCACTCGCGGCGTCGGCGCTGCACGGCGGCGGTGATGGTGTGCACACCGTTGGCAGTTGCGGCGCTCGGCGGGGGAGTGTTTCGGCGCGGAGCGTCGTCGAAGGTGACGGTGGCGGTGGTTCGGCTTCGGTCCGCGGCGTGCTCGGCCTCGGTCGCTACGGCGTCGATGGTCGGCGTCGGCAGTCGCGGCGTGAGGGAGAGGCGGCCTCGGCGGGTGGCCCTTGGCGGCCGACGACGACGAACCTTGACAGTCGGCTCTCGGCGGTGTTGGCTCCCTCTTCCTCGGCCGAGTGTTGTGGCGGAGAAAATGGCGGAGGAGGGGAGGCTATGGTCGGTGGCCGGCGTCGGCGGTCGGCGGTGGCGTCACGGCGGCGGTCGGCGGCGATGTCTCCTTCTCTCGGCCGGAATTTCTTCCATGCAACGCACGGGCGAAAATACTAGTAATAATAATAATGTAAATATTTTTATAAATTGGATATTTATATTTTAAAAAACAACTAACATATAACTCTAATATTTAATGTGTATATATTATTATTATTGAAGGAGATAAGAAAATATATGGTGGATGCATGTGCATAGTAAAAATAGTGTAAAAGATAACGGAAGTTATAATGGTAGGGTTACATTTGTCCAAAATATTATGTAGTACAACTTTTATAGCATAACGTACAAAAAAACTTAACGAAAAAAAGGGACATAAATGAGGGGTATAACCTTCATTCACATTTATTATGTTTATATATATATATATATATATATATATATATATATAGGATCGCGTTCTGGTGCGTACTGGCCGCCCAGGAGAGAACTGCGGACGAATCACAGCACGCCACGTGTCCGGAATGTAGTTGCACATAACGTTATAACTAGGTGCACGTAATGTTATAACTAGGTGCACATAGGTGCACCCAGGTGCATAAATGCTAACAATGTAAATTACTTGCACCTGTAAGTGAAAATAGGTGTACACGTGCAAGTAAAATGTATTACAAGTGCAAGTAAATTGTACAATGAACATCAATACTAAGTGCACCTAATGTTATAACTAGGTGCACATAGGTTGCACCAGGTGCATGCATGTTAACAAAGTAAATTACTTGCACAAGTGCAAGTAAAATATATTGCAGATGCAAATAAAATGTATTACAGGTGCAAGTGAATTGTACACTGAGCATCAATACTAAGTGCACCTAATGTTATAACTAGGTGCACCTAGGTTGCACCAGGTGCATGAATATTAACAAGGTAAATTACTTGCATTTGTAAATGAAAAATATTTGCGAAAATAGATGCATGAATATTAACAAGTTAAATTACTTGCACTTGTAAGTGAAAATATGTACGAAAATAGGTTAACTTGTAAGTGAAACTAGGTGCACTTGTAAGGAAACTAGGTGCACTTGTAAGTGAAACTAGGTGCACCAAAGTTCCAGTTATTTACGAAAATGCCACCGCGTCTTTTTTTTTTTTTTTTTTAAATTGTATCTGATTCGTTGATCTAGACACATAGACGGCTGTGAAGCGTTCTCATTTCTTACCTGGGCGACAATACGCACGAGAGTGCAACCCTATATATAATCTTTGTAACTTTATAATCATGCGTGTAAAGTCAATATCCCACTAAAATCTTCTCCAATAACCCACTCTCCAAGTTAAACTGGCATATAATTCGTCTAATACCAAACAATAAGAAGAAAGTTTCCGCATGTTTTAATTTGTATTTGAATTTGCTCGGTAATGTGATTTCACAGTAGTTTACAATTACTAGCAAGTTATTAGATCCATTCTACAAAATAATTAAAGACACTTGTATTTTGATCCCTCTATTTTTAACTATTCAATGTGCAAAAAATATTTTTATCTTTCAACTTTCACACAAGTCGCCAATTTTCTCTGTTATGTTGTGAATCCATTAATTTCAAGATAGTAATTACAAAAACCAAAAATTTTTAGAAGTAAAATTCTAAATGTACAATATTTTATTTTTCAGGTCACAAGGAAAGCTCATAATTACTATATGAGGTGTGTAGTAGTTAAACCTTATTATGAAATATTACTACGAAAATAACATTTCTGGATATTTGGTTATACCAACAGGCTTATAATGACAACATCATTGTGAAAGAAAGTCTCTATGCTAAACAATTCAATAAGCCTTAGAAAGGCTATTGTATAAATAGTGGTGCAAACTCAATTTCCAAGTCAATGTGGGACAAAAGTTTACTTTAAAGCTTTTCCCACAATTTTTGCAACTCAAATGGGTTATAACTTTGAGAACCGGCCAATTTCTCATTCGACCATTATCTGTTTTGTGCGTACTATATGTCACCGAATCCACTTTGACTCCACCAAAACCGGAAGTGGACCCCACATATATTTGTACCACAAAATAGCCACTAAAATGTCATTTTATGCTATTTTTCCAACCAACCTTATCTTGTAACTGTAACTGCTAAAGAATCGCAAAGAAATTAAAAAAAAAAAATTTAAGTTGATCATAACTGACCAAGTTCAAACTAAAAAAACTAAGAGTAATAGATCACGGTTGAAAATCAAACTTATACAATACGGAGCAATATGTACCCAGACGAACTTGTGTGAAGTTACTAGGACATATTTTATTCTATTTAGCTTAATGCCCATAGGCACGTACCATTGTGGGCAAATAAAATTAACTTAAAAAAATATACGGAGTTTAATTTCAAATTGAATCACCACGTTTAGAATGAATTGAAGCTTGTCATTTTCAGTACAGTTCAGTTTTTCAATGGCAAAGGAAAGCTCCAATAATAGAGCAACTTAGAGCATCTACACTAAGAGAATATTATTTGTTTTTTCAGAGAAAAAGATCAAAAGTAAGTTTTTAACTAGTGTGGATATGATTTTTGAGTGATTTTTAACTCCTGCAAACATTATTTTTTAGTGGCCCCACAACTACTAAAAACAAAAAATATTTTGATTGCATAACAAAGGCAGGTGTGAGTTTCGCGCACCTGCCGCGCGCTTAGCTGGCCTCGGATTATTTTTCTTTTCTTTTTCTGATTAGTGTGTCAGAGTTGTTTTTTTTTTTTTTTTTCTTCATCTCTCTTCACTCTCTTTCGTAAGCAAAAAACCCCACTGATATTGATGCTTTAACTGCAAACTTGCAAACCAAAACAAACTGCAGTGACAGTAAGAATTAAATCAGTCACAATCATTTCGTTTGAAGAAATCAAACTTAGCTTGCTGGTGGAAAAGTGGAAATCAATTTCTGGTTTCATGTTCGAAAGGTTTATTAAGGTTCTTAGAGCATCTCAGTAGTAGAGTTTTTTACATTTTTTAAGTAAGTATCATTAGGAAAGAGAAAATGAAAAGAGAAAAAAATAAAACAAATCTAATTTATATATTGGGTTTATCGAGGTAAACACCACTCCTCTTCCGAGTATGTGAGTAAACCCTCGCCCTGTGATCCTAGCCGGCAAAGGACCACAAGGAGGTTGCCCATAGCTGACCGGCTCAAACCCGGGTGGCAGACGGTTTTGAACTCAGGACCTCACGACCGCGAGCGTCTTGGTCTTGCCACTCAGGCTGCCCTTACAGGCAAATCTAATTTTTATATATATATATATATATATAAAAGTAATAATATAACAGATAGGGAAAATTGTAATTTATACCCCTCTATAATATGCCAATTATCAATGTCATCCCTGAATTATTAGTGGTGTAAATATTGTCCCTCAATTTTTAAAAACGGTACATATATTGTCCTCCCGTGGTGTAAATATTGCCCTTCCTTCGTTACGGAAGGGGCAATATATGTACTATTTTTGAAAATTGAGGGGCAACATTTACACCACTAATAATTCAGGGGTGACATTGATAATTGACATATTATGGAGGGGCAAAAATTTCAATTTTTCCTAACAGATATGTCAGGGGTGCCTAACTGCACGCGCCTGAATGGGCGGACGGGCACAGCAGGCGTTGCTTCCTTGGCCACCTGTCAGCCGAACACTGTTCAAAGGAGCCATACATTGCAAAAGGAACCCATTTTCCTCTCACCAACTCTCTCTTTTCTCCATGTGACTATTTTACTAACATAAACCAAATAAACACCCATGATAGGGTGCTCTCAGAAGGAAACCTTTTCATAGACTTCGTACAGTGTTTCTTTAATTTTGTCTTCCAGCATCCATATCTCCAGTCTATAAATACTCCAAGCAATTGGGAAAAACTAAATTATTAAAGTATTATCAACTTTCAAAAGAAAAAAAAATTTATTACAGTATTATCAACTAATAGAAAGAGTGGTTGAGGTTGAGAAAGATGCCTTTGATGCTTATCAAAGTTTTAGTTTTGAATATTTTAAGGATTCTCCTGCTTGCTTCCCTTCAACCTGCCCCTGGAAAAACTCATCACTATAACTTCATCTTAAGTACTTATTATATTGTTTTTGTTATATAAATAATCATTGTGTTTTAGTTCTGCTTTAATTTGTTCATTTTGTTATATAAATAATCTGTAGTTGAAACTACCGTTCTTATAACAACACTAGTTAAATGTCGGTTCCTATGTTCTTTTTTGTACTATTAGTGTGTATTTGTAGCTATCATATTATGTATCAGCAATTATCAAGTTATTTGTTTACATGTACAGAAATGATTAACTGTAAGTACATACTGTGTTAACTGAAGGTACAAAATTTTTGTATCAGAGTTCACAATGCAATATGAACAATGGTCCATGGTATAACAATTGGGGAAAATAACCGGCCAGCCCATGCCCTCACAAAGGCTATAAGGGCTTGTATGAGCCAGTTTGGGTGGTGTGACGCCCTTCTGGATTACTTGATTTCCCTTCTTACTTAATAATATTGATCAACAAAAGACCATTAATTATGGTTGTGTTTGGCAGATCTTATTTAGGAGCTTATAGCTTATTTTAAGCTACTAATAAGCTATAAGCTTTGTTTGGTAATGTTCCTAAAATATAAACTATAAGCTTTGTTTGGTAATGTTCCTAAAATATAAGCTATAAGCTTTGTTTGGTAATGTTCCTAAAATAAGCTAGTAGCTTAAAATATGAGCTTATTTTAAAACGCTACCTAAGGTAGCGTTTCAAAATAAGCTAGTAGCTTCCTAACTTTTTTTCCATCTTTAACCTTGTTATTTTAAAGAAATGGCATCATTACCCTTCCCAATTAAAACATTTTTGGCTAAACCTTTTTGACTTTTTTCTCTATGTTTGGTTGTAATTTCAATTTGACATTTGTGTTTGAACATTGATTTTTGTATGAACTAATCTTTTTGAATTATAAACATTATATTTTTACTTTATAGGTTTTCAAATATATGTTCTTACTTTATATTTTATTAAAATATATTGATTTCGCTATTTTATATTTTAATATATAAACAAACCTATTTAAATTGTATGAAGATGTCCTTTTTAGTCTTTTTACCTTTATCAGTTTATCCAAAAGCTAATTTTACCAAACACTTTTAAGCATAACAGCTAGCTTAATAACTCTTCAGATTTTAGCTTCCAGCTTATATCCTTTCAGTTTTCATCTAGGTTTGCCAAACATAGCCTACATCTGAAATGATAAATCGGTAGACAACTAAAATTGTTTAAGGTATGGTAGTGTAAATATGAATTAAACTTGACTTATATGTTAATGATTCCATAGGCTATGCAGACATATGTAAAGATATATATATACTAATTAGGTTGTGGAGTCAGTATTTAAGTCGATCTTTAATTAGAAATAAATAAAAGTTTAAATTTATGTATCAAGTGTAAATGTTATATTGAATGCTCTCTCACTTGGTTGCAGGTGGAAGAAACTCCATACACGAGGCTGTGCAGTAGCAAGAAAATATTGACTGTGAATGGATCTTTCCCTGGCCCAACTCTATACATGAATAAAGGGGATATGCTCATCGTAAATGTTTATAATAATGGAACTCAAAATATTACTATTCACTGGTATATTTTATTTTATTTATTATTTTGTTTGAAATAACCATAATTATAATATCATATTAGAAGGTCATTACCAAAACAAAAAACAAAATGCTTTGAGAAAGGTGGCCAAATATAGGTACAACATAATTCTCGTGTTATAATTGTTAATGCTAGAGTGGTTGAAGTGAAATTACCCTACTAGTTAAAATTCAAATTATATCATTGTTACTATGTAGGCATGGAATAAAACAAGTAAGGTATCCATGGTCAGATGGACCGGAGTATATTACACAGTGTCCTATTGCACCGGGTGCGAATTTTAGTCAAAGAATTGAATTATCAGACGAGGAAGGCACGGTGTGGTGGCACGCTCATAGCGATTGGTCGCGAGTCACCGTGCATGGTGCTGTGGTTATTTATCCCAAGAATGGATCTAAATATCCATTTCCCAAACCTGATGATGAAATTCAAATCGTATTAGGTACACTAATTTTATTTTTTTCAACAACCATTTTATGCACAAAGAATTGTTTTAAAATATTGAAATACAGGTGAATGGTGGAAGAGTGATATACAGGCCGTTCTTGATCAATTTCTTGCAATGGGAGGAGATCCAAATACCTCCGATGCTTACCTTATCAATGGTCAACCTGGTGATCTTTATCCGTGCTCAAAAAATGGTAATTCTAAGATATGAATTTTTTAATTCTATGAATTTCATATTTCATTTTTGAAGTAAAATTTTTATTACTGATTAATTTATTCATAAAATTTAAACATAAAATTTAGATTAAACAAAAGTAAAATGCAATATGAACCTAGGTTAGTTAATTATATTGTTACTCTCGACGTTATTTCTAATTTAATTTTTCATAATGTTAACTTTAGTATGTATATGTGTATATATATATATATATATATATATATATATATATATATATATATATATATATATATATATATATA
>NC_044920.1:19834708-19904251 GCF_003576645.1 Ipomoea triloba
TATATATATATATATATATATATATATATATATATATATATATATATATATATATATATATATAAACTACATTGAATGTACTACTAAACACAAAATAAATTTAAGTCTAAAGTGTCATCCCGCACCATGAACTATATTCGATTATTCATGCCGCACCTTGAACTTTCATAAGGTCCATTTCGATACACAAACCATTAATTTTTTTTCATCTAGCAATTTTTACAGGTTACCTACAAGTTATAGGTAATCTATGTTGACTTGGATTTTTTTTCTTCTTTTTTTTTTTGAATTTTTTTTATTTTCTTCTAAACCTTTTCCAGTCCAACGGGTACCAGAACCGTAAAATAATAATAAAAAATCTTATATTTAGGCATTTAGCTACTGGCAGTAGCTAAATATAAAAAAAAAACTATATTTAGCTACTGCCAGTAGGTAGTAGCCAAAATAATAAAAAAAATAATTTATAATATGGTTTTTATAATAACAAAACATATTATATATAATTATATATACTAAAAAAAATGAAATTCCGGTTGAATTGGAACCGGAACCTTTATATAAGGTTTCGGTTCTAGTTTGTGTAACCTTGGAATCGTGAACCGGCGGTTCGGAACCGGAACGAAGTGCGGTCACCCCTGGGTAGGTCATCGGTGGGCTCGGCGCACGTTGCCGCAAGGAAGGGGAGGAGCAGTGGATTGTCGAGGGGCTGTAGACATGACTAGGGTTCGGTTCCAGTTCCAAACCGACGGTTCACGGTTCCACAAAATTGCAAACCGGAACCGGAACCTTATATTAAGGTTCCAATTCCCGTTAGAACCGCCGGTTCAAACCTTCTTTTTTTCTTTTTTTTTTTGTTGTATATATATATATATATATATAATGCATGGCAGTTGGCAGTAGGCATGATTCATGGCTACTGCCAACTGCATTTGGTGCATGATTTACGGTTCTGGAACCGGAATGCGATTCTGGTTCCGGTTCGGTTAGTACAGTGCATGGTTCGGTTCGAACCGAACCGTGGTCACACCTAAGGGGCTGTGGTGATTTGGTCTAGTGAGCACTGGTCCGGCTAAAGGCACGGGGGAGGGGCACATGAGGCGTTGATTTTTGGGGTTTACTTAAAAATTTTGGGTCGACTTAAAAAAAAAATCCACATAAGCTAATTACCTGTGCCACGTCAACATTAGTAACCTGGTAACCTGTGAAAAATGCTAGATGTAAAAAATTAATGGTTTGTGTATCGAAATGGACGTTATGAAAGTTCAAGGTGCGGCATGAATAATCCAATATAGTTCATGGTGCGAAATGACACTTTAGCCTAAATTTAAAGATAATTAAAGAATGCTAAAAAAACCAATCAAAAAGGAGTTGGCTTGGCCTATTAATAATAAAAGTTCTACTAGGTATACTCCCAAATTCTACTTCCTCATGTTTACTTCCTGTTGTTACAAATAAAGAAGGCTACTTTTATCATGTGGGTCTTCAGAAAGTGTTCACATCAAGGATTTGGCAGTGTGTAGAATTTTAGGAGTAAAAATAGAAGTCTACATAGTATTTTCTTAACAATAAATAGGACAGGTAAAATTAGGGACGACAATTCAACCCGACCCCAATAAGAAAATTCTCTCCCTGCCTCGATGGGGGTGGGGACGAAATTCTTTTTGGGGAACAAAGGCCGAGATGGGGAGAGTTTCTCCATCCTCGCTAGGGACATGGGTTGTACCTATTTCAAAAGTGTTCTGCGTGTAGTTCTAAATTCTACTCCTTCACTCTTATTATATATGACAAATGAGGATGGACTATTTTTATTATGCGAGTCCTTAAAAAATGTTTACATCAAGAATTTGAAGGTTAGAATAGAAAATAAAAGTATGCATACATAGTATTTTCCATTTCAAATATGATGGAAATTGAAATTGACTTCTTTGTCTCTGTGTGTTTATAATGACAGATACATACAAGCTCACTGTGCAGTACGATAAGACTTATCTATTGAGAATGGTAAATGCAGTAATGGACAATATTCTCTTCTTCTCCATCGCAAACCACCAAATCACGGTGGTGGGAACGGACGGCGCCTACACAAAGCCCTTAACCAGTGACTATATCACCATATCTCCCGGCCAAACTATAGACTTCTTACTCCACGCCAATCAAACCCCTAACCACTACTACATGGCCACCAAGGCCTACAACTCCGCTCGAGCAATATCTTTTGGCAGAACCACCACCACCACCGCCGTCCTGCAATACGCCGGAAATTACACCCCCACTTCTCCCTTGCCCTTCCCTGTCCTCCCTGCCTTTAATGACATCAACGCCTCCGTTAACTTCACTGGACGCCTCCGTAGCCTAGCGGACGCAAACCACCCAATTGACGTCCCCTTGAACATATCCACCAATTTATTCTTCACCGTCTCAATCAACACATTGTCGTGCAACAACACCAACTCGACTTGCACTGGACCTAACGGAAAGCGCTTCGCCGCTAGCGTGAACAATAATAGCTTCGTGCTACCCCAAATCGACATTCTTGAAGCATACTACTATCATATCGACGGCGTTTACAGTGACAACTTCCCTAGCTTCCCGCCTCTTGTTTTCAACTTCACGGCGAGTAATCTCTCGACGATTTCACAGACGGCGAACCGGACAACAGAAGTGAGGGTGCTTGAGTATAACGAGACAGTGGAGCTTGTTTTACAGGGGACAAATCTAGTGGCCGAAATTGACCATCCGATGCATCTACATGGATATAGCTTTTATGTTGTTGGATGGGGTTTTGGTAATTTTGACAAGGATAAGGATCCTTTGAACTATAACCTTGTCGACCCTCCCCTCCAGAATACAATTGCAGTTCCTAAGAATGGTTGGACAGCCATCAGATTCAAAGCCAATAACCCTGGTAAGGGATTTTTTTTTTAATAAGATCGACTTATTTGATTCCAATCAAGTTGAATTGTATTTAATTATGGACTAATATTTCTTAATTATAAATTTTGGCAGGTGTATGGTTTATGCATTGTCACTTAGAACGGCACACAAGTTGGGGAATGGAAATGGCGTTTATAGTCAAAGATGGAAATGGCACAAATGAGAAGTTGATGCCTCCACCTCCGGATATGCCTAAATGTTAAGATTAAATTAGTTTGATTATTATTTAATTATCAAATATTAAGTAAATATTTTATGAGACCATTTATATGATACTGTTCTTAATAAGATTGATATATATTAATAAGATGGATTTTAGTTTCAAATTGTAATGTATTCCTATCCAGATGCAATACTATGCTTTTTTTCTATTTCTTTTCCATGTTTTGTGCCCTTTCCCGCTATCAATAAAATGACTTTTTTAATGATGTTTATTTTAGACTTTTGATGTTGGTTGTTAGGTGTACTAGTATATGCTACCAGTAGTAATATATAACAAAAATAACATCAGTTTTAAAGAAATGATAGTTGTAAGTATTAACAATAAATAGCCTGCATGGTAGCTTAATTAGCATATATATATATATATATTATACTAATATACATACAATGTATTATAGTAATTATATAAAATATACACCCGGTTGGGCCCTCAGAAAGATTTGAAATAATAAGTTTACGATGAACGACAACGGGAAAATTCTCTCTGCTACACGGTCTGCTGAAGACCAGGATCTGCTTGAGCGTAGTACCAAAAAGACAAAGGTTCTAAGTGATGTTTCTGGTCCATCGGTGATGGATATTGTCGAGGGTTCGATAGCGGTTTCGGGGGATGGGGTTTCCACGCCTTTTTCCGAGGAGTTGATGTCGGAAACCCCTTCGACTGCTCAAACGGTGGTTGATTCTTTGGATTCGGCATCCCCGGTCGTAATGGTGCCTGAAACCCAATCTGAGATTGAGGATGAGCGGGCTGTGAAGGAGGCTAGCACTGACGCAGGAGATGTTGCTGGGCAATTGAGAGAGGTGCTCGATCGGGCTTTGGTTGGGGAGGCCGCTGTCCATCGCCCGTCGTATCTTGATTCGGTGGTCGGATCAGGTTCTAATACTGCTCCTTTTCTGATTGCTAACATTAGTGAGACAGATGTCCTGGGGGCTGATGCAGACGAACATCTGAGGGACGCTAACGACGATCCAACTTGCCCCACTATCAGACTTACCGATCAGGAGAAAGAGCGCATCAAAGAACCTTGGAGACAATCGCTCATAGTGAAGGTCATGGGTCGGAAAGTTGGCTATGCTTATCTTTTCAGGCGTTTAAATTCTATGTGGAGGCCGAAATGCAAGATTGAGTTGATTGCTTTGGAGAACAATTATTTCCTGGTTAAGTTTGGATCCGCTGAAGATCTTGAGTTTGCCAAGTTTGAAGGACCATGGATGGTTCTTGACCACTATCTCATTGTTAAGGACTGGGTACCTAATTTCGACCCCACGAATGATACGACCGAAAAAGTGTTTGTCTGGGTTCAGTTCCCGAATTTGCCAGTTGAATATTATAACCTGTTAACCATGCGTAAAATTGGGAATAAACTCGGGAAAACCGTTCGGGTTTATCACACTACAAGTCTTGTCTCTAGGGGCAAGTTTGCGAGGGTGTGTGTGGAAATCGATATTACTAAGCCTCTCATCTCCCGATTCACTCTAGAAGAAAAGGTTTGGCAAGTGGCTTATGAAGGTATGCACTTAGTGTGTTTCGCTTGTGATTTGTATGGTCACCGGCAGGATGCTTGCCCTAAGCTGCGCCAAACTGAGGTTCAGGAAGAGCCGGCTATTTTAGAGGGAGAGGTGACCACTAACAGGGTTGACCGGGGCCGTAATACTTCATGGGGGATGCAACCTCCCATTTCTTTTACTGCTCAATGTGCAGCCCCCTATGGTCCATGGATGATTGCGACGAGGAAGGAACGTCGACCAGTTGGCTCACCAGGTGGTCAAATCGGTCGAGTTGGGGATGCGTCTGGACAGCGGGGTACTTCTGGCTCTCCTAGAAATCCTACTATCGCTTCAGGTTCTAGATTTGCGCCCCTGGAACCGGAAGTCACTGTGGGGGAACACGCTGTGGACGATAATTCTATGCCACCTGTGAATACCAATAGACGTTCGAACAGACAGCACATGGGAAAGAGTTCGGGTCCTTCGTCGACAACTATAGGAGTACAGACTCGTCGACCGAACGTTATTGTTAGTGAAAAACAAATTGCAAATGAACCTTCTACTCCCGCGCCATCGATTGCAGGTACGGTGCCAGTGCCGAGTCGGATGTCTACTGGTACAAGTTCCAGGAGAGCTGCTGAGGAAGATGAACATGTGGTAATCAGAGGCGAGAATGGGGGTAGCTTAATTAGTTCATCGCGTGTACATACAGGGGAAGTCCAGAATGCAGCTGTTCTGGATGATGGTTGTCCCATTCCGGAGCATCATGGGGATCCCCCAAATGCGTTCGATTGTGAGGGCGACGTGGTTATGGAAATCGAGGATAATAGTGGGGGTATTTGTGGGGGAGCCGATGATGTCGTCGTCCCTACATGAGTTCGTTTTTGTTTGTTTGCTTTTTCGTCTCTTCTGGTTTTATTCTTTTTGCTTCATTTTTTCTATGAATTGTGTGATTTGGAATTGTCAGGGTGCGGGTGGTCGTGCTTTCCACCGCGTCCTCAAAAATCTCATCCAGACCCACAAACCCGCTATTTTGGGCCTCGCTGAAGCTAAAGTGTCTGGTTCCCAAGCTAATGCTAT
Source organism: Ipomoea triloba (assembly GCF_003576645.1). Lineage (NCBI taxonomy): Eukaryota > Viridiplantae > Streptophyta > Magnoliopsida > Solanales > Convolvulaceae > Ipomoea > Ipomoea triloba. The sequence goes on from NC_044920.1 coordinate 19,840,433, forward strand.
TTGCATGAAACTTGGTTTTTTAGATTGGGTTTGAGTTGATGCAGTGGGTTTTAGTGGGCGAATTTGGATTTTTTGGAACAATATTATTCAGATTTCGGTTGTCTCCACTCACCCTCAATTCGTCCTCTTGTAGGTTCGGGAGGGTTCTCAGGATCCCTGGTTTTACGCTGTGGTTTATGGCAGCCCTACTCACCACCTCCGTCGTCGATTGTGGAGCGAGCTCACCATGACTAAGAGGGGCATTTCTGGACCTTGGATGGTGGCGGGTGATTTTAATTCTGTCACGTCCTCGGATGAAACGTCTAATTATACTGCTTTTTCTTTGTAGCGGAGTTCGGAATTTGCAGATTGGATACATTCTGAAGGTCTTCTTGATATGGGATTTAGTGGTCCTAGGCTCACTTGGATCAAAGATTCCTAGTCGGGATGTGTTAAGGGTGCGAGACTCGATCGAGCTCTTTGTAATATCGATTGGAGGCTTCGTTTCCCGAATACTTCTGTTGTTCATCTTCCGAGGGTCGCCTCGGACCATGCGCCGCTTCTTATTCGGCTGAAGGCAAGGAATACAGCCTGTCATCGAGCTCCTTTCCGTTTCCAAGCTACTTGGTTAACCGATAAGCGTTTGGAAAAGGTTGTGCAGGACACCTAGCGCAGGACTAACCCCCTTCATGAGAATATTCCTCGTATTGTTGATGCCCTGTCTGTTTGGAATACTACCGTCTTTGGTAACATCAATCATCGGAAAACGGAGTATCTTGGCTCGTCTTGGAGGGGTGCAACGCCGCCTTTCTCTCAATTTCCACGGGGGTCTCTCTAAGTTGGAAAGAAACTGAATGAGGAGTATCAAGACATTCTTTTTCAAGAGGAGCTCTTATGGTTTCAGCGATCCAGGGAAGATTGGATTGTCTCGGGGATAGGAATACTAAATATTACCATGCTGCGGCTACTACCCGAAAAGCTCGTAATCAGATTACAGGCCTGCGGGATGATACGGGGAATTGGATTGTGGATAGTGTTCGTCTTATGGAACACGTTCGCAATTTTTATGTGGATTTGTTCTCTACTGATTCAGTTTGTCCAAGGGCTACTGGTTTGGAAGGTTCTTTCCCGTCTATTTCACAAGATGAGTGGATGATATTCAATGCATCTATCACTAAGACTGAGGTGTACAACGCGCTTTTTGCTATGTCGTCGTTCAAAGCCCCGGGTCTCGATGGGCTACATGCTGCTTTTTATCAGCATATGTGGGGAATTGTTGGTGACAGCTTGTTCGATCTTGTTCGTAGTTCTATTGATACTGGCTGCTTGCCCGATGGACTCAATGATACCCTTCTCGCCCTTATTCCTAAAGTCAGCTCTCCGGAAACCATTACGCAGTTTTGCCCTATTAGTCTCTGCAACGTTAGTTACAAGGTTTTGACAAAGACCATCACCAATAGATTGAAGAATATTCTACCTAAAGTTGTAGGTCCCTTCCAGAGCTCTTTTATTCCCGGTAGACAGATCACTGACAATATCCTTATTTATCAGGAAGTCATGCATACCATGCGCACTAAGAGAGGTTCAACGGGACTCATGGCTATCAAGCTGGATCTAGAGAAAGCATATGACCGGCTCTCTTGGGATTTTATTAGTACAATCCTTACGGACATTGGCTTTTGCACGAAATGGGTCCAGGTGATCATGAATTGCATTCGATCTCCTCGCTTCTCTGTTATTTGGAATGGGGAGAGACTGACTCCTTTTTGTCTTACAAGAGGTATTTGTCAAGGAGATGCAATGTCTCCCGCTATTTTTGTTCTTTGTATGGAGAAGCTTAGTCAGATGATTTCGCTCAGGACTATCTCGGGGGAGTGGAGAGGAATAACGGTGGCTCAAAATAGTCCCAGCCTGTCGCATTTATGTTTTGCTGACGATATGGTTTTGTTCGCGGAGGCCTCTGTTGATCAAGCTGCTGTTATTCGGGATTGTTTGATGAAGTTTTGCGAGGCCTCTGGTCAGAAAATTAGTTATGCCAAGTCTCATATCTATTTCTCTAAGAATACTGATCATCATATTGCTCAAGAGATTACAAATCGGCTAGGTATTGATAGGACGACTGATTTGGGTACATACCTCGGTGTACCTTCTATCCATGGTCGGGTGACATGCAATTCTTATACTGAGTTGTTAAATAGAGTGAATAGCCACTTGGATGGATGGAAAGCGAGAATTCTGTCGATGGTAGGTCGAGTCACTTTAGCTAAATCTGTGCTAAATGCCATCCCTTCTTTTACAATGCAAACGGTGTTTTTACCCAAGGGAGTTTGCCAAGCTATCGAGAAAAGCATGCGTCGCTTTATTTGGGGAGGTGTGGGAATGGAGGAACATAATAATAAATTGAGTCTTGTTAAGTGGGATACGGTTGCAAGCTCTAAGAAGTCGGGGGGGCTTGGTATTCGGAAACTTCAGGCTTTGAATTTGGCCTTTATGGCGAAATTAGGTTGGCGTCTGCATCACGAACAGAACAGCATATGGGCTCGAGTTTTAACCTGTAAATATAAGCAAGGGCGATCTGGAAACATCTCCAATGCTTGGAGAGGAATTCTAGCAGCTAATCCTTTTCTTGAAGCTGGTATGGTCAAGTCTGTGCGAAATGGTTCCACAACTCGTTTCTGGATGGACAACTGGCTTGTTCCTCATCCTCTTCGTATTTATTTGGATAAACCTCTTAGTCTCCCTGTTCTTTATGCAAACGTGAATGAGTATTGGGTGGACGGTAGAGGGTGGAAGTGGGATCAGGTTCAAACCTTGCTTCCTGAGGATATTCTGAGCAGATTGGCTAGGTTCGTTCTCTCTCATGATGATTCCAAGGAGGACAGCTTTCACTGGTCTCTTGAACCGACTGGCAGCTTTTCTGTGGCTACTGCATACGAGTCAATCACTCCTTCTTCACCGATAGGAGACCCTGATGATTGGAATCGTATTTGGAAACTTAGAGTGCCAAATAGGATTTGTTTCTTCCTTTGGTTGGTTATGCATGACCGCATCATGACTAATGTTGAAAGAGCTAGACGGAATATTACTTCTAATATTTACTGTGGGTTTTGTGCAGGTTAGCAGGAAGACTGCGAGCACCTGTTTCGCCGCTGCCGTGAGTCTAGAGGCATTTGGAGCGCTGCTCTCCATCCGAATGTTCTACGAGCTTTAGATTGTTTGGACTGGAATGATTGGCTGAGGGCAAATCTTCGAGGGGATACAAGGTTCGGGCTGGACGCGTCTTGGCCAAACAAGTTTTCTATCTGGCTCTGGTGGATTTGGAGATGGAGGAATGACGTAATTTTTAACAGCAGATCGGTCTATCTCCATTAGAAGCTATCTTGGATTGCGCAAAAGGATGTGGAGAATAGCGCGGCATTTGATAAACTTAAGACTTCGGTCTTACGTACTACTAATCTGGTGGATTCTCTCGTTTCGTGGACAAAACCTTTGGCTAGATGGATGAAACTAAATGTGGATGGTAGCTTTTCCCAAGCAAGTGGCGTTGCTGGTTGTGGAGGTATTCTGCGTGATCACACCGGAAGTTGGAAAAGCGGTTTCTTATACAACATCGGTTGTTGTTCGATTGTAGAGGCTGAGATTTGGGCGGTACTCCAAGGTCTTAGGATGGCGTCTTGCATGGGAGTTCGGCGATTAGTTGTGGAAAGTGACTCCAAAATTACTATTAACCGCTTAGGTCACCCTTCTGTGTTGCATGGTAACTTTGGGAATCTCATCGATCGATGTCTGGCAACTCTGAACGCTTTTGAAGAGATAAGCCTAACTCACGTGTACAGGGAACAAAACAGGATGGCTGATGCTCTTGCTAAGAAGGCTTTGAGTCATTCTAATGGTACTATCTTGCTTGATGAGGTTCCATCTAACCTGAGGGAGACGCTTTTCGAAGATCAACTAGGGGCTACTTTTACTAGGATGATTCCCCGTAATCAGGGTGGTGGTATTTTGTAGTTTGTATTCGGGATTGCTTCCCTCTTCTTCTTACCAAAAAAAATAGTAATTATATAAAATATATATTGTATAGTATAATATATATTAATGGACAATTTTAATATAGTTCTCGCAAGTGCACGAGTCAATTGCAGTATAGCGTGCAAAGCAAGGGTGGAACCTACAGGGAAATGATACAATGCAATTTAATAACTTAAAATTAAAATAACTAAACAATTTAAAGTGTTCAAAACTAATTAGGAATCAAAGTGTACTTAACCAAATAAATCTGCAAGTGGAAAACAAAGGTAGAAAAGTCAATTGAATAACCACGAAATGTTACGAGGTCAGGTTCCTCGTGATTCAAGTTTCCTTCAATTTATGTTAGCATTTATGCTTGTAAACCCTTTTTATATAATTGGCTATATTGTGTCAAATTAGATAAGTGTAGGTTATTACTACTGAAGAAGTCACTAATGGACTAGAGCTTACACCAGTGAAGATTTGGAAACATGTTAACTATCTTCACTGACTTACATTCAGAATCGGTGAATTGAAGCAGATTTCCATATTCATGCTTTTGGAAATCAGTGTTTAAGAAGTCAGAGTTTCCTAAGAAGTATGACAAGTGATCTCCTTCTACATGGTAACCCTAAAGGATTACTTGCCATTATTCAAGATTCGGAGATATATTATTTATTAGAAGAAGATTGCAGCGTTGAGACTTTACACACATACGAGAGAGTATTCTACACTTGAAAGTTTTCTTGTTCCATGTGTGACTAAAAGTGTATTCTTCGAATCATCATCTTCTCAATATCATCATGTTTAGAGCTAAGCTACCTTATTGAGAAGACAAACTTCATTGTGCTGATTTGTGGTGCGTACTCCATACAACTGTTGTGCATTGGTGAATGAGTCCGTGCGAAGGACAGTGACAACGTGGATCTCCAAATGAGGGACTCTTTGAACAGCTGATTGCCTCAACAATCCTCAATAAGCTTCATTAGATTGGGTTTCTACCTTGTGAAGTATAACACACATTGGGTTGAGATTGTGATCTCTTTACCATCTGTATGATGGACTGGTTGAGATAGTGGATTGGACTCATTGATGGTGGTCTTTACCATCTGTATGATAGACTGGTTGAGATAGTGGATTGAACTCATTGATGGTGAGTCCCCTAGACGTAGATACTGTTGACCTGTTGTATCAAATTGGATAAACAATATCGTGTGTCTTTTATTTCTATTTTTTTAAAAAAAAATCTGCATCTAGTTTTATCGCTGATTTCACTTACTGATTGAGCAGTCGTACACTTGTTCAATGATAAAACAGTCACTCAAACAAAACAATACTGCAACATAATCTTGACAAAATATATAGCACGGATACAGAAATTTCAGTTTATAATAATATCTAACATTTAGTATTAGAGTTTTTTCAATATCTGCCTATCTAGTTGATTATATTGCCTTAAAATCAACATTAATCTCATATACATGAAGCTTTTGTATATGTTTTGCACATTAATTTTTTTTTTTTCCAAATCCGCATATAAGTATATGTTGATATAATTGAGTAATTTGCGTTGTATATTTAGAATGAATTTACTGTAGTTGATTTTTAAATTCAATTTCAAAATGAAGCATCGTTTTTCATATTTCTTTTGGATTTCGAGATATTATCTCCTTTTCATTTAAATATGAGGCTCTGAAACGAAATATATCACTTTTCATCCAAAATAATTTAATAAATTATTTTTAATTAATCCGTATGTTATTATTATTTTTTTGAATTATTGATTATTATATTTATCGTATTAAAAAAATTACTTGCAAGTCATTCTCATTGTTTCATGCATAGTACTGCAATATAAAAGTAGACTTTTTTGGATTGGACCCTACGTTAGTAGAATATGCATCTCGTAAATCTTGATATAAATAGAATAAATATAAGTGTTATCGTGTACTTATCCTTTTTTCCATTTTTTTAATTTTCCAAGTTTTTTAAACATTATCATAACACACCGTTTTTAATTTTTAAAAAAGTAATTTTTACTCTACTACAAATTTAAAATGTAATATTTGTTAGAACTCATGACCTCCCATTTAGAAGAGTCACTTCATACAACTAGATCACAAGATCATTGGCTACTGTAACATGCGGTTTGTCAAAAAACATTGTTCCATCAATAGCTTTCTTGTTTGTTATGGAGTATTGTATTGTATAAATCGTTGATTCCGTGATTTATGTTGCATTATCCTTTTAAACTTATCTTTCAATATTTATTTCTTGGTGCAAATTTCTTGATATGCTCTTTTTATTTTTTATTATGAAGTGATTTTTTATTAACTTGTGATAAAATCTGTACGCATTTGGTAGGAATATTCAACGATTTGAAAAATGAAAATATTTTAATAATTGAATAACTAGTAGCTAACAATTATACACGTTACCAAATGTTAATTTGGACTTTTACACTTTTTCCATTAGTCAATCATTTGTACAGTATATATAAAAACAATAAAAATATATACAAATATTAAGGAAGAATTTCAATCACCTGCTTCTATTTCAAATATTGTGTATTTATCTCGTGTATAGTTTAATTAGTTAATTTTTTTTTTTGTATAGGCACTAAAAGTTTGAATTTTAAACTAAATATTCTGTATTTTGTGTCAGTGGTGTATGAGAGTGAAGGCGAGTCTTTGTCTCAATAAAGCACTCAATCAACTTGTTTTGTTATAGTGCTTTAGTGGTTAGGTAAGCTGCGCTGCATATTGGTAGGGGTAGACAATACAATTAGGTAAACTCTTTTTTTCTTTTTTTTTTGGTCTGACTTGTAATATCATGAAAGGCTTGATTAGACTATGCACTTCTTTATAATTTTCTTTCGAGTCATTTTCATTTTTGGTCCTACTATTATTAGGACATTGCCAATTTTAGTCCACTTCATTAATTTTTGTCACATTGCGGCCAGTCTTATTTAGTCCTTGCCACTTTTAGTCCACCGTTAAAATTTTTGTCAAATAACCGTCCAAAACATTGATATTTTGGTCTTTTCATGCTTTGATCATCCCAATTACCCTTTGCAGTGGTTTTCCTTACACATTTTCATCCAATAAAGAGCACTGGCGAAAGCCATGGTTTTGTAATGTGGCTCACATGGCTTTTCCCGGACCTCTTCATTGGATGAAAATGTGTAAGGAAAACCACTGCAAAGGATCAAGGAGATGACCAAAGCATGAAAAGACCAAAAATATCCATGTTTTGGACGGCCATTTGACGAAAATTTTAACGGTAGACTAAAAGTGACAAGAACTAAATAAGACTGGCCGCAATGTGGCAAAAATTAATGAAGTGGACTAAAATTGGCAATGCCCCAATAATAATAGGACCAAAAATGGAAATGACTCTTTTCTTTCAATTTCAAAATGTCATATCACTAAATTTGTAACTATTCACTATTCACTCTCTATTCATGCAATTCTTTCATCTTTCAATAGCGGTCCTACTTTTATCTTGCCATACTACTAATCATGTTAATTAACATCATCAAAGACAATAGTACGGGAATAAGAAAAATTGCAATGAAATGAAATTGGAATGTACTTATCTATTTGGAGATGAAGTTGCAAATTAAAATCTTCAATCCTTGTTCCAAAAGTAGAAATGAAACTTGAATCTAACTAATACTCGTATTGAAACTTGGAATTGAAAGAATAAAATGAAGTAAATTTCCTGGGTTCTAAGAATAGGGAGAAAATGAAGTAAATATCCTATTTAGAGTTATAAGAATAGAGAGAAAAAAAAAAACAAAAAAAAACAAAACTAAACAAAAACTAATGTCTAACTCCCCTTAAATGAAAAACTAACTTCTTTAACCTACTTGAAATTCTTCCCTACTTCTGCGTTGCAGTTCTAGATTCTAATTCATATTTTACCTTGTAGACGCTCTAATTAGACTTTATGATATTCATATAAAAGTTGTATCTCTTTTAAAATATCGAGACATCACCTATTAGAAGAAAATAGAGCATAATGTGTCACCGCTCACAATCACGAGCGTGATGGGCCTCGTGAGTTCTGATCTTCACTCCAAAATGTAATTTTAATTTCTTCATTTTCTCTGCTCCTTTGGATCCCCTGAATCATGTAATGATATTTCTAATTCGTTCTTTTTAACTTTTTTGACCTCTCACGATTCCCAAAACACACCTTTGTGCCAATATTACTTGCATTTAATTGAGTTCCAAATTGTCCATGATTTACTCCTTTTTCTGCGTACATATTTTATAATATAATTGGTCATTTCAAGCACAATTAGAGTAACTTTAAACCAAAATTGACCAATAAATACACTAGAAAAGTAGTGCAATAATTAAACACTCATCACTTTTTAATAGTCCTCCACGCCATTGATTTAATTTAATCGTTACATATTTAATTTTAGAACATATACGGCGTCGGGTTACATTAAGAAAGCAACGTCATTAGGGTTAATTAACATTAATTTCGAAAACTTTTTACTACGGTTTTAACCTATTTTACTTAGTTTTTTTTTCTTTTCTTTTCTCCTATTATTTAATATCTTAACAAATTAAAACTTGTCACATTAGTGAGTGACAAGTTTGTGAGTGTTTATATATATATATATATATATATATATATATATATATATATATATATATATATACCTAATTAGGTGGGAACCATGTCCAAGGTGAAAACTTGTGGACAAATTTAAATCATTGATCTAGCATATCTAAGGTTCAAAATAAACAAACTTTGTAATATTTATGAAAAAGACTCTCATTTTAAAATTTCTAATATTTATGAAAATGATCCCACTCAGTTTTTACTTGATTTCTCATCCATCAGATCTTACAGATCAATGGTTTGGACTTGTCCATACGTTCTAACTTGGGAAGTTTGTTCTCATATGATTAGGATTTTATATATATATATATATATATATATATATATATATATATATATATATATATATAGGTCCTTAATCAGGTGAGAACCATGTCCCAGGTGAGAACGTAAGAACAAATCCAAACCATTGATCTAGTAGATCTAACGGTTGAAATAAACAAAATTTTGTAATATTTATGAAAATGACCCCGCTCATTTTAAAAGTTTATAATATTTATGAAAATGACCCTGCTCATTTTTTACTTGATTTTTCTCATCCATCAGATCTTGCAGATCAATGGTTTAGATCTGTTCTCATCAGAATATTATATATATATATATATAATCCTAATCATATTGTAAAACGGTTAAGTGGAAATAAAAATATTAATTCAATTTTAAAATAGATACGATAGTAAATAACCAACATTATAAGTGTTAACTAGTTATCACACGCGCGTTGCGCGATTAAATCAATGCCTAATGCATATTTTTAAATTAGTGTTCCTTAATTGGTTAAAGTAGTCATATAACAATGATAGAAAAAAATGCTAAATTAATAAAAATCAAAGAAATAGTCTCGATGCTTATATATTCTAATCAAACATAACGAAATTGTAAATAGCTAAATTGCAACTATAATAAGTATAAACAAATAAACCACTTACATGGAAGCAAATGGTGTGTCATCATTGTCACTTGTTTGGGCACCGATCCGACCATTTAAAATCTATGTATAATTGTATTTGTGATCAAGTACTTTATAGTTTGTCCGGACAGGTTTGACAATGACATTTGAGATGATGTACCATTTGTTAGTTTGTAAAGTGATATCATACATTCCAATGTCATTATCAAACACTATTGATTGAACCCGAGTTCCTTGCATTTAGATATAGCATTTACAATGATGTTGGTGGTGAATGAGAGCATCTTCATAATAATAATAATACTAATAATGATAATAATAATAATAATAATAATAATAATAATAATAATAATAATAATAAAGGGAGAAAAATTTTACTATTTAATTACTTACTATTTCATCCTCAAGTACGATGAACATATATTTTTTCTCAGGCGTTCCAATAGTATTTTTTGGTTCGTTTTTCTTAATGACATGAACTGTACAACTCCAGTCCACAGTTTGTATGTCAATATCAATTAACTTTACTGCATTTGTCATTACTAATATCCTTGTGTCATAGAAAATATGTTCATAAAAGATGTTATGAAATAATATAATGGGAACCACAACATAAATTCAAAAACCATAGATTAAGCAGTTAGGAGTAACTAAAATGTGTAGATTATAGAGGAATATAATGAGAACCACAACATTACATACAAGGATACAAGTATAGATGAACAGATTATACAATAGATATATTTACATAACGATATTGAAGTTATACTAATTAATGAGTAATACAATCATTGATTTTTTTTTAAATGTAATCATTATGAGTACAAATAAAAATAATAGAATTAGCATGATAATATTTTGACAATCATACCTATAGAATGCCAAGTAGATTGTGTGTTGCAGAATATGTTAGGTTTAGTTTTGGGTGAATACCAGTGAGAAGGTGAGGGGTTTATATACTATTGTTTTGGGTAGAATAATGGTTTAGTTAGGAATATATATACAAAATTGTATTATAGAATCTTATTAAGACTTCAATATTCTAATTTTAAGTTAATCTATACAAAATTGTATTATAGAATATTGCCAATTTGTTTGAAAACTGCACTAAAGAAACAAATTGCCTAAAGAATTTAATGTTAAACTTCCGTTATATTTAACGGAAAAATTTGGTAAAATTATAAAAAGATTAGGATATATTAGGAATTTAATTAGAGGTTGCACAATAAGAAGAACACAAAGTACAATATGTTATAGCAGACTATTACACTACCATTTTTTTAGTTTCAGTTAAGGGTCTAACATTATTGGCTCTTATTATAAGTGTAGATTAAAGTTTCAAAATTAATTTTAGAAGTGTCGTTTTACTATGGTCTTTAGTGTAAAATTGCTATTACAATTATTTATTTATTTTTAATACTTAGTGACTATTATTTCTTTAAAACTGATGTTACGTTATTTTTGTTATAGATTACTAAGGTAGCATATACTACACGTAACAACCAACATCAAAAGTCTAAAATAAACATCATTTAAAAGTCATTTTTGTGATAGTGGGAAAGGACACAAAACATGGAAAAGAAATAGAAAAAGCATAGTAGTGCATCTGGATAGGAAACAGTACAATTGAAACTAAAATCCATCTTATTTATCTATATCAATCTTATTAAGAACAGTATCATGGTTCATAAAACATAAATGGTCCGATAAAATATTTACTTAATTTTTGATAATTAAATAATAATCAAACTAATTTAATCTTAACATTTAGGCATATCCGGAGGTGGAGGCATCAACTTCTCATTTGTGCCATTTCCATCTTTGACTATAAATGCCATTTCCATTCCCCAACTTGTGTGCCGCTCTAAGTGACAATGCATAAACCATACACCTGCCAAATTTTATCATTAAGAAATATTAGTCCATAACTAAATACAATTCAGCTTGATTGGAATCAAATAAGTTGATCTTATTAAAAAAATCCCTTACCAGGATTATTGGCTTTGAATCGGATGGCTGTCCAAGCATTCTTAGGAACTGCAATTGTATTCTGAAGTGGAGGGTCCACAAGGTTATAATTCAAAGGATCCTTATCCTTGTCGAAATTACCGAAACCCCATCCAACAACGTAAAAGCTATATCCATGCAGATGAATAGGATGGTCAATTCCGGCCACAAGATTTGTCCCCTGAAAAACAAGCTCCACCGTCTCGTTATACTCAAGCACCCTCACTTCCGTTGTCCGGTTCGCCGTCTGCAAAGCCGTTGAGAGATTACTCGCCGTGAAGTTAAAAACAAGAGGCGGGAAGCTAGGGAAGTTGTCATCATAGACGCCATTAATCTGGTAGTAGTAAGCTTCAAGAATGTCGATTTGGGGGAGAACGAAGCTATTGTTATTCATGCTAGCCGCCAAACGGGTTCCGTTAGGTCCAGCGCAAGTTGAGTTGGTGTTGTTGCACGGTAATGTGTTGATTGATATGGTGAAGAGTAAGTTCGTTGATATGTTCAAAGGGACATCTATTGGGTGGTTTGTATCCGCCAAGCTACGGAGGCGTCCGGTGAAGTTAACGGAGGCGTTAGTGTCGTTAAAGGCGGGGAGGGCGGGGAAGGGCAAGGGAGAAGTGGGGGTGTAATTTCCGGCGTATTGAAGGACGGCGGTGGTGGTGTTGGGGTTGAAATCTACTCTTGGGGCAGAGTTGTAGGCCTTGGCAGCCATATAGTAGTGGTTAGGGGTTTGATTGGCATGGAGTAAGAAATCTATGGTTTGGCCGGGAGATATGGCAATATAGTCACTCGTTAAGGGCTTTGTGTATGCGCCGTCGGTTCCCACCACTGTGATTTGGTGGTTTGCGATGGAGAAGAAGAGGATGTTGTTCATTACTGCGTTTACCATTCTCAGTAGATAAGTCTTACCATACTCCACCGTCAGCTTATATGTATCTGTCATTATAAACAAATTTTATAAAACTTATTTTCTATCATTATTGAAATAGTTAGGATTGTGCAGAGACCGGTAAGAGCCATGTCTAATAATTGCTAACTAGGAATATTGTTGGGCGGAGGCTGCTAAAAGGTCAAGTCTAACATTCTACCTCTTGAAAATGTGATGGTAGTATATATATAAGGAAATAAAGTAGTGTTCCCTGTCAGCAATATAAAACTTACTTTTGACATAGTGATAAATGTTTGATCCTAATAAGTGGTATTAGAGATAGGCTATGAGTTGAAAAGATGCTAAGAGGGGGAATTGTTAAGCAAGTTGACCATTAAAAATATATACTTAAAGATTACCATTAACTGGGCATGGATAAAGATCACCAGGTTGACCATTGATAAGGTAGGCATCTGAGTTATTTGGGCCTCCCCCACTTGCAAGAAACTCATCAAGAACAGCTTGTATATCACTCTTCCACCATTCCCCTGCAATATAATTCAACTTTTTTAAATCAATTATTTGACAAAATTTAATTTGTACATAGTATGATCTACAAAAATTGTACCTAATATGATTGGAATTTCAGCATCAGGTTGGGGAAATGGATATTCAGTTCCATTGTCGGGATAAATAATCACAGCACCATGCACCGTGGCTCGCGACCAATCGCTATGAGCATGCCACCACACCGTACCTTCCTCATCTGATAGATTAATTCTTTGACTAAAATTTGCACCTGGTGCGATAGGACATTGTGTAATATATTCTGGTCCATCTGACCAAGGATACCTTGGTTGTTTTATTCCATGCCTACATAGTAACAAAGATACAATTTGAATAATAACTTCTTAGGGGTTATTTTATTACATGCATTTGAAATGAAAATAATTATATCTCTAATTAGGTAAACATAGAACAATCTAATCTCTATACAAAAGATGTTATGAGTCAATAATCATTACAATTTACAAGAGATTGATTTCATCAATGATATATGTTTTATCAATATGTATGTTTGATATTTATTTCTATTTACTAAACATTTTATTTCCTTTTTGTTTAGAAAAAATAAAATTTAATTAAACTCAAATAAACCATTTTATTTCCTTTTTGTTTAAAAAAAATAAAATTTAATTAAACTCAAATAAAACATTTTTTTTTTTGGATAGCTGGAAAAATAACAACAACTACATAAGGGTGTGCACACACAGGAGAGATAAATTGCATTAGAAAGATTAGGAGAGATAAACTACATTAGGAAGACCCTATGGAACTTGTTTGATTCAGAGGGTGCTGGCAAAAATTGAACTCATTACGTTCTAGACTTCTAGTATGAGAATCATGTTGCACTTAATTGACCACCCTTCTCAGAGCACTTTTTATTGGTTTCAAACAAAAATAATTGATAAAGTAAAACGTACCAGTGAATAGTAATATTTTGAGTTCCTTTATTGTAAACATCTACAATGAGCATATCCCCTTTATTCATGTATAGAGTTGGGCCAGGGAAAGATCCATTCACAGTCAATATGTTCTTGCTACTGCACAGCTTCGTGTATGGAGTTTCTTCCACCTGCAACCATGCATGTCACAGCATTCAGTTTCTTTAATAATAACTTTTACCCTTGAGACATAAAGTGGGAAATATATTTAAAATTTTTAAATTTTCTAAGAATATTGACTCGATTAGATGTGTACCTTACTCATGGTTAAAAAAATCGCTAGGCGCTCCTCAGACGCTCGCGGAGCGTCTAGCGCGTAGGACATCTAGGCGGGGATTAATAGGCGCCTAGGTGCCCGTGTATTTTTATTTTATTGTTTATTCTTTAAAAATCTGTTTAAGTATTTTTAATTTTTTAAAAATTAATAATTATAAATTATATAATACTTTAATAGTTAATGCTAAAATATTAAGTATTAACCTAAAAATATCTAGAGTTTGTACAATTTAGAATTATTTTGTTCAAAACAATATTATTTTTAGTGAAATAACTCATTAAAAAAAAAGAACAATAGTTAATCTGCCGACTAGGCGGCCTTGTCCCTGCCTAGTATGTCTAGTCGACGCCTAGGCGGTGCTTAGGCGGCCTAGGCAGTTGGCCGGCGCCTAGCACCTAGGCGGTGATTAATCGGCGCCTACGCAGGATTTTTGCAACATTGAGTCCTTGCTACCTTAAAAAATAATTAATATACATAAAATTAATATAATCTTATACGTTAGGTCTAATCAATAATTTTTGCACCACCTGAAACGACAATCTTGTTTGTCTCTTATCTATCCATTTATCATTTCATATATAATCACGACAATTTGTATAATAATAAAAAAAAATACAACAAATACTTACGATAAACGTATGACGATGAGTTTTTGCTTGGCTAGGTGAAAGGACATCTAGCAGGAGAATCCCTAGAATATTCAAAACTAAAACCTTCATAATCAAAGACATCTTTCTCAACCCCAATCACTCTTATAATTGTTTGATTTGATAATAATAACTATGATGTTTTCCCGAAAAGGTTGCAGTATTTATAGACTCAATAAATATAATGGGAACTGGCAGACAATAGAAATATGTATTGTTGGTAGTCCATACAAAACGTTTGCTTCTAACAACGTTAAACCTCCTGGATACGAAACCTGCAGAGGAAATCACTTTTAATTAAGTTTCTCATTGACTTTAATTAAATTCTGCAAACGATTTGAAGATGACCCATTCAATTCCCATGCATTATATTGGCCACCTGCTCTATGTACTCTTGGAGTTCTCCTTTGCCATTGAAAACTAAACTGAAAATGATGGATGCTTCTAAAAGTGGTGAATTGCTTGTGTACGTGGCATGTATATACTTCGGCCCTGTTGGGTAAATGGCTGTTTGGGTTAGAATGTATGATTTGTTGATAATATTAGCTGATTGTAGAAAATTGTTTGATAAATTAGTTATTAGCTGATAGTTGTTTGGTATAATTTCTTTTCTCAAAAAGCTAATTGAAAAGGCTGCTTTAATTTGAGTAGCCTTTTGACTTTTAGCATTTTAGAGTTACCAAAAGCTTATTACCGAAACAACTAATAGTGGTCAAATAAGCCAAAATTGGCTGATAGACTGATTATTTACCAAACAGGGCCTTCATCTAATTTCATACATACTCATGTTTGTGCGAATGAGAATTAGGCTGAGTATGGTACAGACTTATAAATGTCTCATACAGTTAGGATCTGCTCAGGACATCTGATGACCTGAAAAAAAATGACATAATAAAATATCTAATAGAGAAAATGTTAATTTTTCATTGAAAATGTCTATCAATTATTCTTGTGTTATATAGGTTATGACTTTATGGATGCTTTAATTTTATTTTTTAAGAATAATGGGAGATTAAGATTGAAAATTTATTGAATTGTCTTACAAATTAACATTGATTTAATAGTACTATATAATCAAATGAACAATTATAAAAATGTCAGTAAAGTCGGGGGCTAAATGTAGTCAAATTAATTGTCGGTGACAAAATTTAACAATAATATAATAATTGTAAGACTAATAATGAAGTTTGCCCTTACTTTTATTTCTTTCTTTTGTCATGCTCAAATCTATTAAAAATCCTTAATTTTCATTTTTTAGTTTTTTATACCAATAAATTTAAATCGTGTACTTATCTGTCTTCCCTTTTTTGTAACTTTCCAAGTATTTTTTAACATTACCATAAATGTCAAAAAAAAAAAAAAAAACCTTGTTACATAAATAGTTCTCTTAGCTTGTTTGTTATTATTAGGACTTCAGGAATTATACATTCGCTTGTACTTCTTGTTCTGTTATTATTCTTGTAGTATGTATATACTCCGTACAGAATACGTTACAGTTTACGTAAATACATAATACATCAGTTTCACAAACTCTCATCTGTTGGTATCAGTTAGGGTTAACTTTTTCTTATTCCTCTTTTCGATGGCGTCTCCCATTCTTGATGCGTTTTCTCCTCTGGTTGTGGCTTCCAACCCTCTCTCTTCGATGCACCATTTTGTGTCGATCAAACTCACCTCCCGTAACTATCTCTCCTGGCATACTCAACTTGCTCGTACTCTCATCGTTATGGAGTATTGGTACTAGTATAAATCCTTTATTCGGCGAGTCATGTTGTATCCTCTTTTAAAATTTATCACACAATATTTATTTCCTTGTCAGAAATAAATATGTTTGTTCTTTTTATATTCTATTACTAAGTGATTCTTTTTCATAGGTCGTCCAGGGTAATTCGTGATAAAGTTGTTTAGTTTATGAATTGACAATAAATATAATTTTTTTTTATTATTATATTACGATGTAAATACTATTTAAAAAGAATACAAAGTAACATCTTCTTTAATCGTGTGATTTTTTTCTTAGGTTTCCTCCAGGTAATTCGTGATAAAGTTGTTTAATTTATGATTTGACAATGAATATAATTCTTTTTATTATATTAAGATGTAAATATTATGATATAAATTTAAAACAATATAAAGGATCGTGATTCTTGATTCCTTAATCCTGTACGCATTTGGTAGGAATATTCAACGTTTTGAATCAAATATTTTAATTATGAAATAACTAGTAGCTCAGAATCATACACGTTAGCAAATGTTAATTTGAACTTTTGCTCTTCTTTCCATTAGTCAATCATTTGTACTGTGTGTATATATACACACACACATACTCGATCAGGTTCCGATGCGAACAGTGCTTTCCATGCGGCTGTGTGGTCATTCACCATTAGGTACACATAAATGCACCATTCGGTGTGGTGTGGTGCAATTTTTTAGTCTATGGTGCATTGGTGCATTTCTAAATATTGTGTGGTACATTTGTGCATACTTAATGGTGGGTCACAACGGACGCACGAGAAGCACTGTCTGCATTTGAACAATCATATATATATATATATATATATATATATATATATATATATATATATATATATATATATATGTTCAAATGTGACCACGCCTTCCCGTGCGGTCGGTGCGGTTCGCACCACTCAATGTTAGAAAACGCACCACAATGAAAACACACAAAAATACCAAAAAAAACACTTACACACCACACACCCAAAATAATGCACCATAACTCTTCTACACTTAATGGTGCATTTACTAACACTGTGTGATGTATATTTGCATACCTAGTGGTGTGTTTTCTGGTGATGTGTACCTAATGATGCATATTTGTGTGGTACATTTTCTAACATTGAGGGGTGTATATATTTGTATATATAGTGGTGCGGCCGCATTGATAGCACGTTAAGGGACAACCACACCTGATCATTATGACCCTATATATGGGTGGTGGTTACTTATATGGGTTAATGTGGGCCATTCAAATTATTAATTTAATGGTGTGGATTTGACCTCAAGTCCTTACCTAAAGCCTTGTTCTCATGGGATTAAGGACCTATATATGATTTAAATCAAATAAGAACAAACATGCAAGAAAGAACTTGGCATCATTATTAAGAGGCTTCTATTTGGAAAGCTCTAATGACTTTAAAGTACTGAGAGATGGAAAAATGCGAAATTTTTTTGTAAACAACTGGAACTTTAAGTGCAAGTAATAAAAGTATGGAGTGCAATTAACAATATCATAGAGTGCAACAATATATATAAAGTACACTCGAGCAACAATATTAAATGCGCATAACATTAGTTATAATTAATTGCACCGAATGTGAAAGTTAATTATACTTGCACTGGTTGCACTTTATAGTGATTTTACTTGCACAAGTTACTTGCACTTTAAAGTTTGAGTTATTTATAAATATACCATCTCATTTTTTAAAATTCTTTATGATCTGTTAGATCTTTCCAATTAATTATAATATTAGGTATACTTAATATTGTTGTTCGAGTGTACTTTATATTGTTACACTTTATGATGTTGCTAATTAGTAGACTCCATAGTATTTTTACTTCACAAAAAGTGCAAGTTGTTTACAAAAAATGTCACCACATTTTCTCTCTCCCTGCTTTAAAACCTAGATCTTTCCAGATGGATGACAATTAGAGCTGTCTATCTAGAAAGATCTAATGGATCAAAAACAATTTAAAAAACACGGTGACATGTTAGTATCTCAAACTTTGAAGTACAAGTAACATGTGCAATAACGTACATGTGCAAGTAACAGCACTATAAAGTGCAATAACACTATATAGTGCAAGTATTTAACTTTCAATTTAGGTGCAATTAATGGTAAAGTTAGGTACACTTAATATTGTTGTTCCGACGTATTTTAGTTTGTTGCACTCTATGGTGTTAAGTACACTCCATATTGTTATTGCTTGCAGTTAAAATTCCAACTATTTTTAAAAATGTCACTGTGTTTTTTCCTCTTTCATTTCTTTAAAGATGTAAGTGTTTCCAAGTTTCCAAATTGAGGACTTCAATTAGTCCTAGTTCTCTCTTGCTCGCATGTTTTTATTTGATCAAAAATCATTATATGTATATGTATATGTATATGTATATGTATATGTATGTGTATATGTGTGTGTGTGTGTATATATATATATATATATATATAGATAGTAGAGTTCAAGTGTGGCTACGCCTAAACGTGCGGTCAGTGCGACCGCACCACTATGTATACAAATATACACCACTCAATGTTAGAAAATGCACCACGCAAATATGCATCATTAGGTACACATCACCAAAAAATACACCACTAGGTATGCAAATATACACCACACATTGTTAGAAAATGCACCATTAGGGGCAAGGGAGTTATGGTGCATTATTTTGGGTGTGTGGTGTGTTTTTTGGTGTTTTTGTGTATTTTCATGTGGTGCGTTTTCTAACATTGAGTGGTGCATTTTATAACATTGAGTGGTGTGAACCGCACCGATCGCACGGGAAGGCGCAGCCACATTTGAGCATATATATATATATATATATATATATATATATATATATATATAGTTACATTTTACATTTGCGTTCTCATCTTTTTCGCAACTTAATTTGGTTCTTTGACTATGAAATTTGTACTCAAATTTGTCCTCCGTTAGGGTTTCGGTTAAGTTGGGGTTAAATAAAGGGCAAATCCGGCTTTTCATTTGTTTTCTCCTATTTTCCCCAATTTGGTCATCAGACTATAATATGTTAATTTCAAGGGTATAATTTCAAGCTTAATATAGCTCGTTGAATTTCATTATAATATTGAATTACATTTTATCCCCTACTAAATACTTCTAGTTTTTCCCGACAAATTATACCCTGGACCAGAGTTTATCTTGAATTGTGATTTATGATTCAAAATAATATCAAGATTATGTGCCTACAAACCTACAATTAACATATTAATTATATGCTTTAGTTAACAGTTTTTATACCTATAAATAAATTACATACATACACATAATTAGATAATTGTAGGCACATAATCTTGATGTTATATGACATATATGTGCGCCCTCACTAATCCTAGTGAAACTTATATATTTTTTTTTAAGAAATTAGATAATTGAACGAGTTGTCACAAAATATTGATAATAATAAAATTTTAAATCAAATATGATAATTAATTGATACAATTATTGAATATTCGATATTAAAAACATAAATAATGAACCAATGACCTTGTGATATAACACGAAGTGACTCTCCTATTTGAGAAGTCATGAGTTCGACCTCAGTGGGCTGTATTGACTCGTAGTTATGAACATATACCATTGGCCACAAACGTTTGCTTCTAAGAAGGTTAAACCTCCGGGGTACGAAACTAGAAATCATTTTCCAGTATCTCACCGACGTTAAATTCTTCAAACGATTTGAATACGACTAATTCAATTCTCATGCATTATATTGCCAGCTTTCTTTGTAGTTAAACTTACTTGCTCTACGTACTCTTGGAATTTTCCTTTGCATGCCGTTGAAAAACTATACTGAAAATAATGATATAAGCTTCTAAAAGCCGTGAATTGTGGTGATGTTGCGTAGGCAAATTATACCGTAGACCGAGCATTGTGGACCATGGTCCAAAACAGTATCTTTTCTTTTAATGAAAATAAACGGCACTTGTTCCGCGTGGATAGATTTACTTGTATAACATATTCAGTTACATTTTATATACATTGTAGTTTAATTTCAGCACAACTATAGTTTCATTTTGTTCCAACTATAGTTAATTTCATTCGATATAATACATATAATAATCTTATTACAATGAGACATGTTATTAAATTTCATTTTATACACAGTGTGCGTAGTCTGATTATAACACCATTAAATTAGTTTCATTGGACAATATACACCTAAATATGTGAAACTGTTTTTCAGTTTCATTTTGTATACATTGTAGTTTCGTTACAACATAACCACAATATCATTTCGATATAACTACAGTTTCATTGGACAATATACACTCAAATATGTAAAACGGTTATTCATGTTAATTTTATATACACTGTAGTAATTTCATTACAACACAACTACAATATTATTTCGATATAACTACAGTTTCATTGGACAATATACACTCAAATATGTGAAACTGTTATTCAGTTCCATTTTATATATAGTGTGGTTTCATTACAATACAACTACAATATCATTTCGATATAACTACAGTTTTATTGGACAATAGGATAATTTTACAATTTTTAATTTTTATTCCTATTTAAAATAAGTAATGGGTGTCGAAACCAACAAATAATAAATACTTACTCTTATGAATTGTAATAGCGATGAGTAAGGTCGTATCCACAGAGACTGGTTAGATTTATCTTTAGCAATAGATAATAAATAATGAAATGGGAATAGAAACTTAAATAGTAACAATAAAATGGAAAATAATATCGAATAGCAAATAATTATCAAATAAATGTCAGTGGCAAATGGTATCCAACCCAAGGAATAATATCAGTGTAATTCTAACAAGACAGATATTGATATGCAAGCCAAACTAACTTTACTCTTTACTAGATTAGTTATGGTTATTAACAAGCTCTAACAACCTGTCTTTCCTTACTTCGTCGGTAATTAAAACAAGCTCTTTAATTACTTCCCTAGCTAATAAACAACCCTAAACAAGCTCTTAGGATTTAATTTACTAACAGCATTATCGAATTAGAAAGACTACCAATCCTAGCCAACAAACTCACAAGCTCGGTTCATTTAAGCTAGACTATATATCTTCATAACACAAACCGAAAATCAGTTATAATCAAATTGTGCTATTTGCTACTAACATCAAAACACTTAAACAATTACGGATTCAAGGTTCTGACTAGCAATTTAATAACTTGATAATTGAACAATGGGCCCTATTGCAACAATTAATCAAGCAATAATTCATATATATGAATATAACAGAAGATATATAGATAATAAAGCGCAAAGAATAATTTAGGCTAAATAAAGCTTACTGGTCTTGTAGAATCAAACTTCCATAATTCTCGAATTGGAAAAATTAAGAACTCAGCAGGACATCGTAAGAACGCTTACAATATAAATAAAATTCTTCTACGAACTACTGACCATTTCTACTGAAAAGATACGTCTCTATTTATATTAATTCTGGAACAATTTCGTCCGCACATTTGTAAGGGTAACTTGGGGTCGAAATCGTTGTAATTGAAGCCGTCCACACACGTCGCAACAGTCCATGTCTTCGTCGCCGATAGAATCGCTCACAGCAAATCCGCAATTGTCGTTCGTCATTTGAATCTTTCGCTGGAAGCCACGGACGAAATTTACTTCGCAACCTGTACATAGCTAAAAACAATTGTAATCAAAGCCAAATTAAAACTTGGGCTGCTGTTGAATAAAATAACTAAAAGAAACTAGTTGGGCCAAATTAAACAAACTAAGTTAAAGAAAGGAATTAGCCCAACTCTTAATAACAAATGTAATATATATATATGTATATATATTTAATGGTCCAAAATAATCTTTAAGCTTAATTGTTTAAATAACTAATGTATTATTATAAAATATAAATTAAAGCTTAAAATAAATATAATATTAAACAAATAAAACTAAAAATTTAATACAAATTAAATATAAAAAAATAGTGATTATCAAAATTCCCCACTCTACTCATTTGCTTGTCCTCAAGCTAAGACATTATTTAAGAAAACATAAAAATTTATAAAAACTCATAACACTTCATGAACATTGGTCTCAAACACATTATAAACACTTAACTAGCAATTTATTTGAAAATGGAGTAAACTAAATAACCAAGCCCTCACGGGTATATCACTCGTCACTCAAAAGTGTTTGAAGGGTGTATAAATTTCACTCAAATCAATTCCTATAGAAATGCTCTACCATAGGCTTGCATATCTTCTCATCCTCCACTACAAGATAACATGCATGATCAAATCATAAGGACTTTCTCCAAGGTTGTAATGGGGCTTAGAGCAAAGGGTAGGAATTATTTGGAAAAGTAGTTCAAAAAGCCTTCAAAACTAGAGGAGCGTGATTAAATGAACTAACTCAAACATAAAGATCGAATGAACCCAATCACTCTTGTTATTTTGATTGCTCAACTCCAAACAAATAAACTATCACATCCCATAAGACCACAAACTATTCATGTTTTATTCAACATGAGAAATACTAATAACAACCAAAAATGATAATGTCATTGTTTCTTTTTCTCTTTTTTTTTTTGTACTGCTACTTTTCGTTTTCTTTTTCTTTACTTTTGATTTTTCCCTTTTCTTTTTTGATTTGATTTGATTTTTTTTTTTTGTTGAATCTGAAGAGAGACATTTTTCACCACACATTTCACCCTCCTTAGTGTAGAAACAACCTCAAACTGAAACAACTATATCAACTCATTTTCTTCTTTTTGAAGATACCAACCAAAAAGCTCATAGAATTCCAATGACAATTGCATTATTCTCACTCATATAGTCACTTTTGCCAACCTCTTTCCCCACACTCAATCCTTGTGTATTTACCCAATCAAAGCTCCCCTAGTCCTCTAGGCAAGGTTAAGGAAATTAATTTCAGGTATGAGGCTTATTATAATGTGGCTCAATAAGAACAAAAATACGGTTGACAGGCTCACAAGTGGCTGACAAAGGAAAATAATTAGGGTATGAACAGGCTATTTGGCTAGTGAGGCTAAAAATCAAAGATGGCCTTAATCATATTAAAATCATGCATGAATCAAATTAGCTTTAAAGAGAATCAAGGCAAGTTCTAAAGATACAAATCTATGGAAGATATCACACAAAAACAAAATAATTGGACTGAAGTGTCAGTCAAAGGCTCAAATATCTCACAGGTTCATGCTTGGTTAGTTTAGCCACCACCATATCAAACAAAACACTAACTAAATACTCATAATATGCAAGATCAATTATTCAATTATGTTATGAATTTTAGTAAAAATACTATTATTTTTGGAAAAAATTTAGCAGAAAAAGAAATAATAATTTTTTTTCAAATTGAAGAGAAGAAAATAATCATATCCCCTCCCCACACTTATTCTCAACATTGTCCCCAATGTTAAATAGTATGTAAAGATAAGAGAAAAATTAATAAAAATGCAAAATAAATAAAGGGAAAAGTAGAATAAACTCCCTTTGGGTTGCCTCCCAAGTAGCGCCTTTCTGAATAAACTCCCTTTGGGTTGCCTCCCAAGTAGCGCCTTTCTTTAACGTCTTTGGTTGGGTTGCCTCCCAAGTAGCGCCTTTCTTTAACGTCTTTGGCTAGACGCCATTCCAAGTAGCGCCTTTCTTTAACGTCTTTGGCTAGACGCCATTCTCTTCCTAACCTTTCTTTAACGTCTTTGGCTAGACGCCATTCTCTTCCTAACTAATCCTTATAGTTAGGATTTCTATTCAACGCAACATTCGGTTTATTACCACCAATCAAATGATAATCTTCTTGCAATAAAATATCCACAACAAAAACAGATGACATGCCATTCAGATGTTTCGTGGTAGTATTAAATATATCAAATTTAACAATGTCACCATCAAACTCCATTGTCAATATACCATCATGCACATCAATTTTAGTTTTAGATGTTTTCAAAAATGGCCTCCCTAATAAGATCAATGAAGAATTGAGAGAATTGTCTTCTTCCATATCTAACACATAAAAATCAGCAGGAAAAACCAACCCATCAACTTGTACTAAAATATCTTCTAAAACTCCCACAGGATAAACATTCGATCTATCAGCAAGTTGAACAATTACACCAGTTTCTATCTAATCCTTGATTTTCAATTTTTTAGTTTCTTATATGAATAAATATAGAGTGCTTTTTTTTTGTCTTACTGTTATTGGGTATTTTCAATTTTAGTGCACCTTATTAATTTTTGCCACATTGCGATCATTGTTATTTAGCTCTTACTACTTTTAGTCTATCGTCAGATTTCCCGTCAAGTGACTGTCCAAGACAGGGGTGTTTTGGTCTTTTAATGTTAGTTGGTCTCCTTTACCCTTTTTCGTTGTGCTTTTACTTATGGAAGGAGAATAAAGCCATGGCACTTGCTATCTTTGAGTTTGCCGGCCAGAAGATTCTCCTTGAAATCTTCCGCCGCTTTGTCCACTTCGTGCGCCACGTTCCCTACCACATCCGTCACTTTCTCCACCGTCTCCGCCGCCGCCTCAACTTGCCCAACTCCAAAATTAAACACCCATCACAAAAAAGAAAAAAAAACAATATTTTCTAAACAACAATTGATCCAATCCTCACTTGAAAATGTCAATATTCTTGCTGTAATCAAAGTTATTGCCACACACAATTCCGTAGCCCTGCAACACCGTTTTAGCCGCTCATCACTAAACAACATAAATGTTCTTTTATCTTGGAGATCATATCAGAGTTGAAAGCTACCAAGAACCATCATAATATAATAGCATTTTTTTGGGCTTACCAACAATTATCTTTAGAAGATGGCAAATACGGAAGAAACCCGAAAAGAAATTAAAATCTCCAGCAACTTCCTGAGTGGCATGAACAACCAAGGCCCTGATCCCACTAAAATACAATGAAGGAGACAAAAACTATAAACAAAGATTAAAGAGAGATCTCATGATATGTAAAACAAACCTTTGATCTTTTCTTAGCAGAGGTAATCTGGGAGGTTCTGAGGTTGTATGGGAACGAAGATTGATGATATTGAGGCTTTTTTGAGATATGATTATTGCGTGACACGATAGGGGAGATGGAAGAAAGAAGAGATGATACTGCCATGGTGATCCAATCAAGAATTAAGGTTTTCTTTTATCTTTTCCTCAATAAAAGCACAACAAAAATGGGTAAAGGAGACCATCTAACATGGAAAGGCCAAAAAGTTCATGTCTTGGACGACCACTTTGACGGAAAATCTGACGGTGAATTAAAAAGTGATAAGAGCTAAATAATCGTAGTCACAATGTGTCAAAAATTAATAAGGTGGAGTAAAATTGACAACGCCCAATAAAAAGGTGGAGTAAAATTCACAATAAAAGTAAGATCAAGAAAAGAATTCACTCATAAATGTAATTGATATTAGTAATGTCAAGCAGGACATCATATCCCAGCCTGGCCTAGCATTGTTGGCCCAATTATTGGTCTCTGTTAGGACTCTATGTCTTTGAGTCATGTTGTGACACTGTCCTACTCCTCCTATACCTCTATCTATATGTATTTATATATTCTCTCAGACTTTATCACTACAAAAAAACGCATAAATAGCGACGGACCGATTCCGTCGCTAAACAGTTTAGCGACGGAATTTGTCCGTCGCTAGAACTTAGTGACGCAAGTTTTTTTCGTCGCTAACTTTTGCGACAGAAATATCCGTCGCTAAACGAAAACAATCCGTCGCTATTTTCCTCTCGACGACGATTCGATGACGAAATTTGCGAGGAAATAATGACGAAAAATTCTATCGCTAAATCTAGTGATGGAAATTCCGTCGCTAAACCAACAAAAAGTCCGTTGCTTGTGACGGAATTTGTAAGGGAATAGAGACGAAAATATACGTCGCTAAATATAGCGACGGATATTTTCGTCACTATTTCGTTGCCATTCTTTATTGTTATAAGATGTTTAGCTACGAATTTGCTACCATTTATATCAGTTGTTAAATTTTAAAAAAAAAATTTTAAATATGCCAATATTTTATATCTCATACCTGTATTAATCTATACTATAGTACTTCAATAAAATAATCGCAAAATATATTATATTAAGAAATTCATACTCAATAACAATAACAAAGGTATAGCATTGTAAAGTTATAGCATTGTAAAGTGTAACATCATTAGAAATGGTATCAAATACATTAATAGATAATCTACTGGATTACATAATCTAGAGCTTCAGCTAAAACTAATGCAGTATCTGTCCATTAGACCTCAAAGCATTGTAAAAAGAACTAAGCTTCTAGAGTAACTGTAGTATTTGTATTTGTTTGTACAACTATATGCTAAACCTTTTCCTTAGGAGCAGGGTGACTATTTCCCATTTGTAAATGAACCAAGAGGGAGCACTAGTGTGGGAGAGGTCTCATACCATGCAATGAACACTGGTTGCAGAACTCTGCAAGAAATAAGAGTTAAGCATAATATCATGCGTCAATAATCAACAGATCAAATTGGTCAAGAACATATCTGTTAAATCATAAATAGTGAAGAATAACTTAAAATGAAATAAGAGTTTGAATTCCACTACTACTAAATGGTTACAGTTCATTAAAAATCATGGCCAATACTATTTTGTTACAGGTTAAAATGAAAGAAAATGGTGTTAAGTATAAAATGAACGTTATGAGTTGCATAAGGTAAATTGAGTAATTGTATTTGCCAAACAAAATAAGCAAAAAGAATATCAAAGAAAATCCCCAATACATAAGTATAAATTCTTATTTATGTGTCAGAGAATGTCAACCTGTGTTCAATACATAAGTAATCCCTCTTTCCAGCAAGATGGTTTTAGGGGAATATATATTTAATACAGTTTGGAAAACTATTTTAAGTGGGGTATAATCATAAATAGATTTTCATTTGAAATACTGAAACCTATATTCTCTAACTCCAAATACAATAGTCAATGTACCAATCTTGCATTCACAAAAAACTTGGATCCCAAGTCCGACCCTTCACATAGCATGTTGGTACACTAAAGAAAAATTAGAGGGGCATGTCTACAACTTCACAACAGCATCAGAAATCATAGAAGAAAACCAAAAGGACAAGAAAGAGCAGCAGCAAGGAAGAAAATTCACATTCACGGTTATTGTACCAGGCAGTAGTCTCTAAAAATTTCAAATAAAGAAATTATTATACCAGGCAGCTGAAAAATTAAAGAAATTATTAACGTTGGAAATTATTAAATAGATTAAGGAAATTATTGTACCAGGCAGCAGTAGGTCACTGGAGCGGACGACAGAGCAGCGGAGCGGACCAGTTGTCGTCGATGCGAGCAGCCGGAAGGTCGGTAGTGGGTTGTCGGCGCTGTGCTGTCGTCCGCGGAGAAGTGGTCGACGAGGCGAGCCGGCATTAGCGCAAAGAAGAAGAAGACGTCGGCGGTCGATGCAAGGAAGAAGACGTTGGCGTTGGGCAGTGCTGGCAGAGTGTAAGCTGCGGCTTTGCTGGACTGCGTCGCCGCTGATAGAGTACGCCGGATCTACAGAGGTGGTCGGAATAGAGCACGCCCGTCGCTGCCACTGCTAGCCAAGACCAGACACTACCTTCACCAGAGAGAGAGAGAGAGAGAGAGAAAGAGGGGGGGCTATGTAGAGAGAGATCGATAAAAGAGGGAGAGAGATGAGAGGTTGCTGTAGATCTAGGGCATTTTGCAATGAACATTACCATGTTTGGGGGTAAATTTTTCGCTACATTTTATTAAAAAATTTCCCAGTCATATTTTCTAGCGACGGAAATTTAAATCCGTCGCTAGATCTAGTGACGGATTAAAATTCCGTCGCTAAATTGTATTAAAAAATTTCCCGGCCATATTTTATAGTGACGGAAATTTGAATCCGTCGCTAGATCTAGCGACGGATTCAAATTCCGTCACTAAATTCATTAAAAAAATTCCTAACCATATTAATCTAGCGATAGATATTTGAATCCGTCGCTAGATCTAGCGACGGATTCAAATTCCGTCGCTATATTCTAAAAAAAAAATTCGACCATAGTAATATAGTGACGGAATTCAAATTTCGTCGCTAATCTATTTAAAAAATATTCCGGCGATGATGTTTTAGCGACATATACCATTTTCCGCCGCTAATTCGTCACTATTCTGTCTCTATTTTATGCGCGGTAATTTACCGCTAAAATTAGCTTCGGAGTTAACGAAAATATTTTTCCGTCGCAAAACTCCGTCGCTAACTTTCAATTTTTTGAAAATAAATAAATTCGTCACTAAACCGTCGCTATTCCGTCGCTAAATTAGCAACGGAATGAATCCGTCGCTAAATCCGTCGTTATTTAAGTTTTTTTTTGTAGTGTTATAACTGGTTGTTGTCAATACATATAATTATATGTTCTCATTTGGTATCAGTTAGCCTAGGTTCTCAATGGCTGACGATTCTGTGAATTTGTCTAAGTGTACCGTTTCTGATGTGGCTATTTCCTATGTCACGGTAATGGTGAATTAGTTGTCTACAGCCCATCACTTCATCAGTATTAAGCTCAATTACAAGAATTTTTTGTTCTGGAGGATGCGGGTGGTGCCCTTCCTGATTGGTCACGATCTGATTGGTTATGTTGATGGTACCATACCGTGCCCGCCGGTCACGCTTCCTGCGGTCGACAAGGATGCACTGCCGACACCAAATCCGGCCTTCGCTACGTGGCGTTGCCAGGATCAGGCTCTCTTCTCGATGCTCGTTTCTTCCCTCACGAATGAGATTATGCCCTTGGCAGTTGGTTGTCACACCAATAGAGCATTGTGGAATGCTGTTTCGCAGGCCTTGGCATCGTCGACTTGTGCTCTGACGCAAAACCTAGTCGGCCAACTCCATAGTCTCCTGCAAGGAGACTTGTCTATGGTGGACTACATCGGCCGTGCGAAGCTGATTGTTGAGGAGCTTGCGCTCGCCAGTTGGCTGGTCACCCTTGATGAGCAGAACATATATGTCTTTTGGGGTTGCGATCGGAGTACTAGGGGATGATGTCTTCGCTTGTAGTACGCAGGGATCCGGTCACACTTCAGGAGCTCGCTGATCACCTGGGACATCAGGAGTTCCTTGCAGCTGATGACTATGGTGGTGCGTCGCCGGCGGCCTACAGTGAGCAGCGTGGTCCTATAGGCGGTGGTGGAGGTCAGCAGTTTCATCGTGGCGGCCAACAGCGCGGTGGGCAACGTGGTGCTACCTGTGGTGGAGGTTAGTGCGGTCGAGGTCAGGTTGGGCGGTAGCAGCCTGGTCGCAGGTTTCGTGGTGGTCGGAGCGGCTCCCGTGGAGTGGTGGAGGCCGTGTGTTTTGTCAGATCTGTGGGCATCCTGGTCACTCAGCCGCGACATGTTACGACAGGTTCAATGAAGCAATCGCTTCTCGTGCTAATTTTTCGTATTATGATACTGGTGCACCTCCACTTGACTCTTAGTTGTGGGTTCCTGACACAAGTGCTACGAGTCATGTGACGCTAGACATTGCTGCGTTATCTATTCCTGAGGAGTATGTGGGTACTGAAACTCTCTGTGTCGGTGACGGTATGGGTTTTCCTATTAGTCATATTGGTCATGCTACATGTAGTACCTTATCTCATTCTTTTCGTCTGTCTAATATTCTTCGTGTTCCTTCACTTTCTACGTCTCTTTTGTCTGTTCAAAAATTCACTATAGATAATAATGTATTTTTTGAAGGATATACAAACCAAAGAAATTCTGTTGCGGGGCAATAGCTCTGGAGGTTTATACACCTTGCCAGTTTCAAGATCTAGTTCGTCTCCTTCTGCATTTCTTTCAGCTCACGCCTCCGTTCTTACTTGGCATGATCGTCTTGGTCACCTGCATGATCGTGTTCTTAGTTCTGTTTTGCGTTTTGTTCAGTTAGTGGGCCTCAGTCTGTGTCTCGTTGTAATTCGGGTCTTTGTAGTGCTTGTCAGTTAGGCAAGTCTGCTCGTTTTCCTTTATCTCGTGTTGACTCTTCTAGTCATGATGTTTTGGACTTAATTTATACTGATATTTGGGGTCCTGCTCCTATTTTGTCTTCTGATGGTTATCGATATTTTGTTATCTTTGTTGATGATCATTCGCGTTATACTTGGTACTATCCAATGAAACAGAAATCTAATTTATATGCTATATTTGATAAGTTTCGTGTCATGGTTGAGCGGTCTTTTAATCGCAAGATTAAGTGTGTTCAGTTTGACTTAGGGGCTGAATATAAGAAGTTGCATTCCACTCTTGCTCTTTTAGGTATTTTTCATAGACAGTCCTATGCTTATACTCATGAGCAGAATGAGCGAGTTGAGTGCAAACACAGGCACATTGTTGAGACTGGTTTGACTCTCTTGGCTCGTGCTTCTGTTCCCTCTAGGTTTTGGGATTACTCTTTTGAAACTGCAGTTTATCTCATTAATATGATGTCTTCTCCTACATTGCATAATTCTACCCCTTATTTTCTTCTTCATAAAACTTCGCCCTCTTATTCTTTTCTTCGAGTGTTTGGGTGTCTCTGTTATCCGCATTTGCATCCCTATAATCGTCACAAGATTTCTTTTCGGTCATCTCCGTGTGTCTTCTTAGGTTACCCAGATTCTTTTCGGGGGTATAGGTGTATGGACTTGTTGACTGCTAAGGTTTATGTGTGCAGGCATGTTCGGTTTGATGAAACTAAGTTTCCATTTGCTAAGTCTGCTTCACAAGTACATACATCGCCGCCCTATCTACCGTGGGCGGTGGGCTGAGTCTGTTCTTCAGTCGTGCTTTGTTGATGTGCCTACTTCGGTCCCGCTACAGTCCGGTGTCTCTACTGCTATGGCTACTGCTAAGCCGTGGGGCAGGCCTCGTGGGAAGTCTACTCGGCCTACGACTAGGTCTCATGCCATGGCTACTAGGAGTCAGTCTCAGGTTCCTCTTGCTGATCTAGTTGCCCACGTATGCCCCACTGATTCGACTTGCTACTCTCAGGCAGTCAAACACTCAGAGTGGCGTTATGCGATGGATCAGAAGTTTAATGCCCTTTTTCAGAATCAGACTTGGTGTTTGGTTCCATCGACTCCTTTTATGAATGTGATTGACTGCACATGAATTTTTTGCACCAAACGCAAGGCTGATGGCTCGATAGAGAGGTATAAGGCTCGGTTGGTGGCAAAGGGGTTTAATCAGGTGCCTGACCAGGATTTCTTTGACACGTGCAGTCCGGTGGTCAAGCCCACTACTGTTAGGTTACTTCTTTCTTTAGCTGTTTCTTCTGGTTGGGTTGTTAGGCATCTTGACGTGCACAATGCCTTTTCGAATGGAAATTTATCTGAGACTGTTTACATGTGTCAACCGCCTGGTTATGCTCATTCCCAGTTTCCTGACCATGTCTTCTTGCTAAGACGATCTTTGTTGGATTGAAGCAAGCACCCCGTGCTTGGTTCAATCGGTTGCATGATTTTCTGTTGCTTCCAAGATGGATGTTTCACTATTTCATATCTCTGTGGATTCGAGGTTTATCTTTATACTGTTGTATGTTGATGATATTCTTGTTATGGGAAGTAGTCAAGACCTGGTGGATTCATTGTTGGCTCTGATGTCTGCTACGTTTAAGATACGAGATCTTGGGGAGCCTGGGTTCTTTCTTAGTATTGAGACAGTGCGGTGTGGTGATGGTTTGCTGCTCTCTCAGTAGCGTTATATGAATGACATCTTGAAGCATGCTGCCATGTCTGACTGTAAACCACTGACCACTCCTATCTCTTTGACTAAGTCTCCAACTCTGCAAGCAGATCCTTATGATGATCCTACCAAGTACAAGAGTCTTGCTGGGGCTTTGCAGTATCTTACTGTTACTCGTCTGGATCTCTCCTTTGCGATTAATCTGTTGTGTCAGCATATGCATGTTCCTACGGTTCGGCATTGGGAGCAGCTGAAACAGGTCCTGCGGTATGTCAAAAGCACTCTTCTCTATGGGCTTTGTATTCGCACCTCTTCTTCTAGGGAGCTACATGCGTTTTTGGATTCTGACTGGGCTGGATGTCTTGAGGATCGCAAGTCCACGAGTGGGTTCGCTGTGTTTCTTGGGTCCAATCTCGTCTCTTGGGTCTGCAAGAAGCAAAAGACAGTTGCTAAGTTTTCTACTGAAGCTGAATACAAGGCACTTGCAAATGTTTGTGCTGAGGTAACATGGATTCTGTCTCTCTTGCGTGAACTTCATGTTACTGATGTATCAGTTCCCAAGTTGTGGGGTGATAATCTTGGTGCCACCTACATGTGTGTCAATCCAATCTTCCATGCTCGTACAAAGTATGTGGAGATTGATTATCACTTTATTCGGGATAAGGTTCCTGCTGGTGAGATTTAGGTGAACTTTATTTCTATGAAGGATCAACTTGCTGATATATTCACCAAAGCTCTTCCGGGTCCTAGATTTGCTTTTCTCAGAGACAAGCTACAAGTTGCTAGTCTGCCCTGTGCTTGAGAGGGAGTGTTAGGACTCTATGTCTTTGAGTCATGTTGTGATTCACTGTCCTACTCCTCCTATACCTCTATCTATATGTATTTATATATTCTCTCAGACTTTATAACTTGTTGTTGTCAATACATACAATTATGCGTTCTCATCGTCCCAAGCTAGTTCAGAGTCTAGAAGAGGAGGTTGAATAAACTTTTATAATTTTTTTGATTAAAAAATTTAGCATAAGAGATGTGTACAATGAGTCTTTTACAGTGATTTTTTAATTGGTTTGCAGCTTGTGATAGAATAATAGAATAGTTCATTACATTGATGAGAATAAAAGTTACAAGAGGTATTTATAGGTGGAACAACAACCCATTTTACGGTAGAAGATCAATCACACCAAATCATATCAGATCATACCAAATCATATCAAATCATATCAAATCATACCAAATCATATCAATCACATAATCATACCAAATGATATATTATTATTTGCTAACATCCCCCCTCAAGCTGAGTCTGGCAGTAGCAAGAGGAAACTTGGATATGAGGAAGTGGAACTACTGCAAGTTGATCCGCAAGTTGATCTTCAGAAGAATCCGCAAGTTGAAACTTGGTGAAAAAATCCGCAAGTTGATCTTCAGAAGAAACATGCTCAACGATCATGGACCCATCTATGACTTGCTCTCGAACGAAGTGACAGTCAGTTACTACATGCTTCATCTTCTTATAGAAAACTGGATTCTTTGTAAGACATGACAGATTGATTGTCACAGAAGAAAACAGGTGGAAGCGTGACAATATGTAGATCAGTCAGAATATATATAAGCCACATTACTTGCGATGATGCAGCTGATAAAGCACGATATTCAGCCTCCGCGGATGATTTTGAAACACGTGTCTATTTTTTAGTGCTCCAAGACACAAGATTATCACCAAGATAGATAAGGTAGCCCGTTATTGAACGACTATCTTGTGGATCATTAGCCCAATCAGAGTCGGAGTAGCCACATAGACGCATATCCCCTCTGCCAAATTCAATGCCATGAGTGAGAGTCCCTTTAACTTAGCGCAAAATGTGCTTTAGAGTGTGAAAGTCTTGGTCTGTAGGGTTATGCATTTTCTGACCAACATAATTCACAGCATACTGAATATCAGGCCTAGTAACCGTGAGATACTGAAGACCACCAACCAGACTATGAAACAGACGTGGATTAGAGAAGGGAGTATCAGCGCCATTTGTAGAAGTGCTAGGGCTGATCGGCATAGGAGTAGTGGTGGTCAAATCAACTCCTGCACGATGGATGAGCTCACTGGCATAATTAGTCTGACAGAGCAGAAGGCGGTCGGTGGTACACTGAACCTCCAGGCCCAAAAAATATTTCAAGGGACCAAGATCCTTCATCTGAAACTCATGGTGCATGCTCCGGATAAAACTCTGAATAAGAGAAGTGGAAGAGCCAGTAATAACTATGTCATTAACATATAAAAGTAAGATAAGAGTTCCCTGAGCAGAGTACTTGATAAAGAGACTGGTATCATGAGTAGTAGTAGTGAACCCCTGAGCTGTTAAGAAGGATGAGAGACGAATGTACCATGCTCTCGAAGCTTGCTTAAGTCCATACAAGGACTTTGTTAATTTGCAGACATGATGCGGATATTGTTGATCAATGTAACTAGGAGGTTGAGCCATGTAGATCTCTTCCTACAACTCACCATGTAAAAAAGCATTAGAAATGTCCAGCTGATGAAGAGGCCACTGATGGTACATAGCAATAGAGAGCGCAACACGAATAGTTTGCTGCTAAACCACATGACTAGAAGTCTCAGAGTAGTCTAGACCGTATTCTTGATCATAGCCCTTGGCAACAAGACGTGCCTTGTAGCAAGAGACTGATCCATCAGAGTTACGCTTTATGCGATAAACCCACTTACATCCAATTGGAAAACGATTCGGAGGGGAAGGAACCAATACCCAAGTACGCTATCTCTGTAACATCTCAAATTCATCATCCATAGAAGCGCACCAGTATTTATTTTGACGCAGGTGGGTAGGGTTGGCAAATTGGGTTTCGGGTGGTGGGAGTGGATGTATTATGATCCGGGTAGGGTTTCAGGCAGATTGGATGGGATGGTTGTGGGCGTATAGCCAGCTGGTTGAGTATCTAGAGGCATGTGAGCAGGACCAGATGAGATGGTAGTAAAATGTGGGAAGAGGGGAAGAACACCAAAGTACGAGGAGGATGGTGAGGATGAAGTTGGAGGATCCGTTGACACCTTGTAAGGAAAGGAGGACTCAACAAAACGCACATGACGAGTGACAAAGACTTTGTCGGTGGTAGGATCAAAACATCGATAGCCTTTTGTGAGAGGTTCATACCCAACAAAGACACACGTTTTGGAACGAGGTTGAAGTTTATGGTCAATTTGGTGTCGAAGATGAGGGTAGGCAAGACAACCAAAGACACGAAGATAAGAGTAATCAGGTGGATAACCATACAACTGTTCAAGCGGGGACTTATTAGCAAGTGATTTTTTGGGAAGGCGGTTGATTAAGAAATTAGCAGTAGCAAGAGCCTCAGTCCAAAAAATCACAGGTAAATTTGTTGTGTGAAGAAGAGTAATAACAGTTTCAATAAGATGACGGTGCTTGCACTTCGCAACCCCATTTTGCTAAGGTTTGTAGGGGCAAGTTTTTTTTTATGTAAAATTCCAAGGCTTTGGAGAAAAAGTCCAAAATGTTTGTTTACATATTCACGGCCATTATCAGTACGAAAACATTTAATAGTAGTCCCAAACTGATTCAAGACCATAAACTGAAAATTTTGAAAAGCCACAAAAGCATCAGACTTATGTTTTAGGGGGTAAAGCCAGGAAAATTTTGTAAAATCATCAATGAAACTGATATAGTAATAATAACCACTGAAGGAGGGAACCGAAGTAGGACCCCAAATATCAGAGTGAACTAATTGAAAAGGAAAAGACGCTACAATGTACGATGGTGTAAAAGGTAATTTATGAGACTTAGAAATAGAGCAAGAGTGACAATGAGATACATCAGATAAAGAAGAACCAAAATTAAAAGAAAAAGTAGACTGTTTGTGCTTGAGAAGTGACAACAGCGGAGCAAAGAGACGGAGACAACTCAAGTGTGACTTGATAATTTGAAGGTAACATTTATAGTCCGTGCTTTGTATCTCACCCGATGGGTTTTGTTGTCTATGAAATGAAATTCAGAAGGGTTAAAAACAAGGGTGCAATTGTTATCTTTGGTAAACCGGTAAACAGAGAGAAGATGAGATTTGAGAGATGGGACATGAAGGATATTACCAAGATGGAAGATGCCTGAGGCAGTGGGTATTTTACCTAAGCCAACATGAGTTATGGGTAGAGGATGACCACCTGAACTAGTCATAGTTTCAGTGCCTGAGTATGGAGTGTGTGAATACAGACGCGATAGATCCGGAGTAACATGAGCATTGGCACCTGTGTCCAAGAACCAATTTTCGTTGGAGTTCGCAGACTGAGAAGCATAAAAGGCTTGAGGTGTAGAGATAGATGATCCACTGTATTCAGAATCAAACAATGCCAGCAATCCCATGCTGCATGATTGTACTTGCCACAAATTTGACAGATAATGGAGTCACACGGAGGACCACGTCTTTGGATAATTCAAAAAATATTATATTTATATTTATTGTATTCAAAAAATTGGGATTATATTGAAATGCTCTTCTTGGAGTCAAGAGTTAAACTCCAGAACTAGAGGAGATAAGACATGACTGTGCTTCAAGTGATAGCCTAACTTCATAAATGGTCACACTTATGTGAGACTGTCTCACGAATCCTTATTTGTGAGACGGGTCGGGTTGGGTTGAATCAACATGCAAATGCCATACTTATATGCTCAAATGTCATACTTATATGCTCAAATCTAATACTAATCAGGAATAAAATTTTTGTCATTTAATTTATAAGATAAAATGTAATACTTTTGAAAAAAAATGTATAGTAATAAATTTGCATTTTGATGTAAAAGTGTTATATTTTCCATAAAAAATATTATATTTTCTATAATAAGTAATGTTCCCTTTACTTATACGTAAAAATATAATACTTTTGAGGAAAAATGTAATACTTTTAAACCGAAATGTAAAAGTATTACATTTACCAGTACGTAACAAAAATTTTATTCCTGATTAGTATTACATTTAAGCATATAAGTATGATATTTGTGCTTATAAGTATCACATTATCACCTTGGCCCGACCCGTCTCACGGCGAGGCGGTTTCACACAAGTTTGGGTTGTTATGCCGTGCACCCAGGTCCACCTTGCAAGGTGGACCTGGGTCTACATTCACATACACTATACTCTACATTCACATACACTGTATTCTACATTCACACTTTGTAAACTCCACATTCACACATTACAGGATTATATGTTTAGTAACTATATTACCACTGTTATGCATTCACACATTCAAAACTCTATATTCACAGGTTCTATACTCCATATTTACAACTTGAGAACTCCACATTCACACATTACAGGGCTACAAGTTGCTAGAACTTCTTAACTCTATTACAGATTCATACATGCATAACTTTACATTCACGATTTCTATACTCCATATTCAGAATTTGAAACCTCCACATTCACACATTTCTGGGCAACTCTACATTCACACAATCATAAATCTACATTCACGATTTCTATACTCTACATTCACACTTTGAAACCTCTATATTCACATATTTTTGGACAACTCTATATTCAGCAATATGTTTACTAAAAAAAAAAAAAAAAGACAAAAACGACGTAGTTTTGGACCCAGGTCCACCTTGCATGGTTGACCTGGGTCCACAGCATAATTTGCCCACAAGTTTTTACTCTCCAGAAAAAGGGGATAAAGAGAAGAGAAATTGTCATTATATTCTTTAATTTAGAGCCTTTCTTCATATACATAGGTATATATACAAGATCATAAAATCACCCACTAACCCATTACTGTATTATAATTACCCATGATTCCATGCCACTATATAGTAATACCACCAACAACAACAACAATACTAATAATATTAATTAGAAACTGCAACAACAGTGACCATGGTTGTATGAGTCGTATCACATGTCATTTTCATTGTTTCATGCTTAGTCTTGCAATATAAAAGTAGACTTTATTGGATTGGATCCTACGTTGGTACAGTATGCATTTCGTAAATCGTAAGGACATCCTCGATCAATGACTTTTACGTAATTTTGCATATCGTGTACTTATCCGTCTTTCTCTTTTTGTAATTTTCCAGGTTTTTTTACATTACCACAAATGTCAAAAAAGGTGTTCCATCAATAGTTTTGTTTCTTTTCAAAAGGTTGAATTCTCAATCTAAAGAACCCTCAGCGTTCCGATACGACAGAGCTAAACATAGAGTCTAAACTTTTGTTTATTACACACAAGGAATCCGCCTCTCGTTTTGAGAGGTTGCTCTCACACTGTTCATGATTTTTCTTTTCAAACGTCACCTATGTGACTAGCGAGCTCTCTATACAGGCATCAATAGCTTTCTTGTTCGTTATAGAGTATTGTATTGTATAAATCGTTGATTCCGTGATTCATGTTGTTTTCTCTTTTTAAACTTATCTCTTAATATTCAATTTTTGGTGCGAAATTTTTTGGTTTGTAATTTTTATATTTTATTATTAAGTGATTTTCTTTTTTGGGTTAGGTTTTCTCAGCCAGGTAACTTCTGATAAAATCTGTACGCATTTGGAAGGAATATTCAACGATTTGAAAATATTTTTAAGTATTGAATAAGTAGTAGCTCACAGTTATACACGTTAACAAATGCTTTTTTTTCTTTTTCTTTTTTTTTTTTTAATACTACAACCTATTGAAGTACAAAGAGTTAATATCGCATGCACTGAGACTCGAACTCACAGCTTCCATTTAAAGGAGTAACTTGGTGTCACTAGTAGGGGTGGAAATCAATCGTTATACCCTGCACTACGGTGCACATAGCAATGTACATCACGTACGTAAACGACGTCGTTTCGATGTTAGTGGACGCGGACGCGAATGACTCCAGGGAATTCATTATCTATAATACACATAATCAATATCTAGAATACACAGAACGTTTGACTATAATACAAAGAATGTTTGCCTAGAATACACATAATATTGACACAAAATACACAGATGTTAGTGGACGCGGACGCAAATGACTCCAGTGAATTCATTATATATAATACACATAATCATTATCTAGAATACACAAAACGTTTGCCTAGAATACACAAAATGTTTGCCCAGAATACACAGAATAATGACACAAAATACACAGAACTCATTCTCCTAACATTCGAATGCACAAACACATCACAACCTGTGTTAATAACATGAATACATAGAATATTGACACAAAATACACAGAACTCATCCTCCTAAACATTCGAATGCACAAACAAATCACAACATGTGTTACTAACATGAATACACATAACGATTGCCTAGAATACACACAACGGTTGCCTAGAATACACAGTATGATTGCCTGGAATACACAGAATATTAACATAAATACAGAGATCGGCCGAAACGGGAAACGTGATTTTCAAAAAAAACGGACGGTTAGTTTACAATGCTCAAAACGACGTCGTTTACGTACGTGGTGTACATTGCTATGTGCACCGTGGTGCACGGTATAATTTGCCGGTGGAAATAGGCTAGGCCGAACTGGACTTTAGAAATTTAAGCCTGGGCCTGCTATGGAAATCTAAAGCCTGAGCCTGGACCTGGGCCTGCATGTAGTCTTTTTTTTTTGCTCTAGCCTGAGCCTACAGTTGGCCTGACCTGACCTGAATCCTTTTTAAAAGCCTCTTTAACATATAGGCTTTTAAAAAGACTTTTAAATATATCCTAGATAGGCTTTGAGCCTATTTAAATAGGCTTTGAACCTATTTAAGGCCTACATTTTAAAGCCTTTTAAAGTATACCTATAAAAGATTTACAAAAAATACCTAAGTTTATAGTTC
The DNA here is from genome assembly GCF_003576645.1 of Ipomoea triloba. Lineage (NCBI taxonomy): Eukaryota > Viridiplantae > Streptophyta > Magnoliopsida > Solanales > Convolvulaceae > Ipomoea > Ipomoea triloba. The sequence continues at coordinate 19,880,492 of NC_044920.1, forward strand.
ATAATGAATGACAAAAGTACAAAACCATAAATGTTCATATTTCATAATACAATATCGAACACAAGTAAAAGTTCGTAATACAAAATTCAACAATATAAGTTCCGTACCACAAGTCCATAATACAAAAGTCCAACGGATCAACACAACTACAGAAACACAAGTTTAACAACAACAAAAGCATAAATCCACAATACAAACATAATAACAACAATGTAAACATAATAATATTCAAACATAAAATGAAACAAGTCACGGCTTAAGCATAATCTCCTCTTCTCCAGAATCCTCCTACACAAACACAATGAAAAAAAATTATAATAAATAAGTAAGTCCATTACAAGATAAAACTTTAAACTTTAAATAAGTAGCACAATATTCATCAATCAGCCTTCCCCGGGCACTAAATGTGGATTCAGATGCCACACTTGAAATAGGAACAACTACTATATTAGTAGCCATCTTTGACAAAACTTTAAATTTTAAACTATTATCTTTCCACCACCCCAGAGGCACAAAAAGATGAAGAAGAAAAGAATGAATAACAAGATTTTCCTCAAGATAAGTCTCCAACTTTGATTTCTTAAGAGGAATTGATTGACTTCGGTGGACCATGGTCAATATCTCTTGCATCCCTTTATCCATTTGTCGTACACCATGAACTACAGTGTTGCTTTCAACATTGAATTCACTATGTTCACTAGTACAATAAAAGGATTTCCTCCAGATTCATTAGATGGGCGAAATTGTAGCATTGTTTGCTTATTTTCTGAGAGATATGCAACTTCCGCTGCAAGCAAATCTCTGAGTGCATCTTAAGATGGCTAGTGCTTGCCCCCTTCCACCAGTAGATAATTTTTCCTTAGAATACAAGCACATTGCATTCTTTATACCATTAGCAATTTCAATTTCTTCAAAATCATTCTATACCACTAAAGTTTTTCGCCGCTTTTTTGTTAAGATTGAATCATTCTCACCCCTACTAACTTCTTTAGAATTGTTACTTTCAATTGGTTGACTTGAAGAAATTGATGGAGTTGTAGTTGTAACTTGCACGTTAACTTGTTGAGGAATAGATTCATTTGTATTGTTACTTGTCATCCTATAAAGTATCTTAACATTAATTACTAAACAAATCTCCAAATGGCTTTACTAATTACTAAACAAGCAACAAAGCCAACAAGCAGTCAAGCACTTCATAAACAACAAGATAAGTAATTTATTACTAAACATTTTCTAGTATTGGCACTTAGCAGCAAATCCCAGCAGACAATATACATTCAATATACATTCAATTTCAAGCACAATTTCTAGTATTAGCAGCAGAAAATATACATTCAATTTCTAGCACAATTTCTAGTATTAGCAGCAAATCCCAACAGACAATATACATTCAATAGATAATTTTTTTCTAGCAATAAGCAGACAGCACTCGCAGGCCACACAGACAGCAGACACGTAGAGTTTTAGACTTTCAGTAACGCGAAGAGCAGACAACAGATAACACTAACATCGCAGGGAGTCGCCGCCTCGTCGCAAGTCGCAAGGTCGCCGCCGCTGTAGGTCTCCGCCGCAACTCGCAAGGTCGCATGTGTCCGCACTCCGCAACTCGCAAGGTCATCGCAAGTCGCAAGGCCATCGACTGTCACCTTTGTCCGCACTCCGCACGAGCAGTAACCCAATTGCACATGACACATACCAATAACAATTTAAAAAAAAAAAAAAAAAAAGTATTGAAGATGAAGACGATGACAATGCTACTCGAAAGAGAATTAAAAAAACTTAGAGAAGTTCAAACCAAAAGTAGTATTTATTTAAAATGTTGTTTTTAGACTAGGTATTGTTTTTACAAAATTGTAAACATTTATTTTAATGACAATTATAATCAATCTCTCATATATTATTTTATATTCATGTACTTTGAATTACCGATTCAAATAAACAAATTCATCATTCAATTACATATGCATGAACATGATTTAAAAAAAAAAAAAAACATATGCATGAACATTTCCTATATAATCTTGCATTGATATACTTTAAAATACTTATTCAAAAATAAACATGAGATATTATCGCATTCGTGCAATGCGTGTGAAAAACTTGTATAAATAATAAGAATTTCAATCACTTGCTTCTATTTAGAATATTGTGTATACCCCAAGCATAGCGTAATTGATCATTTAATTCAAAATAAATTCATAAACTTTACTTTTCCAATCACATAATGCAATGTTTGAATTTTACTAATGATCAAAAACTAAAAAATATGGATTGTTGTTCGTTGTGGACACTCTATAAGTTTGGAGTCTAAATTTAAATATTGTGATTTTGGTCCAGTTTGGTAAATTGCTTTTAGCTGATTGGGTTAGAGGGTATAACTAGTCGATAACATTAGCTGATTGTAGAAAGGTGTTTGGTAAATTTGCTGTTTGATAAAAAAAATTTTATCCAAAAGCTAATTGAAAAAGTTGCTTTGAGTAACTTTTTGAATTTTAGCATTTTGGAGTTACAAAAACTTGATTAGCCCAAAACATATATTGATTTTTTAACCAAGTCAAATAGCTCATAGTGCTCAAATAAGTCAAAATTAACTGATAGATTAATTATTTTACCAAACAGGGCCTTTGTGTACGTGGGATATGAAAAGCCAATATTTGTCTCAATAAACCGATAACGCACTCAATTAACCCGTTTTGTTATATTGCATTAGTGGTTACTTGTGGCAAATTTTACTATGGAACAAGCTAAGGTCCATACAACATTGTAAACCATAGTCTAAAACGATGTTTTTCTTTTAATAAAAAGAAACGTCATCTGTTCTGTGTAATTAGCTCTGCTTGTATAACATATTCAGTTTCATTCGATATACATTGTAGTTTCATTTCAGCATAACTACAGTTTCATTTTGTTTCAAGTACAGTTTCATTCAATATTATACATATAACAATCCTATTACAGTGAGACATGTTATTGAATTTCATTTTATACACACTGTAGTCTTATTACAACACCACTAAATTATAATTCTAATTCGACTATATGGTTTCATTGGACAATACACTCAGTATGTGAAACTATTATTCAGTTTCATTTTAATTACAATGTAGTTTCATTACAACACAACTGCAATATCATTTCGATATAACTACAGTCTCATTTGACAATATACACTTAATATGTATTGTGTTGAAAAGATACTGCAGTTGTGTTGAAAGGAAACTGCAGTTGCGCGGAACAGAGACCGTTCATCCGTTCAACACAACTACAGTATCCTTTCAACACAGATGCACTATCCGTTAAACACAACTGCAATTACAGACGGATGACACGGCCTCTGTTCCACGCAACTGCAGTTCCCTTTCAACACAGCTGCAGTATCAGTTCAACACAACTGCAGTATCAGTCATGATCCATGGTCCATAATTGTGGACCATGGTCCACGGTATAATGACTGCATTTACAACTTACAAACTTATCACTTCTGATGTGGCAAGTTTTAATTGGTTTGTTATTTTTTTTTATTATTTTAACTAATTAAAACTTGTCACACCAGTAATTAAGTGGTAGGGATACTAAGCATTGTCTTAAAAGTATATATAAATATTTTTTTCATTAACTTACAATGGCAGTTGATGATGTAAAACTACTATCGTAAGTGGAAATAAAAATATTAATTCAATTTTAAAATAGATATGGCGTCTGTTGTTAGTAAATAACCAACATTATAAGTGTTAATTAAAGTTCTAAAATTAATTTTAAAATTTATTTACTATGGTCTTTAGTGTAAAATCACTATTAGATCTTTTTTTTTAAGTTTAATACTTACAACTATGATTTCTTTAACACTGATGTTATTTTTGTTATTTATTACTACGGTAGCATATAATACACCTAACAGCAAACATCAAAAGTCTAAAATAAACGTCATTAAAAAAAAAGTCATTTTTGTGATAGCGGGGAAGGGCACAAAACATGGCAAAGAAATAGAAAAAGCGTAGACGCGTAGTGCATTTGTAAAGGGCAATTTATATCGTGGATCCTAATCTAATATACAGTATTTGACAATATTTATGTTTATAATGCACAAAATTATATAGCTGAGAATATATAAACATTAACCATAATACACAGAATTCATGTTCATAATGCACAGAATTTATTTTCATTATATCGTATTTATGTGTATGTGTATTATTAACATTAATTCTGTACATTATGAACATGAATTCTGTACCCTATGAAATTAAACTCTGTGTATTGGACCAGGGTCCATAGTGCACTATGGACCCTGGTCCACAATATAACGATTGTCTGTATAGGAATAGAGTACAATTTGAAACTAAAATCCATCTTAATAATCTATATCAATCTTTTCAAGAACAGTCTCACGGTCCATAAAACATAAATGGTCTCATACAAGATTTACTTAAATTTTTAATTAATTTTTTATAACTAAATAATAATCAAACTAATTTAATGTTAACATTTAGGCATATCCGGGGGTGGAGGCATCAACTTCTCATTTGTGCCATTTCCATCTTTGACTATAAATGCCATTTCCATTCCCCAACTTGTATGTCGCTCTAAATGACAATGCATAAACCATACACCTGCCAAATTGTATAAGAAATATTAGTCCATAATTAAATACAATTCAGCTTGATTGGAATCAAATAAGTCGATCTTATTAAAAAAAATTCTTTACCAGGGTTATCAGCTTTGAATCTGATGGCTGTCCAAGCATTCTTAGGAACTGCAATTGTATTCTGGAGGGGAGGGTCGACAAGGTTATAGTTCAAAGGATCCTTATCCTTGTCGAAATTACCGAAACCCCATCCAACAACGTAAAAGCTATATCCATGCAAATGCATAGGATGATCAATTCCAGCCACTAGATTTGTCCCCTGGAAAACAAGCTCCACCGTCTCGTTATACTCGAGCACCCTCACTTCCGTTGTTCGGTTCGCCGTTTGTGAAACCGTCGAGAGATTACTCGCCGTGAAGTTGAAAACAAAAGGTGGGATGCTAGGAAAGTTTTCACCATAGACGCCGTTAATCTGGTAGTAGTAAGCTTGAAGAATGTCGATTTGGGGGAGCACGAAGCTATTGTTGTTCACGCTAGCGGCGAAGCGGTTTCCGTTAGGTCCAGTGCAAGTCGAGTTGGTGTTGTTGCATGGCAATAAGTTGATTGAGACGGTGAAGAACAGATTGGTGGATATGTTCAAGGGGACGTCTATTGGGTGGTCTGCATCCGCCAGGCTACGGAGGCGTCCAGTGAAGTTAACGGAGGCGTTGGTGTCGTTAAAGGCAGGGAGGACGGGGAAGGGTAAGGGAGAAGTGGGGGTGTAATTTCCGGCGTATTGCAGGACGGCGGTGGTGGTGGTGTTATCGAAAGATATTGCTCCAGCGGAGTTGTAAGCCTTGGCAGCCATGTAGTAGTGGTTAGGGGTTTGATTGGCGTGGAGTAAGAAGTCTATGGTTTGGCCGGGAGATATGGTTATATAGTCGCTCGTTAAGGGCTTTGTGTAGGCGCCGTCGGTTCCCACCACAGTGATTTGGTGGTTTGCGATGGAGAAGAAGAGGATATTGTTCATCACTGCATTTACCATTCTCAGTAGATAAGTCTTACCGTACTCCACGGTCAGCTTGTATGTATCTGTCATTATAAGCGCGCACACACAAAGAAGTCAATTTCAATTTCAATCATTTTTTAAATGAAAAACACTATGGCGTTGTTGGGTAAAAATAGTTAGCTTATCAATCAATTTTGGCTTATTTGACCACTATTAGATGTTTGACTTAGTTAAAAAATTAATATAAGTGTTTGGTTAATCAGCTTTTTGTAATTCCAAAATGTTAAAATTTAAAAGGCTCTTTTTGAGAAAATAAATTATTCAAAACAGCTATCAGGTACCAACTAATTTACCACATACATTTCTACCATCACCAAATGTTATCAATTAGTTTTACACTCTAACCCAATCAGCTAATAGTCATTTACCAAACAGGGTCATATGCATACTTTTGTTTTCTACTCTAACTCAAGTTTTTGATGTAAACATTTTTTAAGGACTCACATGATAAAAATAGTCCATCCTCAATTGCCATATAGAGTAAGAGTGAGGGAGTAGAATTTAGGAGTACACGTAGAATTCTTTTAAAAGATGTACAATCCATGTCCCCATCCCCATCCTCCGCTGAGGATGGAGAAACTCTCCCCATCTAAGCCTTTGCTCCCCCAAAAAAAATTTCGTTCCCAGCCCCGGCCCCTTCCTCGTCCTCCGCTAAGATGGAGAAACTCTCCCCATCTCGGCCTTCATTCCCCAAAAAAGTTTCCGTCCCCACCCCGTCCCTAAAGAATAACATTAAGACTAACAAAATAATTAACCTATGGTCATATTACATTTTACTTTTGTTTAAACTAAATTTTATGTTTAAATTTTGCGAATAAATTACACAATAATAAAATTCAACTGCAAATATGAAATATGGAATTCATAGAATTAAAAATTTCATATCTGATCCTAGAATTACCATTATTTGAGCATGGATAAAGATCACCAGGTTGACCATTGATAAGGTAAGCATCTGAGGTATTTGGATCTCCTCCACTTGCAAGAAATTGATCAAGAACGGCCTGTATATCACTCTTCCACCATTCACCTGTATTTCAATATTTTAAAACAATTCTTTGTGCATAAAATGGTTGTTGATCACAAAAAAAATAGTGTACCTAATATGATTTGAATTTCATCATCAGGTTTGGGAAACGGATATTCAGTTCCATTCTTGGGATAAATAACCACAGCACCATGCACGGTGGCTCGCGACCAATCGCTATGAGCGTGCCACCACACCGTGCCTTCCTCATCTGATAACTCAATTCTTTGGCTAAAATTCGCACCCGGTGCAATAGGACATTGTGTAATATACTCCGGTCCATCTGACCATGGATACCTTACTTGTTTTATTCCATGCCTACATAGTAGCAATGATATAATTTGAATTTTAACTAGTAGGGGTAATTTCACTTCAACCACTCTAGCATTGACTTTTCATAATCATTCAGTAAAGTAATATATTCATGAATTAAAAACAATTATAATAAGAGAATCATGTTGCACCTATATTTGGCCACCTCAGAACATTTTTTTTTCTTTGGTAATCTGACCTTCTAATATGATATTATAATTATGGTTATCTCAAACAAAATAATAAATAAAATAAAATGTACCAGTGAATAGTAATATTCTGAGTTCCATTATTGTAAACATCTACAACAAGCATATCCCCTTTATTCATGTATAGAGTTGGGCCAGGGAAAGATCCATTCACAGTCAATATTTTCTTGCTACTACACAGCCTCGTGTATGGACTTTCTTCCACCTGCAACCATGTGAGAGCATTCAATATAACATTTACACTAATTTAAACTTTTATTTAATTCTAATTAAAGATCGACTTAAATACTGACACCTAATTTGTATTAACTAATCTGTACATATGTGTGCATACCCTCTGGAATCATTAACATATAGGCTAAGTCAAGTTTAATTATCCATAATTTTACACTACCGTACCTTAAACAATTTTAGTTGTATATACTGATTTATCATTTCAGATATAATTAATGATTTTTTTAGCAAAACCAAGTAATATCATTAAGTAAGAACGAAATCAAGTAATCTAAAAGGGCTTCACACCACCCAAACTGCCACTGCGGGAAATCAGTGTTTTTCCGACCTCATTTCCGACTACCCAAAAAATTGATCGCAAAAAGTGACTTTTTTAATTTTTTCGACGGAGGGTTAAAGTGGTCGGAATAGGTGTTTCCGACCCGATTAAGGTCATTTCCGGCCACTTTTGGGTGGTCGAAAATCTGTTCATGCAATTGTTATGCCATGGACTATGGTTCATATTGCATTGTGAATTCTGATACAAAGATTTTATACCTTCAGTAACACATTATGTACCTACAGTTAATAGTTGCTTTACGTACATGTAAACAAATAGCTTGATAATTGCTGACACATACTATGATAGTTACATTTACAGAGAAACTGTAACTGTAGGTATAGAATGTGTCTACAGATACAAAATTTGAAGGTTATTTTTGAACCAGATTTTATAATGAAAGGTAGACCTGGTCCATGGTATAATTTGCCCCAAACTGACTCATACAAGCCCCAATAGCCTTCGTGAGGGCATGGATGGGCTGCGCTGGCCGGTTATTTTACCTACTAACAAACTGAACAAATTAAAGAACTTACAATGAACGTATGGTGATGAGTTTTTGCATGGCCAGGTTGAAGGACAGCAAGCAGGAGAATCCCTAGAATATTCAAAACTAAAACTTTCATAATCAAACACATCTTTCTCAACCTCAATCACTCTTTTAATAGTTGATAATACTGTAATATTTTTGTTTTTCCCAATAGATTGGAGTATTTATAGACTCGAGATATGGATGCTGGAAGACAAAATTAAAGAGACACTGTACGAAGTCCATGAAAAGGCTTCCTTCTAAGAACGTTAAACCTTTCGGACACGAAACCAGAAATTGTTTTCCACTTTTCCACCGAGTTTGAATTCTTGAAACGAAATGATTATGATTGATTTAATTCGCACTGCCACCGCAGTTAATTTGTTTTGGTTTGCAGTTAAAGTTGCTCTATTATTGGAGCTTTCATTTGCCATTGAAAAACTAAACTGTACTGAAAATGACAGAAGCTTTAATTCATTCTAAACGTGGTGATTCAATTTAAAACTCCGTATATTTTTATGTTAATTTTATTTGCCCACAATGGTACGTGCCTATCCACAATATAATGATCAATGTTGTAAAAATCTCGTCTAGGTGTTGATTAATCTCCGCCTAGACGCTAGGCACCATTCGACCGCCTAGCGTATCACCTTAAATGGTGGTCTAGGCGGCTGGCCGGCTAGGCGACCGCCTAAGCTCCGCTTAGGCCGCCTAAGCACCACCTAGGCCGTTTAGGCGCTAACCGCCTAGGCCTCCTAGGCACCGACTAGATCTCTAAGACACCAACTAGGCCGCCTAATTGGCCAATTAACTATTGTTCTTCTTTTTTTAATGGGTGATTTCACTCAAAACAACATCGTTTTGAGCGAAATAACCCTAAATTGTACAAACTCTAAGATATTTTTTAGGTTAATATTTAATATTTTAGTATTAACTATTAAAGTATTATATAATTTATAATTATTAGTCTTTAAAAAATTGAAAATACCTAAACAATTTTTAAAAAATAAAAACTAAAATAAAAAAAATACACTGCCGCCTAAGCGCCGATTAATCCCCGCCTAGGCGTCCTAGGCGCTAGGCGCTCCCTGAGCGCGCATGGAGCGCCTAGCGATTTTTTCAACCGTAATAATGATACGTGCCTATGGGTATTAAGTTGAATAAAGAGTTAATACCCATTTTGGTCCCTTGACTATAGCGTAATACTTGATTTTGTCCAATAGAATTAAAAGTACCCAATTTAGTCCTCTAACTTGTGAAATATACTCAATTTGGTCCTCCGTTACAATTTCCATCCATCAGCCGTTAAAAATGGGGCAAAATCGTCATTTTCAATAGTCGAGGGACCAAAATGAGTATTTATTATTATTATTATTATTATATTTAATATTGGGACAATGTCTCTTAGTTTAGTTTTATATATCAACACTAGGGGTGTGTAATCTATTAACCCAACCGTTTTAACCAAAGTTTTTAAAACTTTAACAGTTAACCGAACCGAATTAAAATTTTTTTAATATTAATTGGTCTATTAACCGAACTTTTTAAAGCTAAAGTTCTAAATCCTAAAAATAATGCCTATAATAATAAATTCAATTAAAATAATACATATAGTAATAAATCCATAAGAAAATATACAAAAATAATATCATAAATAGCATTACAAATTTATAGAGATTTTACATATTAGATTATATTTTTATTTATTTAGTTATATATATGTTTAAAAATTTCGGTTAATCGTTCGGTTGACCGATAATTTTGAACGCAATTAACCGTTAATCGAAATTTTAAAAAACCTTTAACTATTAACCGAACTGAAAAAGTTCTGTTAAAAACGGTTAACCGACATTTTCAAACCCAATTAATCATTAATTGAATTTTTAGAAAATCTTGAACCATTAACCGAACCCAAATTCAAACCCAATTAACCGTTAACCGAAATTAAAAAAAAAAAAAACATTTAGCCATTAACCCAACCGAAAAAGTTTAGTTAAACAATGGTTAACCATTCGGTTCGGTTAATGGTTAAAGATTTTTTACAATTTTAACTAAATTAAACTTTTTAAAATTTTGATTCAATGGTTTGGTTAATGGTTAAAGGTTTTTTAAAATTTCAATTAACGGTTAATTGGGTTTGAAATTGTCGGTTAACTATTTTTAACTAAACTTTTTCGGTTCGGTTAATGGTTAAAGATTTTTTAAAATTTTGATTAACGGTTAATTGGGTTCGAATTTGTCGGTTAACTATTTTTAACTGAACTTTTATGATATTGTTTTTCTATATTTTGTTATGGATTTATTATATGTATTATTTTAATTAGATTTATTATAATAGGTATTATTTTTAGGATTTAGAATTGTTTCTTTAAAAAATTCGGTTAATCTGTTAACCAACCGATTAATCGAAAACAATTTCAAGTCGGCTCGATTAATGGTTAAAGTTTTAAAAACTTCGGTTAAAATGGTTCGATTAATAGATTACACACCACTAATGTTGATATACAAAACTAAACTAAGAGATATTGTCCCAATATTAAATATAATAATAATAATAATAATAATAATAATAATAATAATAATAATACTCCCTCCGTCCCATTTTACCTGTCTTACTTTCCTTTTTCGTCCGTCCCAAAATATTGTCCACTTTCCATAAATAAACATCATTATATTTTTAGTTTTACAATATTACCCTTTAAACTTTAACCACAATACCCATTACTGATTTACTACACACAATGATCACACCCAAATCTCAAAAGATGTGCCCAATTAAAAAGAAGAAAACAAATACTGTGCTCCGTGTATGCTCATTGCTCTTCTCACTTCCATTTCAAAGTTTTCTCTTCAGATTCCCATCCTTATCTTCTTCTTCTTCTTCTTTCTTTTTGCAAATAATGGGTTTCAAAAGTCGTCATCTATATATACTCCGAGTTTTTTTCACTTTTGGTCCTATGACTTTAGTGCTTCCATCAATTTAGGTACACGACTTTCATTCATGACATAAGTAGTGCTTGACTTTGATTTTTTTTTCCACTTTTAGTCCTTGACTTTGATTTGTTTTCCACTTTTAATCCTATTGGCCATCCGAGCGACAACTTTTAATTGGAATCAACAAACTATTGTGCCATTAAGGGTAAAAGTGTCTTTTGATAAAGCCCTAAATATATTTATAAATAAAATCAGAGAAAAAAATAGGAAAAAAAAAACGTTATTGGCTTGTTTTGCTTCGCTTTTTAAGCGACAACTTTTAATCAAACGTTATTTACCCTTAATGGCACAACAGTTTGTTGATTTCGATTAAAAGTTGTCGCTCAAATGGCCGAAAGAACTAAAAGTGGAAAAAAATCAAAGTCAAGGACTAAAAGTGGCAAAAAAATTAAAGTCAAGCACTACTTATGTCAGGAATGAAAGTCGTGTACCTAAATTGACGGAGGCACTAAAATCATAGGACCAAAAGTAGAAAAAACTCTATATACTCCTGTTGAAATTTTATTGCTCCCTAAATCGATGTTCCTTGTAGTGGTCGATATTCGTAGATCAATGGCGGCAACAGTGCTTTAGATCTTTTTTTTTTTGTGGTTTTGGAAACAACAGTTCTTTCTTTAGATCTATAAACATCACTGTCTCTCCTTTTCTATCTATTCTTATAGTTGAATGCAGATATTATAGTTTTTAAAGTATTAAGTTCATGTATTATTATTATTATTATTATTATTATTATTATTATTGGGTGTATAGATAAGAGAATAGAAAACAAAAAGGTTATGAAGTATTTGTGTGAAGAAAGATGAATAAATGTTCTGTAGCAAAGTTGTTCATAGTAGAATGAAATGAAGGAAGAAGAAGAATAGTACATACGGAGCAGCAAATTGGTTAGAGAAGACAAGGGCATAAATGGAAAGATTGTCCACTTTTGTTGTTTGTCTTAAAGTGCGTGCCAAAAGCAAATATGACGAGGGAGTAATAAGTACCAATTTTGTCCTTCGACTATTAAGTACCCATTTTGGTCCATCGACTATTGAAAATGATGATTTTGCCCCTCTATGGGACAAAATCAAGTATTACGCTATAGTCGAGGGACCAAAATGGGTATTAACTCGTTGAATAAAATATGTCCAAGCAACTTCACACAAGTTCTTCTTGGTAAATATTACTCTGATCCGTATGTTATAAGTTCGATTTTCAACCGTGATCTATTAGTTTTCTTGGTTCGAACATGGTCGGTTATGATCAATCTAAACTAGTTTTTTTCTGATTTCTTTGTGATTTTTTAGCAGTTATAGTAACAAGATGAGGTTTAACTACTGCACACTTCAAATAATAATTATGAGCTTTCCTTGTCACCTGAAAAAAAAAAAAAGGAATTTTACCTCTAAAAATTTTGGGTTTTTGTAATTACTATCTTGAAATTAATTGATACGATCATAACATAATAGACAAAATTGGCAACTTCTGTGAAAGTTGAAGGATAAAATATTTGCACATTGAATAGTTAGAAATAGAGGGATTAGCTATGAACAGATACTACAGTGTAACAGAGTCAGTAGTACTAAAAAAAATTTGTAGAATCGATCTAATAACTTGCGGTTGCGAGTAATTGTAAACTACCGTGAAATCACATTACCGAGCAAATTCAAATACAAATTACAACTTGCAGAAACTTTATTCTTATTGTTTGGTATTAGACGAATTATATGGCAGTTTAACTTTTAAAAAAAAAAAAATATTGCAGTTTAACTTGGAGAGTAGGGTTATTGGAGAAGATTTTAGTGCGATGTTGACTTTACACGCATGCTTATAAAGTTACAAATTAAAGATCGTTACATATTATATATATATATATATATATATATATATATATATATATATATATATATATATATCAATAATCAGTACGTTGCGAATTCTACTCGGATACGATTGCACTACAAGGTCCTTCAGGTATGTCAGGGAGCTGTAGCGGTGCGATACAATTTTTCAGAAGTTCGCAGGTTAATGTTGGTTCTCAACTACTCCAGCAACCATATCGACATCATATGATTTCATATCCTCATGGCCAGCAAACAAATAGCCTATGCAATCACTATTCTACGAGTATCTATCAACCATGTGCATTCATACGATACTCGCCGTGAAATTGTATTGCTTTAATCATGCATTCCTATACCAAATGTAATGCATCGATAACTTTATGGTTGTGCATCCATTTCATGAAACTTTTGAAAACACAATTTGAACGCATAGCTCACCCTGGCTAACATAGGGTGCACAACATTGCCCTATAATGCACATCTTTACCGCTAGCAGTGCACAACTTTAACTCTGGAGTGCACAAGGTGTACAAATGGGTATGTGGGTTTAGGCATAAGGAATGGGTATGAAAGTGATTGCTTGTGTTTGGTTGATAGGTTTTGTGAATGTTACTATGGGTTTGGAATACCCCATTAATGAGAAAACTCATACCCTTATTAAATAAGGGTTTCATCTCCATTCCTAGCTCCTTTCTTCCTCAACTATTAATAATCATTCTCATTCCACCCAACTACCAAACATGCTAAATACTTTCACCAAAACCCATTACCATTACCAAGTATTTGATACCCATTCCAATTCCGATTCCCATGTGTGAACCAAACGCACCCAATGTTTTGTTACTTATAAGGTAAAATGTAATACTTTTTTAGGAAAAATGAAATACTATTGCAATTTGATGTATAAGTATTATATTTTCCATCAAAAGTATTACATTTTCCATAATAAGTAAGGTTAGCAAGTACTCCTTATAAAAAGGAAAATATAATACTTTTGAGAACAAATATAATATTTTTAAATCGAAATGTAAAAGTATTACATTTTTCCTTATACGTATTCATTTACCCTTATAAGTATTCCTGATTAGCATTACATTTGAGCATATAAGTATGACATTTGTGCGTATAAGTATTATATTTTCATATTGTCCCAACTCGACTCGATCCATCTCACGGTGAGACAGTCTCACACATGTTTTTGCCATATTTATATCATGATCTTACATCATTTGATTCATCATTATTATTATTAAGTAGAATTTTAACACGTAGCTAGTAAAGTTACTCAGGGTGCGTTTGGTTCGCACATGGGAATCGGAATCGGAATGGGTATCAAATACTTGGTAAGGGTAATGGGTTTTAGTGAAAATATTTAGCATGTTTGGTAATTGGGTGGAATGGGAATGATTATTAATAGTTGGGGAAGAAATGAGGAAGGGAAATCAAACCCTTATTTAATAAGGGTATGGGTTTTCTCATTAATGGGGTATTCCAAACACATAGTAGCATTCTCAAAACCTATCAACCAAACATTAACAATCACTTTAATACCCATACCTTATACCAAAACCCCCAACCAAATGCACCCTCAGTATATTATTATGTTAAGATGTAAATACTATAAGATATATTTAAAAAGAGAAAGCAGTAGCCATTTTGTTCAATCCTGTATGCATTTGGCAGGATTTGAATTAAACATTTAGGGTGTGTTTGGAAAACAGGAAAATGACTTCTGGAAAATGAGTCATTTTCCGAAAAACAGTTTAATTTCCAGTGTTTGGTTGCATTCTGGAAAACTGTCTTGGTGTGTTTGGCTCATTTTCCGGAAAATGAGTAGAAATGTATATTTATATATTTTATTATTTTATTTAAAATATAAAGATATATAAACTAATAATATTTATTATAAATAAAATAAATAAATAACTAAATAAATTTAAAATATATATATATATATATATATATATATATATATATATATATATATATATATATATGTATGTATATATGCAACATCGCTGCTCTGGTTTCCGGCAAGCAGCCTGCCGGAAACCAAAGCCGGCGGAAACTAGTCCGCCGGACTGAGATACCTTTCTCGCACAATTCAAAGTAGGGTTTAGGATTTAGGGATTTAGGGTTTAGTTGTCACTTGTCAACAAAAACGAGGCTCAGATCTGTGAAATAGGGCGGAGGAGAAGCCGCACCGCCATGAAGTTGAAGAAGAAGTAGAAACAGAGCATATATAGAACAATACAGTTAATTCCACTTCAGATCCCTAAGGTTGAAGATCACAAGAACGTTTTTACTTGGCTGCGTATTTGGATGGAAATGATAAATTAAGAAGCAAGAGATGAAGAGGATGGTGAAATGGTTTCATTGTTCAACAGCCAAAAAGGGTTGTTGAGTTTTGGGAATTAGAAGTCATCGGCATGGGAAGACGGTCAACAACCCTGGAAATCCCCATCGCTCTCCCCACCCTCGCGTCGATCCCATTTTCCGCCAAAATGGCTTTGTTTTCCCCAGTCAACGGAAATCATTTTCCGTTGACTGGGTTTTCCCATGCTTGCCAAACACCCAAAGCCCGGAAAATGATTTCCGGAAATCATTTTCCGGGCTTCCAAACACACCCTTAAATAAGTAGTAGCTCACAGTTATACACGTTGGCGGTTGGCAAATGTTAACAATTTGAACTTTTGCTCTTTCTTTCATCAGTCAATCATCGTGCGGAATAAAAAGGAAAAGAAAAATATATACAAGTAAAAGGGAAGAATTTCAAATTTCTGCTTCAAATGTGTATTTTGTGAGGACGATAGCATTTGTCTCAATAAAGCACTCTATCAAATACTTCTTTGGGGTTAGGTAAGCTGCATGTTGGGTTGGTACCACCCAATAGCCAATACAGTTTGGTGAACTCTTTTTATTTTTTATTTTATTTTTGCGCATTATCTATAGTCTGACTTGTAATCTATCTATAATGTGTGGTTAGATGTGCATGGATAGTTAAAGTCAAAAAAGAATTAATTTTATTAAAGTTACTTTGACTATTAAGGTTTTTCTAAATTTAAAAAATTAATTATTAATTTTAAAATTGATTGTATTATATTTTTAATACTGAGAATAAGAAAAAGAAAGAAAGAAAAACTAGTTTTTTCGACCATGGACGACTGTCCGAAGTATAAGGGGTAAACTCGGACTCGGATAGGATAGGATTGTGCGTGTTGGGCCCTTCGAGTGTCATATTTTGGCTGAGTTTACGTCCCTCCATCCCCTATGTTAGTCGGTCGTAATATTTTGTTACGTTCTACCACTGTTACGTCAGAATAAATGGGCCCACACGAGCTCCCGTTCTGCGACGTGGTGACAGGAACGCTAGGGGAGTGGCTCCGGCCGTAGATAGGGTTAAATCTGCAGGGGTCATGCAAATACTATATGTCTGATGTTATATGCTATTTTTGTAGTAGTGACTGTTATAAGTTTATAACATGTGACAAAAATAAGCAAAATCATACCAACAATATTAATAAAAAGAAAAGGATCTAAACCCTTCGAGATTCTTAAAAAGGGTTAAAACTACAATGAGAGTGATCATGAAGTATAACCATCGATCCAAATTGCAGGCTTGCAGCGCAATTAACTTTCCAAAAACTTGTTGTATTTAAGTGCATTTCATTCTTACAATACACTTTTGTATATTTTATAATGCACTTTTATTTATTTTACAGTATATTATTGTTATTTTTATAGTTTTTTTTTTTCATATTCTTCTCCGTGCTACGAGTCGAACCAAGATAAAAATTTAATATTTATACTATAAATTATAATACTAATCGCAAAATAAAGTATTTGTTACTTATAAGAGAAACTAGTTTTATACGCGCATTGCGCGAATGAGTTAATGCCCAATGTTTATATTTAAATAAATTTTTGAAAGTATATCAATGCAAGATTATATAGGAAAATACACAGAACGTTTGCCTAGAATACACGGAATATTTGCCCAGAATACACAGAATATTGACACAAAATACACAGAATTCATCCGCCTAACATTCAAATGCACAAACACATCATTACATGTGTTAATAACATGAATACACAGAATATTGACACAAAATACACAGAATTCATCCTCCTAAACATTCGAATGCACAAACACATCACAACATGTGTTAGTAACATGAATACACAGAACGGTTGCCTAGAATACACAGAACTATTGTCTAAAATACACAGAATGATTACCTGGAATACACAAAATATTAACATAAATACAAACACCGGCCGAACCGGAAAACGTGACTTCCAAAAAAACAGACGATCAGTTTACAATGTTCAAAACGGCATCGTTTACGTACGCGGTGCACGGTATAATTTGCCACCAAAGTATCTATGTTAATTCTCTAGAAGCTAACCAAGAATGGGCTTGACCCAAATAGTGAATATAAATAACCGAAAAGGGCTATTTACCACATAGGGCAAAGTCCGAGCCCAAGCCAACACTGGTTTCATGACATGAGACTACATCTATAATCCACACATAATGTATGATTGATGCAAATAGCTTAAATGCAACAGCAAAGTAAGTACTTAATCAGCTATCATTTCTAGTAGTTGTATTATAGAGGCATTTCATCATCATGCATGTTATGAGCGTAAAACAAGTTCCAAAGGATTTGCTGCACAACATATGAATGTGTAAAAACATTATAAAACAATGTAAGAAGAGAACTCATGAGTACTGTACAGTACTTACTATGATGAGAGAGAGAGAGAGCATTAATTACCATGAAAAAATTTGTAGAGAAAAGCAAAAAAGGTGGCATTAAGAGAGATCAGGTTCAGAACGAACTCCAAAAGATAGCCAGTCCACTCCAATTGTTTCCTGAATAAAGCTAACAACTTTCGCACTACAATGGAGATTAATATCACCCATACATGCGCATGCAGGATCCTCCCCATCTCCACCGCTGTCGCCATCATAACCAGATCGAATCACCCTCGAGCTCTTTCCTTATGACCCACCTGGCCCCATGAGAGGAACTTTGAAGAAATTTAGCAACGCTTTCTTTGTCCCCCAATACACCAAATCTTATGGGATTATATCCCAAATCTCTCCATTCTCAGGCTTCACTATCACGAACCTAAAATGAGCTATTTTTCTATAATTTAGAGACCTTTTCCCTAAAAAATTTAACCATAATTATCCAACACGCATTCAGAAATATTTCACTTAAATAAGTAAACTTGATAAGCATATGTCTAAAAATGAAGATCCAATAAATTCAAGAAAAGTTAAGAAATGTTGAAACTTCACATGGAGCTTCTGAATAAAAAAACTGCATAAAAAGATTGACTCAGAGGTAGCTGCAAGTTCTTATGAGAGGGATCTGATACAAGTCTGGGGACAGCAATGCAGCTAATAAGTTTCAAGTTGGAACCACAACCCTTCATTTCTTTTAAGTGAAGTGACAAAAACCAGTAGGAAGGATCAATTGTAGACCATGTATTTTGGAGTGGCACTGAATTTCTGGTACCCTTTGATGACTTTGTTGACGGCGTCTAGAAAGTCCTTCTCTGTAACAGTCTTCCTCCGTGCTCGAATGGCGTACATTCCAGCCTCAGTGCAAACACTTCTTATGTCAGCTCCTGAATCAAAAAGGAGATCCAACAAAGTTATTTAAAGTATGCCCGGAATAGTCAAATGTTCATACTGTAAGCCAAGGATCATGGTACTGCTTCCTTGCTGTTTTTGGTAAACAATTCTATCGGATAATGAAAGCAGATTTACTTGTCTCATCTTTACCACAGACTACTGGTAATCTTGTTTCATGGACAGATAAGGCAATTATAACATGGGAAACCTTACCAGTAGAGTTAGGACAAAGCCGAGCTAAAAGTTCAAAACGGATGTCTCTTTCACAGTTCATTGTCCTCGTGTGAATCTTGAAAATCTGTGTCCTGCTTTCCAGATCGGGCAAGCCAAACTCAACTTTGCGATCCAACCGTCCAGGACGCAGCAGTGCTGGATCAAGGGTGTCAGGTCTGAAAGAAATAATAAAATGATGTCACGAGATTGTTGCAAAAATTGTTGTTAGGTTATGGGGAGAACTATGACTCTATGAGAACTAGGGGTGTAAACAAATCAAATAATTTTGATTCGATTCGTGATTCGAATTCGAATAGTTATATTCGAATTCGAATATTTCAAATACGAATCCGAATTCAAATACACATTTTGATTCGACTGTTATTCAAATCCAAATACAAATCAGGATAGATTCGATTCGAATAGTATTCGAATATTCGAATATATATATATATAAAGAAACTAAACTAGTAAAGGCATAAATCCTAAGCTAAAATAAAAGTGAGAGTAGCCGCTTCAGTGCTTCACCCTTCAGTCTTCCTAGTTCGGCAGCCACAGTTCCCAACTTCGCCTCTTCCACCAACTGCTTCGCCCTCTTCTTGTCCTCCCCTTTTCACGGCAGACCACCGTCGTGGCAAGGAAGCACGGCAACAAGGAGAGCAACTCCTCACGGCCATTGTCGTTCAGCGAAGGCAACAATCTTCACGGCCGCAGCAATTTTTGTTATATTTTATCTTAATTTATTGAAAAATTTAGAAAAAAAAAATTAAGATAGTCATTTCGAATTCGAATATTCGAGTCGAATCGAATATATTCGAATAAATTGGTCGAATCGAATACGAATCAGAATTTAGGATTCAAACACTAAACGAATTCGAATTCGAATACTCATCAAAATAATCGAATTCGAATCGAATACTGAAGTATTTGACTCGATCCGATTCGTTTACACCCCTAATGAGAACTAGAATTTGTCCAAAACTTGCAAGGCAGGCATACCTATTTGTTGCCATGAGTACTTTAATATTCCCACGTGCATCAAAGCCATCAAGCTGGTTCACAATTTCAAGCATAGTTCGTTGAACTTCATTGTCTCCCCCTACACCATCATCAAATCGTGCTCCCCCAATAGCATCTACTTCGTCAAAGAACACAATG
The DNA here is from genome assembly GCF_003576645.1 of Ipomoea triloba. NCBI lineage: Eukaryota > Viridiplantae > Streptophyta > Magnoliopsida > Solanales > Convolvulaceae > Ipomoea > Ipomoea triloba. The sequence goes on from NC_044920.1 coordinate 19,900,596, forward strand.
CAAGCCTTTTTAGAGCGTGCCATCTGTGATGCCAAAAACAAAAACAACAAAACTATTCAGAAACCAAGCAATGCAGAAAAAATAACTTGCTTCAGTTACATAACAACAATTCCTTCTAACCTGAAAGAGTTCGCGAACCATCCGAGCTCCTTCACCAACATATTTCTGGACTAGTTCACTACCAATGACACGGATAAAACAAGCATCTGTTCTATTAGCCACTGCCCTAGCCAGTAGTGTTTTCCCTGTTCCAGGAGGACCATAGCAGAGAACACCCTTAGGTGGGTCAATTCCGAGCTTCACAAACTTTTCAGGGTGGAGCATTGGCAGTTCAACCACCTAATGTCAGCATCCAAAATACCAATACAAAAAATCATTTCTCCAAGCTCATAGTGGGAATATAAATGAATAAGAGAAGATGAAAATAAAAGAATATTTCGAGTGACATATATCAAAAGTGTCAAAATACAGAAAGTGGCATAAATAAGAGGTTAATTACAACAATACCTCTCGCATCTTTTCAATTTGTTCCTTGCATCCACCAACATCATTGTAGGTCACATCAGGCTTTTCCTCAACTGTCATCATGGTGACACTTGGATCAATTTTGGGAGGCAAAGGAATCTGAATTTGATATTTATTCCGATCAACGCTGCAAATATACCAAAATAAATTATAATCACCAAAAAGTAGCAGGCTAGATCTCTTAATCCCAGAATAAATAGCTTCCCTATCTCACAGTACAATCCAAGTAGTAGCTTAGAAACATTCATTTAATGTCTGCACTGTATACAGAATACAGACAGTGAGACATGAATGATGAATCGCCCCCCCGAGAGCTTTAGCATAGCATATAGGAAGGGGGAAAGAGAACATACCCAACTCGCATGCCCTCTTCAATATCAGTTGGTGAAACTTTGTCACCCAATCCAACAACAAACTGCAGGAATAAAAAGGGTGTAATATCAGTTAACCAGTTGAGACTTTTCTCTCCCGTAACTCACTAGCATATACAATTTGTCCCCATATATTGGATAGTGCATACATACAGTGATCAATAAAAGGAAAGCTGTCATACCTTTGCTATTTGTTTGACATTTATCACATATTTTGCTTCTTCAGTATTAGGACTGATTATTTTTGTACATCTTGCCACCTGTCCACAAGCACCAAAGTATAGCTTAAACACATAAAGTATGTGAGTGATAAAAGAACCATGTTCAAATCTTGCCCATAGACAAACCTGAAGGGGTTGCTCCTCCTGCATCATTTGCTTATCAGAAACCAAATCCCATTGGCTTGGTGCAGCTAAGCCAGTGTCAGATTCCTTTATACCTAGAGCAACATAAAAATTATTTTCATAGTTATATAATAATAAAAACCCCAGAAAAACAACAGGAAATCACTGCTATAAGTTCACTTCTCAACCCAAAGCAATGATCCACCCCAACAAGCAACTAAAAGCTATTGATATATTGTAATATTGTATGTCCAGGAACCATGAAACACACATTGTATAGGAGAAAAAATATATAGACTAAGACCAGAAACATACCGCATAAATCATTAATCTTTTTAGCCATTTCCTTGATTTCCTTTTCAGCTTTCTTTATGCTTGTTGAATAAGGTCCCAAGCCCTGCAGAAATCATTTAAATATCAAAGCTAGTTACTAAGTTACAAAAGCAATTTAATGAAACAAAAAGATATTAACACAATATTACTCAGGGAGAATACTTCTGTAGTACACCAAATTTAGAAATACAGCATTTTGATAGAGTTGGAGATCCCCAATGGAATATTTTGAATATTCATTCATTGATAATAATCTCCCTGATTTTGATTTAACGAAGCAATACCTCAAGTACATGCTTATATAGAGGCTAAATAATAAAGGACTAATTCAATACACTAATGGGTTAACCTTAGGTCACCTATTGTTGAATGGACATAGATAATAGAACATGGTTCAACAGGATCAATTCTACTTTTATATTTCTGAAGTAGCAGACAACCTAAGCTACTGTAGCCAAGAGGCATGCATCAATGCAATAGATTAATATGTTTATTTCCAGAAAGATAACTTAAAGCTCCATTTCCCAATTTATTTCCAGCAGATCAAATAATTAGGGTTTAAAAGAACAATACATATGTCTTGAGGAGAGCAATATCGTCCTCATCGAGCGGCCTAGGGTTCTTCTCGTCCTTAATCTCATCCTCCGATTCCCGGGCAGGTGCCATGTTTCCGAGATTCCTTTCTTCTCCTCCTTCCTCCTAACAATCGCAAAGTTGGGAAAGTTTGCCGGGCGGCTGCTAATTTTATCGTAAATTTAAAAATTGAAAGAAAAAAAAAACAAAAAAACAAACAAACAAACCTCTGCGATCTGCGGGCAGCGGCGACAGACGAGCCGGCGAGGGTGAGAGGGAGACGGTAGGGAGACCGCAACCGGCGCAGCGTTCAGACTTCAGAAGAAGAGAATAGAGATTTCGTGTGGGATACTAAACTGGAACAGCTTTTGGAATTGTGCGCAATTAGGAAAAGAAAACTCTTTTTCAACAACAAAAAAGGGAAAGAAAACAATGTAAAAAAAAATGTTAGGAATTAGAGCTACAAATGAGTCCAGCTCGGTCAAAGTTCGGTTCGAACTCTATTAATTTTATTAAGCTCAAGTCGAGTTCGAATCAGTTTATTATATAATCGAGTCAAGTTAAAATTTAAATATTTTAGGTCCGTGGTTCGTTGAGCGGTTCATGACTCATAAATAAATAGATATATATATATATAGAGAGGGGATCGCGTTCAGGTGCGTACGGGTCGTACATGAAAGAAATGAGAACGAATCGCAGCGCACCGTGTGTCCAGGATGTAATTGCACCTAACGTTATAACTAGGTGCACCCAAGTGCATAATGTTAACAAGCTAAATTTCTTGCACTTGTAAGTGAAAATAAGTGTACAAGTGCAAGTAAAATGTATTACAGATGCAAGTAAATTGTACACTGAGCATCAATACTAAGTGCACCTAATGTTATAATTAGGTGCACCTAGGTGCATGTGCATGAATATTAACAAGCTAAATTACTTGCACTTGTAAGTGAAACTAGGTGCACTTATAACACAATTACTTGCACCAAAGTTCGAGTTATTTACAAAAATACCACCGCGTCGTTTTTTTTTAAATTACATCTGATTTGTTGATCTGAACACGTGGACAGCTGTGAAGCGTTCTCATTTTCTTCTTGGGCAGCAGTTCGAATGGAGCGCGCCCCTATATATATATATATATATATATATATATATTTNTCGAATGGAGCGCGCCCCTATATATATATATATATATATATATATATATATTTCTATTCAAATGTGGCCGCGCCTTCCCGTGCGGCCGTGTGGTTTACACCACTCAATGTTACGAAATGCACTACAATGAAAATGCATTTCTTAATATGAAATGTACCACCCAATGTTATTTGAGTGGTGCATTTCTTAATATTGAGTGGTGCATTTCTTAACATTGAGTGGTGTAAACCGCATAGCCGCACGGGAAGACGTGGCCACACCTGAACATGACCCTATATATATATATATATATATATATATATATATATATATATATATATATATATATATATATATATATATATATATATATATA
>NC_044920.1:19905682-19924430 GCF_003576645.1 Ipomoea triloba
TATATATATATATATATATATATATATATATATATATATATATATATATATATATATATATATATATATATATATATACGGTTACATTCACATGCAAACACCCTTCAAATACAAACATATTGATCAATTATGGCCCTTAGATTAGAAAAGATGGACAGATAGAAATAAATGAAAACAAATAATTAGTGGATCTGATAATTAGAATGGAAGGGTATTAAAGGCAAATTACTATGGACAAAACAATGAGTTATATTAGGAATGAAATCAGCGTAAGAAGTAAGGTGGTTTAAGCTTGGTAGGAGAAGTGTACGTCTTTCACGGTGTCGGCCTTGGGAGTCCTCTGGAATTCGAATAGCGCAAAGAGAGCAGCCATGGATGACAATGGCGACGGCGTGGGGGAGAACAACTCAGGTTAGTAACTACCGTCAACCGTCGACTTTGTTTACCATAGTCCACTTTGTTGTTGCGATGTGTAATTGATTTCTACGAAATTGTGCTATAAATCGGACGAAAATGGGTACAGTAGTGTGACCATAGTAGTCGAACAGCACTAACACGCTGGATATCACATATACAAATCAATTGAGCAACCAAATGCAAGAGCACAGTGAATATGACGCATGAATTTAGTAATACATCATCATATGTCTGATCCATTGTTGCTAATTATCCAACATGCACACACAGTCATTCTACTGTGCACACACCACCAATGTACTGACATAACATCCTGCACACAGTACCAAACACCCGCGCACACAAATAATTATTCCCAATGTCATGTATTAGCACCCACTGCCACACACATTTGTACTATTGTGCACACATTGCCACACATATCCTAGTGGGGATAAGGCAATAATTTGCATACGCTCCTGGCAAAACTGACCTTGACCAACCACTGTGATACTCACAGGTAGCGACACACATGGAGTAGAAGAAACGGAATGCGAGAAGGAGATATCACCAGACGGAACCAAACAATGGATACCTACTGCGAACCAAGAAGAAACACCATTCGTAGGCCAACAATTACCGACAGCGGATGAAGGAATCCTATTTTACCAGGCCTATGCAAAGGCGGTGGGGTTTGATATCAGGCACAACATAATATGGAAAAATAGAGCGGGGGAAGTGGCAATCAAATACTTGGTATGTTCACGCGAAGGTTTCAAACCCAATATAAAGGAACCGAACACTACAATGGGCGTGTGGACAAAAGCGAAGAAGAGAAATAGGGTTCCGAAAAGGGTCGGATGTAAAACCCGAATAGTACTAACTAGGTGTCCAAAGGGTGAGTACAAAATACATGGAGTAGAGCTACGACACACACACTGTCTATGTTCGGATGTATCAAAACCATTTCTGAAAATAAATAGGAAGCTCGACAGTGCACACAAAACATTCTTATCAAACTGTCCGAAGGCCAATATATTGGACCCACCAAAGGTTTTAGGCTATACAAAGAGATGGTGGGAAGTTTTAGTGCAATAGGAGCCACATGCATTGACTTCTGCAATTTTAGGCGAGACATGTTGGCATACATTGCAGGAGCAGACGCCCAGATGGTAGTCGAAGACATGTTCAAAAAAAAGGAAAGAAATCCCGACTTCTTCTTTGATTTTGACTTGGATGACGGAGGGCAATTATGCAAGCTATTTTGGGGAGACGGAGTGTGTCGTACAAATTTTGCATGTTTTGGAGATGTAATGTCTCTTGACGCAACATACAGGACAAACAAGTAAGTACCATAAATAATTATGATGTCTGTAATAGGCGTGGTAATTTTCACTGTATTCGTGATGTGTGCACGTGTGTACGACGGTGTGTGCACAACTTCGGCATAACAACTCCCAGTTTCTAGAATAGCGAATATGGGAACTAATGTGTTTGTGCATTCTGGTTTGAATGAATATATGAACTTAGAGTATGGTTACGTATAAATGTGTGCACTGACACAACGATGCTTTGTGAAATGCATGTACAAACTAGTATTCGTTCCATTCACAGGAGTGGACCACCATAAGAGATGCATTACGTTCAGAGCGGGGCTGCTAGCTAAAGAGGATATTAAATCATATGAATGGTTATTGAACAGTTTCAAAACTGCCATGGGGGCGACCCCCAGGTGTTCAATAACAGACCAAAACCCATCGTTGAAGGTAGCGTTACCAAATATCATGCCAACGACCAGGCACCGATTCTGTATGTGGCACATTATGACAAAGGTGGGAAACAAGGTTGGGAAAGAATTGGCGAAGAACCATGATTTTAGAAAGGCTCTAAATAATGCAGTTTGGGATGAAACATTGACTGTTCAAGACTTTGAGAGGAAATGGCAGAAGGTAATGGAAGATTACGACCTCGTTAATGATCGATGGTTTGCACAGTTATATAAGGTGTGTGCTTCATGGATACTCGCATACTTCAATGACATATCTATGGCAAGACTATTGAAAACAACCTCTCATATCCGTAATACAATTCTATTTATTATTTTACAGAATCTCTAAATAATAATATTGATTGAAATTACATAAGTATTTTTCTAACCTTAATACAATTGTACATGAAACATGCATCCTTATCTATATCTATATTACTAATAAAAACAAAACCTTACTTTTGCAGTTTCCCACCCAAACTACCTCCCAAGCTATTACTATATAAAATATACTAATGAATATGGTAAATAATAGCTCAATAAATGTGACAACTTATATATATATATATATATATATATATAAAGGATCAAGTGAAAAAGGAACCTTAGGTTAGAAATAAGATGTAATCTCAATCCTTGATTTAGTTCAAATCAACGTTCAGAATGAAGTAACTTAAAAAAATGTGGTGGCATTATGGTAATTTTGTGTAAGTAAGTTAATTTTTTTTTTTTTGCCTTCTAATGCACATTGTCCTTCTTCCAGATGACATTGTTATACCATACAAAACACATTGTTATGCCTTCAAGAGCATAATGTTGTGCCTTCGTAGTGCATATTGTTGAGCCTTCATGAGCACATTGTTTAGCCTTCCAGTGCACATTTTTGTGCCTTCTAGTTTTTAGATCATAGGTGTTATATATATATATATATATATATATATATATATATATATAAGAGTATTTGATCATGAATGAATCACTAATTACTAATTTTAGTTGAATATTGCGATCTTTTATGATTTCTGTGAAGATCATACATTAAATTTAGTCTTTTCAATAGTTGTTTCATATTTTCTACTTACAGTGCACATTTTTGCTTTTCCAAAGTTCCAATACACATTGTCTCTTCTTCCAAAGCACATTGTTGTGCCTTACAGTGCACATTATTGTGCCTTCTAGAACATTTTTTAAATCGTAAGTAGCAAACTTTTTTTTTAAAAGATCAATTAATCTTGATCACTAATTATTTTATATTTGCGGTTTTTGTAAGTGTGATTAGGAAAAAGAAAATGGAAGAGAGGAAAAAAAATAAAACAATTCTGATTTAAAAAAAAAAATTAAAAAAAACATGACTATCAGTGCGCGTTCACTGCACGCGCTCGCTGGATGCCTACTGTGCGCGAAACGCGCACAACTTTTCCTTTTTCTTGGTTTTGATGTCAGTAAATCACTGTTCTAATAACTCTACATTGCAGATGAACCTTTGCTTTCTCTCACCTATCTTCTCGCTCCTCCATGTGGAAGTTTTTTCACGGTATTTTAGGCAAAAATTGTCAAGTTGGAAGAGATATAGTAAGGAGAGAGAATGTTGGAGAACCTCAGCTCCTGCAAATATGAAGTTTTTTCAGAGGTTGTGGGGCCACTATTAGAGAAGAGAGTTGCGTCAAGCGAGGTGCAACTCTCGCGCCCAGGCGAGCGCGTAAATAATGTTTTTTTTTCATTTTATTTTTTTCAATTTTTTTTGTTTTATTCTTTCCTTTTCTTTTTTTTTTCTCCACCCCTATTTTCTCTTTCCTAATCACGCTTACAAAAACTACTCAAAAATCTCACCAAAATCTCCACTATTGAGGAATGGCTTAGTATGGATGCTCACGTGGTATTATTGATTCAATTTGATACTCCGTATTTTTTTTTGAAGTTAATTTTATTTGCCCACAATGGTAAGTGGATATGGGCATTAAGCTAAATATAAATAGAAGAAAATGTGTATGGACAATTTCAGTAAAGTCGGTCAAAATGTTCACTTGGTAAATTTTAGGTTATAAGTTTAATTTGATTCTCAATCATGATCTATTGGCTTTCTTGGTTTGAGCCGAGTCATTTATGAGTAATATAGGTTAATTTATCTCTTTGTGATTCTTTGCTCATAAAGCTAAGATTACAAGGTAAAGTTTACCCAATATGGTATTAGATGAATGATATGCCAGTTTAACATGGAGAGCAGGCTTATTGGAGAAGATTTTAGTGAGATGTTGACTTTACACACATGCTTATTATAAAGTTACAAAGATCCTTACATTATATATATAGGGCGCCGGTCCTGTTATTTTATAGGGTTGGGGCGCGACAAAAGAACAACAAAAGAAGCTTATAAACAATAACATTGTTATCATAATAAATGATAAATTAATTATTAATAAAAATTTATAAAACAACACTTATAAACGGAGCGAAAAAATCGGAATAAAAAACATATGATTTTAAAATAGTTAAGATTGTTTGGATAAAATAATTTAAATAGAAAGCATATTATAAATCACAAATGGTATTTATTAATTTATTATTATAAAATACCTTTCCATTAACTAGATATTCATAAGAAAAAAAAAGTCTTTTACTTTTCAACATTTTGATATTGTTTTCAAAAAACATTCTGTTATCTAGTCTCACAAATTACGGGGGTTTTGCTGACTAAAAAAATTTGAATAAAAAGTATATGATTTTAAAATAGTTATAATTGTTTGGATAAAATAATTTAAATAGAAAGCATATTATAAATCTCAAATGTTATTTATTTATATGTTTTTAGGAATACGTTTTCCATTGACTAGAAAGAAAAAAAAAGTTATTTAGTTTTTCAGATATCTAGCCTCACAAATTAAGGGACTTTTGTTGGCGAAAATGAAGGGGAAAGGATTCAACCCCTTATCCTTCAAGTTATAGTACGTCTAGGAGATACCAACCAAACAAATTTATCTTTATTTAAAATATAAATGTATATTAATTACTTATACATATATCTACTATACTAATAAGAGCCAAAAAAAAGTTAGACCTATATGGTAAAAAAAAAAATGACAGTGAAATTATTAAATCAAATGAATGATTCAGATTGTTTAGATTTATATTTTTCGTTGAGATTTCTTAATTTATCCTTGATTATATGATTATCTGTTAAATATTAAAAAAAATTATTCATTATCAAAAAATTTAAAATATATATATATAATTTCATTAGTTATATTGCCTATATTTTTTATCATGCAAAGATTCCTTACCTTCAAATTTATTAATTAATTATATTAACTACATTATATTGTTCATTGTTTTCTTTTTACACTATCTTCTTATTAAATATCAAAGTTATACTACAAAATAATGTTATATATTTATTTACCAAGTATTATGTTAATAACATGAAAATTTATAAAAAAAAAAAAACAGTTTGAAGCCCATCATAGGGACTACTTAGGGATGATTTATTGATAAAGAAGACATTCAAATAACCCAATAAATTGATTTAAAACTCATTATTAAAATGTCAATGTAGGACAATAGAACATTGTGACACACTTGATGCATTGAAAAGATGGTGAAACTACAACGCTGCTGGAATCAATCTTTCAAATTTCAGAAAATGAAAAATTTTCAAAAATAGCTACCGTTGAAACATTCATTAATCTTGTATCTAAAATACTTATTGTACATTCTTTAAATATATTATAACTAATATAAATTTACAATTCATTTCATCTTCTACAATCAACCTACTTGGATTAAAGACAAAATCAACATCAATCTTGACAACAAAAATAATTGGTATATAGGATGTAGCCATTGTTTAAAAATGTTTATGCACAAAGTGGCAAACTATTTAATTGCATGCATTGTGATGAAATAGCAGCAATGGGTACTCCAAGATTAGTATCAAGTCAACAAATAAAAATTTACAAAAAAAAAAAAAAAACACGCGCACACACACATAATCAAGTACTACACTCATTCATACTAATTCCAAAAATATGAAGTTCAAAATAAACATGTGCAAAATGAATGTTGAAATTGTTGATGAAACTGGACATATATTGCAGCATCAGTATTCGGACTACTGCAAAGTTATTGTTGTTACTATCAAATAAACAAGTTATGAAATTAGAACAAAATGTACTACTCATTAACCTTTATACAAATATAATAAATATTAATATTTTATTCAATACTTTCACATGAGAATGTACGACACACATCTCACATCACATGAAACATGTAAGGGAAAAAACTACAACTGTCAAATATCAATAGACGCTTACAAGATCAAGAGTTCATAGTACAACTAAGATCTCAGTCATATATACAAATTAAACACAACGAGACATCCACAACTTCCTACATCATAATCTCATTACATGACACTGCCCGCTATACTACCATTATACAATAACACAATTGCAAATGGCACATTACCAAATACCAATAAATAAATTAAAAAAAAAAAGTACTGAAGATAAAGACAATGACAATGCTACTCGAACGAGAATTAAAAAAACTTAGAGAAATTCAAACGAAAAGGAAGTATTTATTTATATTATCATTTTTAGACTAATTATTTAGATTAGCGTTGTTACAAAATTGCAAACATTTATTTTAGTGACAATTATAATCAATCTCTCATATATTATCTTGCATTCATAAACTTCGATTTAAATAAACAAATTTACCATTCAATTACATATGCATGAACATCTCTTATATAATTTTGCATTGATATACTTTGAAATACTTATTTAAAAAAATAAATATTGCGCATTATCTCATTCGCGAAATGCGCGTGAAAAACTAGTATTATATATAAAATGGATTAGGTGCCAAGTGGGCCCTCTTTCAAGCATGGACCCTGGGCAAGGGCCCAGCTCGCCCTTGCCTAAGGCCGAGCCTGAAAGTGACACTAAAACATGCACGGTGAAATTCTTGTAATTTTATAAATACCGTAGTAACATTTAACAACAATTGTATTAATACAACTGCTCTAATAAAAGGGTTATCCTGTACTTATCCTTTTCCATTATTTTTGTAATTGTCCTTAAAAAATAAAACTTTGTCTTATATGTCAAAAAAAAAAAAAGAAAAAACTTGTTCCATCAATGATTTTCTTATAGGCTACAGAGTGCAGAGTATAATTCCATATAAGTCGCCAATTTCGTGAGCCACATTATCCTCTTTTAAAACACATCTCTTAATATTCAACATATCATGATGTCACATCACTCAAATCGTTCTTTTATTATTATTATTATTATTTTATTATTATTATTATTATTATTAAGTGGATTTATCATGTAGAAAATTTGCTCAGTTGAAATAAACATTTAAATAAGTAGTAGCTTTTACAGTTATACACGTTAGCAAATGTTAACAATTTGAACTTTTGCTCTTTCTTTCATCAGTCAATCATTGTACGGATTAAGAAAAGAAAAGAAAAATGAATACAAATAATAGGGAAGAATTTCAAAAATTCTGCTTCAAATGTTTAAAAAAAAAGCATGTGTGTATTTTGTGAGGACGATAGCATTTGTCTCAATAAAGCACTCAATCAATTCGTTTTGAAATAGTGCATTGGGGTTAGGTAAGCTGCATGTAGGGTGGACTCAGAAATTTTTTTCTTTCAATGAGATAAATATTAACGCAAAACAGATAATTTTAAAAAATAATTAAAACATTTAGGAAGTTAGTCATAAATATTGTTAGATATGAATGAAAAATAAAATATATCAAAACTTTATAAAATAATCATAACATATTATGAAATATAATTAAATTACTTTGATAAAATAATTCGAATATAAAACACATTGTAAATCACACATTTCATTATATATATATATATATAATTACTAAGGCTATATATGGAGTGGATGGGGGAAGGAGGGACAACTGTCCCTGCTATCCCCACTGTAGCTCCGCCCCTGGCTGCATATTAGGTAGCTATCACCCAATAGCCAATTGGTAAACTTTTTTTTTTTTTCGCATTTTCTATAGTCTGACTTATAATCTATCTATAATGTGTGATTAGATGTGCATGGGTAGTTAAAGTCAAAAGAATTAATTTTATTAAAGTACTTTGACTATTAAGGTTTGTTTTTTAATAAAAAAAATTCAATTTTCAAATTGATTGTATTTTATTTTTAATACTGAGGATAAGAGATCAGAAAGAAAGAAAGAAAGAAAAATAGTTTTTTCGACGTGATATGTTTAACGTTATATGTTATTTTAGTAGTAACTATATGAACATGTGACCAATCATGTTGACAATATTATAAAAAGAATCTCGTTTAAACCCATCAGGATTTAAAAAAAAAAAGATCAAGACCACGACAAAAGTGATCATGATATATAATCATTCAAATTGCATCGCACTTAACTTTTTAAAAACTTAGTTTATACTCCCTGCGTCCCATTTTATGTGTCTGGTTCAGTTAATGAGGCTTGACTAAAGTTATTTTAATCCAATTTTTCATAATATTAAGTTTAGTATTAGTATACAAAATTTATATATTTAGAAACTACACTAAAAGTAATATTAAACACAAAAAATCAAATTTAAAAATAAGTAAAAAATACTAAAGAAAATAAACAAAGAAGAAAGAATTGATTTGACTAATAAATAGTAAGTAGGAATGATAAAATGGGACGGGGAATAGTATTTAAGTGCATTTCGTTCTTACAATACACTGTTGTATACTTTATAGTGCGCTTTTATCTATTTTATAATAGATTAATTATTGTTATTTTTATATAGTGATCTTGTTGTTGTTGTTATTATTCAAAACGTTCACTTTTAATTATTTTATAATATATCGATAGTATTAAAAAAAAAATTATTTTATAATATACCTTTATCTATTATCTATCTATTATCTATTATCTATTATAAATATAAAAGCTAGAAGTGGAAGAATATAAAATCAATGCTTTGCTTCCGATGTACTTATTACCAGGTTCAGCTATATATCCATTTCAAAAGGACAAAACACAATAAGGAATATGAAAGTATGAATCAAGAATTGGGCAAAAATAATTCAGATTCAATTGGAAAAATTCTAAGGAGTTCGGGCGTGCAGTGATATTATTCAATAGTTATTGCAGGTCCAAAGTTCCACGAAGCTGCGTGGACCACTGTCCGAAAATGACATTATTCGCGTAATTTTTTTCGCGCAAACCGTTGCAATATACATTTTTATAACTCATAATGTATGTTATTATAACACAAAATATATTGTTATAACACATAATGTGCATTATTTTACTCCAAAAGGTTCATTATAATGTATATTTTTTAAACTCATAATGTACATTATTTTAACACATAATAATGTACATTATCTTACCCCAGAAATTTTATTATTCTAAACCCATATTATACATTATTCTAACACATAAAGCACATTATTCTAACACATAATGTACATTATCTTACCCTAAAAGTTTCATTATTTTAACACATATAAGGTATGCTATTTTAACTCATAATATACATTATTCTATCTTATAAAAAATTTAGCAATATCGTTTTAGACCGTGATCGACATAGCTGTAATTTGCCGATAATTGATACGGGACAAGCAGGGCCGTGTGGATTCTAGTCTGGGCCAAGTGAAGATTATTTCAGTTGCTATATCGTGGACCATTGTCCGTAAAGCTTTGTGGACCATGATCCAAAAACGACAGTGTTTCTTTAAGTAAAGAAACGGCTGTCGTCGTCACATGTTAATGGAGCTCCATAAATGAAACTACAGTTTATCTCAAATGATACTGCCTCACATTTATTTTTATGTTATCAAATGAAACTGTAATTATATCGAAAAGAAACTATAGTTGTGTTGAAAGGAAACTGTAATGTATATAAAATGATATTGAATAGCAGTTTCACATATTTGAGTATATAATGTCGAATGAAACTGTTGTTGTGTTGAAAGGAAACTACAGTGTATGTAAAATGAAACTGAATAGTAGTTTCACATATTTGAGTGTATAAAGTCGAATGAAACTGTAGTTATATCGAAAAGAAACTGTAGTTGTGTTGAAAGGAAAACTGCAATGCATATAAAATGAAACTGAATAAATTACACTAATATATAGAGCTACTTTACTACTAACGGTGTTGACGGATTTCATTTTTTTTTCATTAAAAGAAACAACACCGTTTTAGACCATTGTAGACAGTATAATTTGCGAGATCATTGATAATAGCTCTAAAGTCCCTTCAAGGTTGGGCCAAATTAATTCCACCCCTTATGGAATTAATTCCAAGCTTAACCCAAATGCAAAAAGTTCGAGTTTTGTGAACTAAACAGTGAGAAGGTGTCTACAAACGAGACTTGTGAATTTTGTCATACCCCAGAATCATTATTACATGAATCATAGTACATATGGATATGTGAACTATAAAATAAAAGTACATTTTTAATATATTAAAAGTACATTATTTTTGTACGTAAAGTACATTATCTGAAAGTATATTATTTAAGTACTGAAAGTATATTATTTATATATACTATCAAATAATGTGGCTACAAAAATAATATACTTTTAATATATAAAAAATGTACTTTATATTCATGGTCCACACAATAATTTGCCGGACATGAGGACACCAGACCAGTTTCTATTGTTGAGGTCTACGGCGACTAGCTTACTTGGGTCGAGGGACTTAGAGGGCTTGCTCAGTTCGAGGATCACACCGGAGTTGCATTCAACGGACCCAAATTCAGCTTCAAATTATGAGCCAAGCTCTGAATTTTCAGACTTTGATGATGATGGATATGTTGAGCGATTTGAGCACGCCAGGGGGAGCAGTGGAGCTCGGGCACATGGTGAGCGCGAGAGGAGGTGTGTGGTCACTATAAGTTTAGGTATAGGTTTTGATTGTTCAGTAGGTTTGTTCCTATTTATTTTGAGATTTTGGTTTGATTCAGTCTCTTATTTTATCTCTTGTTTTGGTGGATTAATAAAATGTTTAGGTTGATAAAAAAAAAAATCAAACTATGAAAGTATATTCTCCATAAAAAAAATATTAATTAATCAAAATAAAGCAACTGGACTAAAAGTCTACAACTATTCCACGATACACTGAAAAAAAAAATACAAAACAACAAATTAAAAAATATAAATCCAAAACATCTCAGATAATCAGAATATCCATGAGAACCAAAAAAAAAAAAAAAATCCCAGAAAAATGTAAAGTCGCAAGAACAAAGGAAAATATTTATTAATGATTATAATAGGGATGGCATGGGAAACTCTACATATGTACTCAGTGATAATCATATTGGTAGTGTCACTGTGTCAGAGACAATGTATTGAAGAGATCTGAAACCATATACTTTCAAAATGTGTGTATTATGCGCTTAAATGTTTTGTAATATATTTTTAATTATTTCATAGTTACTTTTAGAGTAACTTAATTTAATGGAACAAGATCTTGGGAATTTTTTTCCCTTGTAAATATTAAAATTTAAAAACAAAACCATTTTTTATTATAAAAAGCAAAAAGTCCGAGAAAATATCAAAATGGCAACCACTTTGACATTGCTTCTACACTTCTGTTAGGACAAGATGGACGGATTTTTCGGCGTGTAAGATAGGCAATAGCATAGGGTATCAATTTTTAGAGGACCCAAAAATTGTGACTAGTTGGTTAATCTAGTAATGTAGAAGCTAAGTGATAAACTAAACACCTTATCATGTTTTACTGGATTTTCCTTCAGGCAACCGCAATGAACTCCAGATGGAGAAGGGTAAATTTTTCGACAACCATGGGGTGAAAATGTCGTTGAAAGCCTAAATATCAACAAAATTACTATTAACATCAGTGAGCTTCAACTTCTTAATTAATGGCAAGTTGACAGAAACCATCATGCCTACCTGGGGAATCTGACAGGGTGACCCGTTATCTCCTTATCAAGTGGAAGCACTAGTATAGAACAGCTTATCCAACCTGCACCAAAACATCCTCAACAAGCCCCTCGGGGTAAACTGTTGGGCGTCGGCAAGGTTGGCCGAGTTCAGCCCCTGCTCGATTCGAGACGTGGCGCTGTGGCTTACCATGGAGGGATGTGGTTAAATGGTTAATGTCCACCTACCTATCACCAATTGGTTTTAAGTAGGATATGTCAACCAGATAGCCAAAGAACTCTGTGGTTAAGCGTGCTTGACTTCCGGCAATGAGATCCATCAATTGGTATCAGAGCCGATGTCACGGGTTCGAATCGATGGCGAGTAGGTCAGGCGGACCGAGTCAGGCATACTGCATAGCTGGGCTTGGGCTTGGTGATCAAAGGTTGATGCAGGTGCTGGGAGGGGGATTGTTGGGCGTCGGCAAGGTTGGCCGAGTTCAGCCCCTGCTCGATTCGAGACGTGGCGCGGCGCTGTGGCTTACCATGGAGGGATGTGGTTAAATGGTTAATGGGTTAATGTCCACCTACCTATCACCAATTAGCCAAAGAACTCTGCCAAAGAACTCTGTGGTTAAGCGTACTTGACTTCCGGCAATCACGGGACGCACTTCCGGCAATCACGGGATGGGTGACCCCCTGAGAAGTAAGCATAGTGCAGTGCTGAGATCCATCATAAACATTACACTGATCATAGTAAGCATAGTGCATCCATCATAAACATTACACTGATCAATGTTTATAGTATAAATAGAGTAAGGCATAACATTAATTGATGCACCTAAGTCGCACATAGCCTTCTCTAATCTCTTTTTTCCAATAGAGTGCAAGGAATAGAAAAAGAACCTGCATCTTTGCACTTGATAGGCAACATTCTTTGAAGAATAGCATACACATTTTCACTCAAGCTTACCTTTTCATTCCCTTTTAGCTTTCTTTTGTTCGTCTAGAGCTCGTTAAAAAATTTAGCATACCTGGGAACTTGCCTAATATCCTCAATAAGTTGTATGTTCACCTCCAATTTATGAAAAGTATCCCAGATATCTTTTTCTAAATCATCTTTAATTTCTTCTTAGCTAACCTTGTAGGAAAAGGAGGTGAAGGAACATAATTAAATATATCAGAAATTGTAGAAGAACTCACCTTGCTATTCTCCATGGGTTTTGCTAAAAGATCTATCATGCAAAGAATGTGTCTGCTTAATCCCACATATTTCCTTGCGTATGTTGGCTGCCCGAGTAGGTGGAAAAAATTCTTCAAAAAAATAGCCTTTGCATATCAACCCATGAGTTAATGCAACCACTGTACTGGGTAAGTAATACAACCAATCATTTTGTTGAACTGTTAAGTGAGAATGGAAAAGCCCTCAACTTTATGTGTTCTTCAATGACTCCAGCTAGCTTCATCGTAAAACAGACAACATGGAACTCCTTCAAATGCTTATGTGCGAATCCTCTCCTGGAAGTTCAATTCATGAAACGTAGGTAGAAGCTGAGTTAACCTTGACCTAAGCTCTAAGGCAACATCCAACTTTGGATACTGTACTGTGCTAGATAGCCAAACAGACCCTAAATTACTCCCATTGGAAGTCGTTGAAAATTTTAGTTAAAATGACTATTTTGTTGTACAAATATATGTGGAGTCTATTTCCGATTTAGGTTAGATTAAAGTGGATTCAGTTTTTCGTAGTGAAACGAAAAAATTGATATATTGTATGCTTAAAATGAGTAATAAGTGAATGAGAAATTAATTCTCAATGTGAACCTATTTTAAGAGAATTCAAATTTACGAAAGATAAATTAAGCATTCTCTAATAGTGCTTAATCAAGCATTTTGATGCTTTAATCTGAAGGTGGCGTCATTAGAACCTAATTAAATCTTTTAAAGCTTTTGGTGCTAAGTGATTAATTAGCATATTAATGATGCATGTGGCAGCACCACAACTCCACAAGGGGCTTAAGCTAGCACCTTTCGAAAGGTGCCTGCTTGCACCTTTCGAGAGGTGCAGTTTGGTGCACCTCTCGGTGGTCTCCGAAAGGTGAATTTCAGATGTTATGGACTTTTTAATCACTCAAATATTTTATGAATCAGATCATTATGATTGGTACAAATTAATTATAAATTAATTTTGTAACCGTTGATATTATTTAGACAACTAGTAATTAGTAATTGTCTCGTGCGATGCACAGATAAGACTTATACATTAGTAAGTTATGTTATTTTAATATTAACGTGAAAGATATTTTGTAAAGATGTTCATTGTTGAAGTTTATGAATTAAATAAACAAATTTATGGTACTAAAAGAAAAAGTTGATAATTATGAATAAATGTATCACAAATTAGTATAAAAAGTAAGGTATGATAAAACTTAATAAAAGGAGTTCAGGGTTAATTTGATTGAAATTTAACTTGACATAGTTGATGCACGGTAATAAATTTTGAAATTTGGAACCTAAAAAATAGTAAAAGTAATAAGTATTAGTAATAGAGAACAAAAAGAATTACAAATTATTAAAAAATTATTTTGTAAACGACCTTAGTGGTTGAACTACTACTACCTAACCACTATAAATCGAGATTTTGAGACCCTTTGGATTATTGACTCTTGATGCCGCTACATACAATTGTCCTTGTACAAAGACGGGTTTCTTCCGTGGCAATACAACATGAGATAGTGTTTGTCTCTGACTTTTATTTATGACCATTGCATATGAAAGCATTAACATGAATTATCTTCTTTTAAATTTAAATGGTAATCATGGATCTGACGGTGTCATAGTTATTCAAGGAACCAACACCCTAGTACTTGCATGATCACCCGTCATTATTTTTGCTTCTATTACGTGTTCTGCCAAACTGGTCACTACCAACCTAGTACCATTACACAACCTGAGAGAGTAATATATGTTTTTCAAGAGCATGATAGGGGAGCCAATCTTTAATGTTAGTGAGTGATTAGCCCGTATATACCATTTAGGAATTCAGGTCCGCAAGAATGCGATCATTTGACTTAGACCTATATACCGTATCGTAGCTCACTTGCTTTCGGCCTCATGCATGTTACTCATGTACTCCTTGATTGAGTTGACCACATTCAGTGTTGGAGCTAGTATCACTCGGTTTTCCAAAAACCATTTATCCTAATCGGCACTATTAAACATCATAAATATATTTTCCACTATAGTGCCAATGGGATAACCATTCGCAATACCAACTTCTACACAACTATCATTTAGACCTACAATTGTCTCATCAATTTTTGCAATTCAGCACCGGATCCATACTATTCAAATGAAGGTTTTTATTCAACTTTAAAACCTTGCAACTATTCCACAAATAGGTTGAATTTGTACTGGCAGGGACAATATATTCTCTTGTACCTTTTGGAACTATTTTCTACAGAAATAGCATGATGGAGAACTATTTTCACAAATAGGATGTGTTCCTTTGTAAACTATAGCATGATGGAAAACTATTTTATACATAAATTTCAAAAAGTTAGATACGAGAAGTAATAAGTATAAGCAAAATAAATTAAATACCGTAGACAACAGGTAGTGAAAATTTAGAACAATTACTACCTCAAAAATAGAATGAATAGTACACACCTAAAAAAAAATATTTATATTTAGTTACAACATGGTTGAAAAAATCGCTAGGCGCTCGGGGAGCGCATAGCGCCTAGGACGCCTAGGCGGGGATTAATCGGTGCCTAGGCGCCCGTGTATTTTTATTATATATTTTTTAAAAATTTGTTTAAGTATTTTTAATTTTTTAAAGGCTAATAATTATAAATTATATATTACTTTAATAGTTAATACTAAAATATTAAATATTAACCTAAAAATTATCTAGAGTTTGTACAATTTAGGATTATTTGGCTCAAAACGATATTGTTTTGAGTGAAATAACCTATTAAAAAAAAAGAACAATGGCGGCTTTTAAGGTGATATGCTAGGCGGTCGACCGGCGTCTAGATAGATCAATCGGGTTTCAATTGTTACCACTAACTCTATTACAATGCAGGAAGCACATGAATCAGTATTGATTCCACTGAGGCTCGAACCCACCACCTCCCATATTATGTGACATAAAAAAATAGTCTCAAGGTAAGGCACATATGTCACCATAGTCATGCAAATAATATAATTCATTTAAGCACTAATAGAGTCTTAAAAGCATGATTCCTCCTCAGATATGAAAACTTAAGCACTAATAGAGTCTTAAAAGCATGATTCCTCCTCAGATATGAAAGCTTAAGCACTAATAGAGTCTTAAAAGCATGATTCTTCCTCAGATATTGCACATAAGATTTGAAAACTATAATAATAGGCAATATTAAACAAAATAGAGAGTTACCAACTTGGTGCATTTGATTTGTTATTTACCATCACTGTACCGTGCATTTCAATTCTCTTGCAAACAAAAATTAATTTGATTTTGGTTTGAAAACTATAAGCATAGGCAATATTAAACAAAATAGAGAGTTACCAACCCCTGTCATTTACCATCAGTGTACCATGCATCCCAATTCTCCTGCAAACAAAAATTAATTTGATTTTGGTACTCTCATCTTTTTGGGTCCTTCCTGATTAGTTAATTTAGGCATCGTACCTATACTAGAACCCATTAGTCCAGGTCTAGGTGAGACATTTTATAACAATTGAAAGTATTATAATTGTAATGTATTGAACATTCTTTTTGTGTGCTGGCATTGCCCAACATTCCTTTGTTTAATTAAATGGAATGTCTTAAATTTGGTTTTTGTCTATCCTCATCAGTAGGATAATCCCTACTGGCCCTCATCCTTGAAAATTGCTTATGTTTCTTAAAGGTACGTATAAATGACCAATCGTGTTTACCTTTCGGAGTATTACCCGAATAGCTTTTTGAATTTTTTCATTTGAAGTAACTTCCCGCATTTTTACTCTTCATAGGATAACTTCTTGTCATCTTACTACTAGTATTTCCTTGAATAATACCTTTTGTACTCTTAGGATGATTATTGGAAATGTTGTTTCTTCTCGGGGCTACTTCAACTTTTTGAATAAGTTCACCTTTTGGGTTACTATTCAAACATGAAGTTTCACTTTTCGTAGCTAACATTGAAAGGTCTGATGAATTATTTTCGGCTTTAACAAAAATAGATTTTAAACCTCTATTATTTGAAAGATCTACTTGTTCAGTCAGTTTCATATTTGATTGAGAGCTAGATCAAAGCCAAGTTCTACTTTTTCTCCAAATGGTTTTTGCACATTTATCATTTTCTCTATGATTTTGGATGAATTAGTAAATGTAGCAATTATCCCACGCAAATTGTGCTCCCTAATTTCTCTTGCTTTGCAATCTTCTTTTAATTAATTGGATAATGTTAGTATCATATTGGCTTAGTCTGCGAATCATTTCTGAAATTTTTCAATAATGATTTTAAAAGATTCACGTTCGGCCAATAATCTATTGTTTTCCTCTTTGAGCTTAGAGTGAGTGGCTTTCACATTTTTAAAGTCCTTCATCAATTCCAAATCTGAATCCATAGGATTAGCAAAATCATCATTATCACACGAATTTGTATTAATTGAACTGGATGTTGATGAAGAATTTACCTCATCGTCATTTGTGTTGGCCATGTAGCATCTTAGATAACTTTCAAGGTCTCACTGATGTTGCTGTATGAAGTTGACTCTCCTGAGGAGCTTGAGGATTCTTCACGAGCTATTGTACACATGAATTTTTTTGGCCCGAGTTGGTTGAAGAATTTTCTTTGGAAGAGTTATTGCATTGTTCACTTTCTTGGATTGTAATAGGGATGGCAATGTGCCGTCCCCGACGAGTATTGGAAAAAATTTCGAGTATCGGGGACGGGGAATACATATAATTCTCTGTCGGGGACGGGGACGAGGACGGGGATACCCCTCCCCGCCCCGCCCTGTCCCCGAATCATTATTATAATAAAAAAATTAATATATATATATATATATATATATATATATATATATATATATATATATATATATATATATATATATATATTAATTTTTAAAATAAGACTTAAATTTTTATATTTTAAAATTAAAAATTATACTAATTTAAAATTTTGACTAAAAATTGATCAGGGACGGGACGGGGATTTCCCGTCCCCGCCTAATTCCCCGCGGGGACAGGGACGGGGACGGGATCGGGGTTTCGGGGGCGGGGGCTGGGAGTACCCGTTGCCATCCCTATTGTATCTTCTTGGTCACCCTCGTAATCAGAGGTGGAGTTAAGTGTTTAGAGTGGAAGGTGTAAATCAACACAATTCAATTTTTTTTTTTTTAGTATGCATGTACATATATATTAAAATGAATTATAAAGTTTCACTATATTATTAAAAGAAATAGTACAGGATAACGTTTAAATGTATCTTAGTGTATAAATTTATGCGACTACAACACATGGATTCCACATGCACAACATGCGCATATACACGCTTTACTTAACTTCTCGCATATTTATATATTTATTTATGTCTTGTTTAATATATATTTTTATTATGCATATTTATTACTGCCCGCAAGGCCGAATACACCGAAAGTTTTCTCCTCATGTTACCAAATGGAGAGTTAGTGGCGGATTAAATTCTTGTTTTTTTTTTTT
>NC_044920.1:19925009-19940009 GCF_003576645.1 Ipomoea triloba
ATATATATATATATATATATATATATATATATATATATATATATATATATATATATATATACATATATTAATTTTTAAAATAAGACTTAAATTTTTATATTTTAAAATTAAAAATTATACTAATTTAAAATTTTGACTAAAAATTGATCAGGGACGGGACGGGGATTTCCCGTCCCCGCCTAATTCCCCGCGGGGACAGGGACGGGGACGGGATCGGGGTTTCGGGGGCGGGGGCTGGGAGTACCCGTTGCCATCCCTATTGTATCTTCTTGGTCACCCTCGTAATCAGAGGTGGAGTTAAGTGTTTAGAGTGGAAGGTGTAAATCAACACAATTCAATTTTTTTTTTTTTAGTATGCATGTACATATATATTAAAATGAATTATAAAGTTTCACTATATTATTAAAAGAAATAGTACAGGATAACGTTTAAATGTATCTTAGTGTATAAATTTATGCGACTACAACACATGGATTCCACATGCACAACATGCGCATATACACGCTTTACTTAACTTCTCGCATATTTATATATTTATTTATGTCTTGTTTAATATATATTTTTATTATGCATATTTATTACTGCCCGCAAGGCCGAATACACCGAAAGTTTTCTCCTCATGTTACCAAATGGAGAGTTAGTGGCGGATTAAATTCTTGTTTTTTTTTTTTGAAAACTAGCGGATTAAATTCTTGTTAGTTGGAGGAGAGGTTACAATACCAGAAAGAAATGTCATGTTAAATGCCATTACTCCTTCATCTTATATATATATATTTCCAGGTGAGCAGAGCTTTTGAATATATACGTGATATACATATATACGAAATATATAGTTTTCCACTTCGAAACTTTGCTCATCCTTCATTCTAGTCACATGTGTTCATCCCACGTTCCCGTTTGTCGGGTGTCAAGTTTGTGTGGTCAAACGCACAGATCGTAGTACGTTTTATCCTGGGAAACCTAGGCTGCAACGCTCCAGCACCCCGGGGACGGTAAATAAGGTTTTAAGGAGAGTGACAACACAACTCGTGCTTACAACTACCCCAAAGATCATCCCGTTCGTCTCCAAGCAGTTTCCAAGTTTATTTAACCTTGTGTGGTTTTATTTTCCTAATTTATTATCCTTCGTGGATTATTTTTATTGTGAATTTTCTATTTTTTCCATTTTCTTAGATTTTTCCAGAATTATTTCTAACATTTTCTCCCCTAGCTTTTTGCTAATTGCATGGAAACTTCATTTCAGGGAATTGTTTAATATTTATCAACACTCAGCAGCCTAACTTGATGTATAAAACGGAGGCCGTAAACCACAAAACAAGCTTAAACCATTTCCCCACATTTCCAATTAATTCATTTGGAGTCTTGTGACGACTACTTTCCGCAATCCATACTATTTCCAATTAATTCATTTGGAGTTTTTGATGACTTTTAGCCCTCACTGTACAAGGATGTAATAGATAAACCTCATCTTGTTACCCTAATAAAATTAGTTTAAGTTGTCCATATTGAGTAGCTCAAATCAAGAAACGCAATAAGCTGCTCCAGTTGGTAGACTTTATGATTATCAAAATAATAGTTTAACCAGCTTTGTTGGAGTTGTCCCTTGTGACGGTATTTTTTGGCTTAACATGAGGAGAAAACTTTGACAAATAAAGTTTGTGTATCTCATTTGGTAAATGTAAGTGTACTAATGATACACAAAGTATCCTATGTTTTATTGGGGTATTATTTGTCAAAAATATTTTTAATTGTTGTTAGCTTAGGGTATGTTAGTAGTTTTTATTCTCCCAGGCTGAGACAGACAAGCTGTAGCTGACACGGGCTCACTGAAATATTCTGGAACACTCAATGCTATAAGGTAAAATAAGTGGTCAATATTTGTTGGAGGATTAAATCAAGTCACATGGATCACTTGAATTAAGGAGTTTTTGATGATAATTTTTCGAAAATGGAAGTTGCCATTTCAGTATAAAAAGTCGTGAATTTTAAGGGGAATTATGACTTGAGTGATACAAAATTATGTTGATAAATCCTTGTTGATACCTATACTGCCGAACTGTGAGATGCCAAATTAAAGGAATCATTTCCTTCGCATATTTTATGTTTCAGTAACTTTGTGAACTCAAAATTATGGTGATGGATTAAAGATTGTGCACTGCATCTACATCATCGTTTGAAGAGTTCCAGTATGCTATTTATTGTGTAAATTGAAGGCATGCAATGTTGAAGATCCAATCGTAGGTGACGTAGATTGGTGTTGGTTAATGAACCGTGGTGTGTCCTGGTTGTATAATTCCAACTTGTGTAATCTGGGTGGTCATCTAATGGATTGGGTAAACATTGAGTTGTCCCGCAGACGTAGGAGGATTGCTCCGAACTGCGTAACAAATTCCTTGTGTTCGGGTTCTTTTACTTTTTATGTTCGTTACATATTTTATTTATGCGTTATTAAATCAATTAATTGTTCAGATGATTAATTAATGTTAAAATTGAGTAATAACCCATAGGTTTATCTTGAATTCAAGACCCACAATCCTATTTCAATTGGCCGCGCTGCAAAAATGGAGAAGAAGAAAGAATAAGCTGGGAGGGAGGAGAACAAAAAGGTGAGCTTGAAATGACCCATTTACCCCTATGAATAAATAATTTAAAAAGATTTTATGCTTTTTCGACGACATTTGGCCCGTAATTTAGCCGGTGGACTAAATGTGTTAAAAATTGCATAATTACGGGACTAAATTGTTAGTTTTTAAAGTCGTGTACTGAAATTAACACGACCCAATAAGCAAAGGACCAAAAGTGTAATTAATTCAATCTTTTTATTATAATAATTTTTAATGTTTATAATGGTAATATATATAATAATTATTATCATTATTAAAACAATTAACATTTTAAAAGAAATAACATTTTAATAGATTTATATACATGTTTTAAAAAATTAGCGAGAAGATACAATTTTTGAACTTTAAGTGAAGCAGAAAAATACCATTTTTGTGGCTTTCATCCAAACACCGGAAATGATAATATAATATATTACAAAAATAATTTTCTAAATTTTTTTTTCGTATTTCCAAATGGACCCTTAATGAAAAAAGAAAATCATTTAAGATTGTAAGTGTACAAATGATACACGGTCCGTTGTTATTGGCTATATTATTTGTCAAAAATACACTTAACCTATATTTAGTTTTTATTTGTTTTTGGACCGTCAGTCAGTCTGTTCGCCAGTGCTGAAAGGGAGGCTATGTCAGCGGATGTTGTCTCAGACAGCAAGCTCTCAACAAGGAATTAGTCAACATATTTAATTTGTGTGGCTAACAGTTTTTTAAGGGGTGTGGCTCTCATTTAATAAGGATTATTCAACTCTACTTTTGTGAGGGTTGTTAAAGGATTCTATCCTATAAATAGGAAGGCACTTTGAAGCTCTAATCCCCATCTTTTTACACATTAAATATTCATAGCTTCATTCGTGAATTCCAAGTGAATTAATTTGGTGGATTAATGGCGTTTTGCTACTGTCTTTGATACTGGCGTTGATGCTGAGTCGTGGTGATGAATTGAAGAATTCCCGACTTGTAGTTTTGCCAATTCAAGTGTACATGTTGAAGGTTGTGTTGGTTTAGGACCATTGTATGTTTGGGCATATATTCCAACTGTTGTAACTTTGGTGATCATCTAGTGGATTGGGCAAAAGCTGAGTAGCCCTGCAGACGTAGGAGTTTTTGCTCTGAACTGCGTGATCATTTCTTGTGTCCAGGTTCATTTCTTTTACTTTTGTTTTTATATTTGTTTAATTTGTCGTTTATTATTATCTAATCTGAACTAATAACTATAAAAACGTTAAATAATTTCTGAACCCTTAAAGCCTTGCATTCAAAATCCACGAAGTAATTTCAAAGATAATAAAGAACAAAATGAAAAAAAAAAAAACAAACAAACAAACTGGTGAAACTAAGATATAAATAGCATATGTATTACTTTTTTCTTGTTTGAATATATATCACAACGCTTTAAGGAGAATTAAAACAATATATCAAACTTGTAAATTTTATGGTGCGTTGGTGCAAATAAACAACGTAACGTAAATCATCAAGATTACAGCTGTGATGGTGGATGTAGAGTCCAGGGTCTAATGATGAACACTTTACCCTGTACTAAGAGATACAAGCCGTCGGGGCGTATGTGCCAACTGCAGACGTTGCCGTTCTGTCTGCACTGCGTACCGTACGTGTTTTCGTTGAATATGAGGAAGTAGCCATGATAGCTTTCATTGTCGGTGCGAATCGTACAGTCGGAGTCCTGGTAAGAGCCGCCGAAAATTTCGACGTTCCAGGTAGCAGTGGCCGAGGGGGCCAGTGTCGCGGGGCCCACATTCATTCCTCCTAACTCGCAATGAAGATCGAACTGCACTCCAGGCGTTTCGTTAGAGAGTTCAACGCGGTACGTAGCAGTGGCGGTTGAAGCCAGGGTTAGGCTTATTAGAAGAACAATGAAGAGGGAAAATGATGAAGAACCCATTTTTCTTTTTGTCTCTTTTGATGGATGGGTGGGTATTTTCATTTTAATTTGTTGACTCTATTATATAGAGGAAAACTTGGAGCAAATTATATTGTTGACCATGATTATGACTGATACTGCAGTTGTGTTGAAAGAAAACTGCATTTGCGTGGAACAAAAGTCGTTCATCTGTTCAACACAACTACAGTATCTGTTCAACACAACTGCAGTATCCAGACGGACGAAACAGCCTCTATTCTACGCAATTGCAGTTACTTTTTAACACAACTGCAGTATCAGTTCAACACAACTACAGTATCAGTTAACCACTGAAAACTTGGTGTGAACATCAAAGGAGAATTTTTTTTATTAGTAAATAATATAATTCCAGAAAATTTTCTACCATTAATAGCATTCAAATGATTTGTTTTATTAGATACTAATAACTCCAATGGGTCGGATAGTTGATACTGTATCAATGAGAGTAACAGTATACACTGTATCAATGAGAGCCAGTGCACACTGTTCATTAAATATCCTTTGACTATTATTGAGTATATTAGGCACAAAATAGGTGAACGGACCAAAATGTTTTTCTATTTTAACGGTGAGTACACGAAATACTTAACCGATAATTGAATTGAGTGAATATTTTAAAGTCGATGGACCAAATTTGGTGCAATTGAAAGTCGAAATGTAAAATTGAAAATTAGCAATAGTCACGTAGCTATTTTAGGAAAAAACTCTATATTAGTATCTCAAATAAAAGTGTAATTTTCTAGTTTTAGAATAACTGTACTTGTAAAGACAAAAATTATGACTCAAACCAATTTGATAAGTGTAGATAACAGAAGTTCAAACGAAAGAGATAAAGCAATCGGCAAACCTACAAGCATCAAAGTGCTAAATCGACATATATGCTTACTAACGACAGATCAGACTTGATGAGAAGCAATTCAGTTTGTAATTAGCAAAGATGGTTGAATTGAATCGGTAGACATTGCATCTTATGCCGCTCACAAAATATACCAATTATCAATGTCACTTATGTATTATTAGTGGTGTAAATGCTGCTTCTTAATTTTCAAAACGCGACATATATTGCCCCTCCTCTAATAGGAAGAAGGAGAAACATTGTTGTCGGCAGAAGGATAACAAACGAAGAAAGAAAAATGGAGGAAAAAAATGTGATCTTCGAACATATGGAAGAAAACGGGTATCCACATTTACACCACTAATAATTCATGAAATGGACAATAAATGTCACATTTTGAAACTTGAGTGGCAACATTTATACCACTAATATTCAGGGTTAGCATTGATAATTTACATATTTGTGAGGGGCATAAATTACAATTTTCCTTAAAATAATTGAGTTAAAATTGGAAGAAAAAATTTATTAGCAAAAGTCTTAAGTTCACATAGACATAGTGGTTGAGCTATTCAGTTCGATTCACAATTCTAAATTGACGATTCACAGTTCATAAATAGCATGAATCATAACATTGACTTTTAACTAGTGCCACTCGGTGTCCCGATTTACACTCCCACATAGAAGATAGGAGTGGGTTCGAGCCTCAGTGGAGTCAACTGTTGACTCTTTGTACTTCAATAGGTTGAGAAAGTAGTTATGAACCTTCGCTTAACCATTTTTTTTTTTAAAGCATTTTAAGTTTTAACATTTACCTTTTAAAATATAATAAAAGTTTATAGTTTTTAAAATTTTCAACAAAAATATTAAATTTTGTGTAAAAAATTTTAAAGGAATAAGGTGCAAATTAGCCACTTACAGCTCTGTTTGGCAGAGCTTATTTAGGAGCTTATAGCTTATTTTAAGCTACTAATAAGCTATAAGCTCTGTTTGGTAATGTTCCTAAAATAAGCTAGTAGATTAAAATAAGAGTTTATTTTTTGTACGCGTTTCAAAATAAGTTAGTAGCTTCTTAACTTTTTTTTCTTCTATCTTTAACCTTATTATTTTAAAGAAACGACATCATTTACCCTTTCCAATTAAAACCTTTTTGGCTAAACCTTTTTTACTTTTCTCTTCAATATGTTTGGTTGTAATTTCAATTTGACATTTGTGTTTGAACATTGATTTTTGTATGAACTAATCTTATGAATTATAAACATTTTGTTTTACTTTGTATGTTTTTCAAATATATGTTCCTACTTTATATTTTATTAAAATATATTGATTTCACTATTTTATATTTTAATAAATAAACAAACTTATTTAAATTTAAAACTATTTAAATTGTATGAAGATGTCATTTTTAGTCTTTTTACATTTATCAGTTTATCAAAAAACTAATTTTACCAAACACTTATAAGCATAACAGCTAGCTTAACAATTCTTCAGATTTCAGCTTCGAACTTATAGCTTTTCAGTTTTCAGCTACTTTTCAGCTTTCAGCTACCTTTTCAGCTAGGTTTGCCAAACATAGTCGTAACCTGAAAGTACAATTATACCACTGAACATTCCAAATGTATGCAATTTCACCTGATAGCAGGTTGCCAATCATTTCATCAAATTGCCGGCTTGCGTGGATGGTGAGTTGGCATTTTAAATTAAATTAAATTTAAATAATAAACTTTTAAAATAAAATAAATTAAAAAAAAATGGTGGACTCCAACGAGGAGGGGGTGGGTGGTTGGGTTGGGTCGGCCACCCCGGTTTGTTTGTTGGTCTTTTTTTTTAAATTTTTTTTTTTACTTTTAAAGTTTATTATTAAAAATTATTTTAAAATGGCAACTCATCGTTCACGTACGTAAGTTGATAATCTGATGAAATTGATGGTAACCTGCTATCAGGTGATATTGCATATATTTGGAGTGTTCAATAACCTAATCGCACTTTTTTTTTTTGGTTCAATAATAGTCTAATTGCACTTTCAGGCTACGTTCAGTGGTCCATTTGAACCTCATTCCAATTTCAAAATTTGATGAATTTTTGTATAATATATATTATTTTAAAAAACGAAGTACTGCTTGCAAAAAAAAAAAAAAAAAACGAAGTACTTAGAACTTAGTTTTACCAAGACTAAGGGTGTTTTTGGTTCATGGGTTTAGCTATCATAAATGGAATTAAAGTCATTGTTATTGCTTGGTTGATAGGTTTTTAGAACACTATTATTAGATTTGATTGCCCCCTTAATTAGCTAGAAAATCCATTCGCTAATAAAATAAGGGTTTCATTCCATTATTATTTCTCATCCTAATTGGTAATTTGATTTTTAAGTTTGGATTAGTGCTTTTAGATTTTTGTTTTTGTTTTTTTATTTTTTGTTCATATTGGTGATTTGGATGTCTTTATATTAGAATACTAGTTTTACACGCGTATTGCGCCAATGGGTTAATGCCCAATGTTTATATTTAAATAAATATTTGAAAGTATATAATGCAAGATTATATAGGAGAAGTTTATACATAGGTAATTGAATGTCGAATTTGTTTATTTAAATATGTAACTCAAAGTATTATATGAATCTAAAATAATATAGAAAATTCATTATAATTGTCACTAAAATAAATATTTGCAACTTTGTAAAATCGATAGTCTAAATACTTGGTCTAAAAAGATAGTCTAAAGAAATACTACTTTTGGTTTGAATTTTTCTAAGTATTCTTAATTCTATTTTGAGTAACATTGTCATTATATTGTTTTCATCTTCAGTATTTGTTCTCATCCTTTTTAATTTGTTGGTAGTGTGTTATTTGCAATTAAGTTACTATTGGTAGCATAGATGACAACGTCATGCAATGTGATTATGATGTAGGAAGCTATGAATTTTTCCCAGGATAAAACGTACTACGATCTGCCGTTTGAGCACACAAACTTGGATCCGACGAACGAGAACGTGGGATGAACACTGGTGGCTAGAACGAAGGAGGAGTAGAGTTTCGAGGTGAAAAACTGATTTTCGCGTGTGTATGGCTTCTCAAATGCTACTGCTCCACCTAGAAATATATAGGAGATTAAGGAATAAATAGCATCATAAACATGGCATTCAATTCTGGGATGTAACCTTCGTAACATTCTTCCACTAACCCCCACTAACAAGAGTTTTAACTCCGAAATTAATAATTGGAATTAATTTGAAACTAACAAGAGTTTTAACTCCGAAATTAATAATTGGAATTAATTTGAAATTAATTCCTTAAAGACTAGAATTAATTCTCCTTAACGGTCACCATGGAGGTGAAGAGTTAGCCTAGAAGGGCCGTGACTCTTTGCATCGAGAGGTCGATTTAGGCGGACTGGGAGTGATCAGTTCTCAGCCGCCGCGAGAGATGGTGAAGAGTTAGCCTAGAAGGGTCGTGACTCTTTGCATCGAGAGGTTGATTTAGGCGGACTGGGAGTGATCAGTTCTCAGCCGCGAGATATCACGTTCAGCTTGCCTAGCGCGTACGCGCGACAGGATCGCGCTGATTTTCCGGACGACATTCGTGCCCGCAGGTGCCAGCGCACACGAGTTCAAGCCTTTTCGAACTCTTGTATATATAGTGGGTGAAATCCTCTTCCCAAACCAATGTGGGATAAAGGCTTTCCTTAAAGCTTTTCCCACATTTTTTCCATCTCAATGGGTCTACTTTGAGAACCAATTTTTCATTCACCCATTATCCATTTTGAGCGTATAATATATCGATCTCTTCGTCTCACTACGAAGAATCCGAATCCACTTTGGCTCGACCCAAATCGGATGTGGACCCTACATATATTTATACCACAAAATGGCCACTTAAAATGCCATTTATTGCCATTTTTTCCAACAAGATACACTTTATATAAGCTTTGCAATAGGGAGATTATATCATGCATCTGCTAAAAATCATTTTTGGCGCTGTCCGTAGAAACCGGTACAAGACAAGCCAAGCCATGCCTTATACCGTTTCCCAACCAAGATGTATCTCTATATGGATTTCTTTAATGATCAGGAGGTCGAAGAGGATAGCCTTGACCTCCGATCTCGCCTCAATTCCTGCTTGGAGCCCAACAATATGGCTGGAGTACCTCCACCAGAGCTAGTCAATATCATTCAGCAAGGACCTGCATTTTCCACGGCCGCCGGTCAGATGCCTTTCCAGTATCCCATGTAACCGGTGGATCTTGCTTTCCAATGGTGGCAGAATTCTTCTACGTTTTACATCCCGACCTACCCTTTCCAGCCATGTCGTCGATTTACCCCTGCAATCGCAATCGTTGTACATCAGTTGCAAAAAGCCTTTTACAAGGATCACGAATTAGTTGTCCTGTACTAGTGTTGTAATTATAATACTTTGTAATATGACCATATTAGTTAAAATAAGATTATAAACTTGTAATTACAATAATATGTCCAGAGTAGTCGAAATAATATTTGTAACTTGTCATTGAAAACTTTTTATTTATTTATTACAAATTAAAAAATATATATATAGCCACTCGTAGGCAGGTGAATGTCTCCTCAACGGACAATAGTGGCATAATATAATTTACTTCTTGGTAAAGTTTAGGACCATTTTCTCCTAAAATTTTATTATTAAATATTGCAAATCACTTAATAATATGACCAGTGTAGTAAAAATAAGATTGTTTTACTAATCGTGTAAGGACGCCCACTTGAAGCATTTAACGTACGTTGATTGGCCGAATAAGATTTTGATATAGATTCAGATTAGATATACAATTATACAAGTTGTAGTATTTTAGTGGATTGGCCCCTTAATAAATAATGAATTTTACACATCTCAACAACCGGTCGGTGCATGGAAATCATTAATTACTTAATTGCTGATTAGCTAGCATTGTGCTTGGACTCTTTAAAAATAGTATTAGGTACTGCTTTGTCAAATGTCAACGGAAAGGTATCAATCAACAAGCATAAAAGGGTAGGGTTAAGAGCTAAAGTACCGATTTTACAATCGATCGATCTTCGATATACTGGTGAAATGCAAGCGGCTATGGTGATTGATCAGATGAACCCGGTTCTATACAAAGCAGTGGTGAAAGGCAATGTTGAAGATTACCATAAGGCCTTAGGGCAGATGCCGGAAGAAGAAGCTTGCCGGCGTCAAGTTACGCCCAAGGGCAATACTGTACTGCATGTTGCCGCGATCCACGGCCACAAACATTTGGTGGAAGAGATCCTAAGAGAAGTAGAGGATAATGACAATGACGATGCAGCCATCATGTCCCTGTTGTTTGCCAAGAACAACAGAAATGAAAGTGCGTTACATTGTGCAGCAGAGAAGGGCCATGACGGCATAATCTCCGTCATCTTCAGCGCCATTAAGAAGCGCGAAGATGTGGAATCTGCGGGTGGTCGAGTGAGGGAGATGATAGAGATGACGGATGATGTGAAAGACACGGCTTTGCACAAGGCCGTGCGAATGGGAGGGCATTTGGAGGTGGTCAAGTTACTGATTCAAGAGGATCCGGAATTTGAGTACCTTGCCAACGATGATGGAGAGACGCCGATTTACATAGCAGCAGAGTTGCAATTTCATGGCTGCTTGGAGGAAATGCTCAACAAATGCCAAAAGCCTACCTATGGTGGACCACTGGGTCGTAATGCTCTCCATGCAGCAATCTTATCAGGTTTGATAAAATTTTTTAGGAGACTGTCTCAGTATCCTTGTGGTTTAGTCAAATAATAGTCAAAATAAAAATTTAATACTCATACTCAAAAATATAATATTAATAATTAATTTTGATGAAACTTAAGCCTTCCTCAATATTCAGTGGTTATACTACTGTGGACCATGGATCATGGCTGATACTGCAATTGTGTTGAACTGATACTGCAGTTGTGGTGAACAGATACTGCAGTTGTGTTGAAATGAAACTACAGTTGCACGTAACAGAGGCTGTGTCATCCGTTTGGAATTGCAGTTGTATTGAACTGATACTGCAGTTGTGTTGAACGGATACTGCAGTTGTGTTGAAAGGATAGTGCAGTTGTGTTGAATGGATGAACTTAACGGTCTCTGTTCCGTACAATTGCAGTTTCCTTTCAACACAACTGCAGTATCTTTTCAACACAACTGCAGTATCTTTTCAACACAATTGCAGTTTCAGCCATGATCATGGTCCACAATATAATTTGCGCTCAATATTTAAAATTTTGGTGTGATTTTTTGAGAAGTTTTTGTAAGTGTAATTAGAAAAGAAAAAATGAGGTGGAGGAAAAAAATAAAAAGAAAAAACAAAACAAAATATAAAGCTGAAAGAAAAAAAAAATAATGAATATGCGCCACAAGCCTTTCTCACGGGACCCACCAAAACCTGTAAAACCCCCTCATTTGAGGTGAATACCATTTCCCTCTTTCTTTTCCCTCTCTTTCATCCACCTCATCCTAATTTACCTTAAAACTTTTGCACCTTAAAACTTTTGCAAAAATCATAAATGGGAAAGACCTTATAGTAAATGATCGAGTTTAATTTGTATATGACAGGATTGACAGGTCTTGACAACATTTTCTTTGTAAAAAGTATGATCTCGTTTGTAAAATTTATTCCACCCATTCAAAGGTTTAGCTCAGAATGCACGCAATCACTATTGGAAAAGAAGATCTGTTTGTGTGAGGAAATTGATAAGTCTGGTTGGACACCACTGTAAGATTAAAACTGAATAATATAGGATCTAACCTCCAGCCATAGTTGGTGTTTGTTGTTGCCTGAATGAACTGTGCTGAGTGCTGCCTTTGCTTGAGTGAACTGTATTTTTCCCTCACTTTTACTCTATACTCTCTGGATGGTGTATGAGACTGAATGTTTGAGCAGTGAGAGGTTGAGGTCCTTAAATAGCTGCAGACCATCAATGCAGCAGAAATCCCAAATGTCTTCCTACAGTTGTTTGTACCACAAATGGTTTGTCTCCCAAATGAAAATGACAGGTTTGGACTTTTATTGGACAAAACCTTTCATCTCCTTATTAGACAAAACCTTTCAACCACTACACTATGCCATAAAAATTGAGAATGATGAAGCTGTTCGCATGATACTTGAGAGAAAAACATCTGCAGCTTACATTTGTGCGGGGGGAGACAAAGCTGAGTGGACAACAACATTCCACATAGCAGCAAAACATGGCAAAGTTAAAATGATGAAGGAGATATCAAATAGGTGCCCAGATTGCTGGGAGATGGTGAATAGCAAAGGACAAAATGTATTGCATGAAGCAATACTGAGTAAGCAAGTGAATGTGATACGACATATAAAACAAATCTCCGACCAATTTGAAAACCTTGTGACTCACAAAGATGAGGATGGCAATACACCACTACACCTGCTTGCCGTTATTGACTGCAGCATTATGCACCAATTTATAACAAAGCGTCCTATGCTGAATTACTTTGCATTCAATAAGAAACACCAAACTCTATTTGACATAGCGTTTTTGGAACGTAATAAGTTGGATATTGGGTACGAAAAGCTAATAGAGGTGAGTACACTTTAATTTTTTATTTTTTTTTGAATACTAGCTACTAACTCTTTACAATGTAGTATTTGTCCATACATACTTTCTAAACTCCTATTGAAGCACAAAGAGTCATTGCCCCCATTGGGGTTTGAACCTATGTAGTATAGGTTCATTCATACTTTCTAAACTTATTGAAGCACAAAGAGTCATTGTCCTCACTAAGGTTCTAACGAGCTAAACAGAGGCGGATCCAGCATGGGGGCAGTGGGGGCCACTGCCCCCACTCACCCCACCCCCACCCCCTATATAGCCCTTGTATGTATATATGTATGTATAGTACATTTTTAGATATAAGTATATGAGAATAGAAATAAGTAAACAATAGACTAGTTGGTTGGGATGGTTGGTGTGCACCTTTACATTTATAAGGGCCGGGAGTTTGACTCTTGCACGCGTCAGGTGTGTATCCTTTGTATATATTCATATTTTCAAAGCTTTTTTCGTTCCCTTTATATATAATAATGAGATGTGCAATTTATAATGTATTTTTTATTTGAATTATTTTATCAAATTAATATATATATATATATATAATGAGATATGTAATTTATAATGTATTTTTTATTTGAATTATTTTATCAAATTAATTATGTTTCATATATTGTTATTAATATTTTTATAAAGTTTTAGTGTGTTTTATTTTTTGTCTTTATCCAACAATATTTATGACTATATTCTTTTTAAGAGATTAAATTTATAATGTGTTTTCTATTTGAATTATTTTATCAAATTAATTAATTATGTTTCATATATTGTTATTAATATTTTTATAAAGTTTTATTGTGTTTTATTTTTCGTGTACATCCAACAATATTTATGACTATATTCCTTTTAAGTGATTATTTTTTAAACTACATTTTTTATGTTTGAATTCGCCCCCACTGAACAACTTTTATGGATCCGCCACTGGAGCTAAAGATCTTGTGGTCTGGTGGCACTTGGTTTACAGCCCCACATGGATGGGAGTGGGTTTGAGCTTTAGTGGAGGTGATAGTTGACTTTTTTATGAACAGATAATATATTTTAACTGAGTCAGTAATAGTACTAAAAAAAACGAGATATTAAATAGTGCCGCTTGACCTCCCATTTGCTTCTATATTATGCCACACTAATTAACTTAATTTTTTTTTTGAATACTATTGACTCTGTTACAATGTAGTATCACTTAAATTTATCCTGATATTATACATACAACATTATATATCCATCCATCCTATACTCTACAGGGCAAGAGAACACTTCTAAACTGTAGAAAATTTGCTGACCGCATGATACAAAACCCAGAACACCGAGTAAATATTCCTACTGAGGAAAACAGACTTGAAGCTATCATAGGAATGGGTAAATCAAGCATCGTTGTGGCAACATTGATATTAACAATGACCTTTGCAACCGGTATTACAGTGCCAGGAGGATACCACCAAGAAAAAGGGTACCCATTATTGTTACGAAATGCAGCTTTTAAGGCATTTATTACTACTAATACTCTTTCTTTCATATGCTCTTTTTGCTCCATTGCCGTTCACATTGCGATGGTGAGTGAAGCCTCACGTCACTTGAGGAGCTTTGAAACTGTGGCAAGGCTGAACTTTTTGCAGGGTGCTTTGCTTCTTTATTCATGTTACGGAGTAGTAATTGCATTCCTGTGTGCAATGTATGCCACTTTAGCACCTTTACGTCCTCTTGCTATTGCTGATTTAATCTTAGGCTTCTCCATTGTCATTATCGCTTATTGTGCTTATCGCTTGTTGTGGTTATGTGGTAGCCGGCCACCATATTGAAAATGTTAAGGCTAGGGTTTGATTGGTGCGCTGATTGTAAGGCACATTATTAGAACAAGCTTGGCAACAATTAAGAAATAGAAAATAATAAACTATTTCCTATTAAGGAAAGAAATAATATATTTTCAGAACTCTATTTCCCAGGTCGATGACTATAATATGTAGATTAGGGAGGGAAGAGACAAAATTGGGTAGAAATAAAAAGGAGGTCAAATTGTGTAAAGTACTAGGTTGATTACCTTCTTCTCTCTCAT